>NW_026061808.1:2194927-2508488 GCF_023897955.1 Schistocerca gregaria | reverse complement strand
GTTATTTTCACCAGCATACAGTGAATATCAAGAATCTGGTAAAACATCAGATCTCCAACAATGTTGCAGCTGAGAAAAGATCCAACAACTGAAGAGAATCATTCAAAGTGCAACCCTTCTGCAAATCGCTGCATATTTCAATGTTGGGCCATCAACAAGTGTCAGAGTGTGAACCATCATCGATATGAACTTTCGTAGCTGAAGGTCCACTTGTGTACCCTTGATGACTGCACGACACTAAGATTTTTGCCTCACTTGGGTCCAACACTGATATTGGACTGTTGATGACTGAAAACATGTTGCCTGGTTGGACGAGTCTCGTTTCAAAGTGTGTCGCGCAGATGGACACGTACAGGCATGGAAACATCCTATTGAATCCATGGACAGTGCATGCCAGTGGCGGACTGTTGAAGCTGGTGGAGGCTCTGTAATGGTGTATCTGGTTCATTGTCATTCCACAGTTGACACTGGACGTGAATTTTGTGGTATTTATATTTGTTAGTGATCAGTCAAAATGTTTAAGACAACCTCTGAGCCCAGTGACTGTGAAGTGTGCTCTGTTATGTTGTGTTTCAACACACAGAACATTAAGCCAGCTGAAATTCATCAACTTGTAGACATTTATGGTGAGAAAGTGGATGAGACAGTTGAACAAACATTCAAAATGAAACATGTGTTGGACAGCCTTCTGTTGTCACTGATTGTATGAGTGAGAAAATTCATGAAAACAGATGGTTCACAATAAAAATGTATTTCAAAAACTGTTTTGCACGACTGAGTCATAAATTGCTTAAAATTTTGTGAATTGTGTTCCAAAAATGCTTACAAAATTATGTACCTTGGTAGGGTTTTGACATTTCAGTACTGAATACAGTGATGAGTAAGATGAATTCCTAAATAGTCATGACTGGTGTTGAACCTTTGGTTTTTCATGACACTCCAAAATGAAAACAACAATCTATGGAGTGAAGGAACTTAGAATCCAACAATACTCCTCCTCCCCACCCCCCAAAATAAGAAATCAGAATGAAGTCGTCAGTGCAAAAAAAATCAGGTGAAATGGATTCTATGACCAACAAGGCATTCTGCTTGTTGAGTTCCTTCTCAGAGCTGAAACCATGAAAGCGATATGATAGTGCAAAACACCAAGAGAACTCCATCACACTATTCAAAACAAAAGATGCAAAATTCTCAGTTGAATCATTATGTTGCTTCATGGCATCACATTTCATTTCTGCTGGTGGCACTGGAAACCTTACTAAACAATTCAGCTTGGAACAGTTCAACCATCTGCCAATCAGTGCTGATCTCACATCTTCTGACTACCACTTTTACTTCATCATCAATCAGGATGAAGGTGCTTCAACACCAATGATGATGTAAGAAAGTGTGATCAGTATTGGAGTTCTTCACTGGTGGTACCTTTCTGTGAAAAGTGCATAAAAAAGTTGGCTTACTGCTATGACAAATGTCTGATAAAAATAGTATTTCTTCAAAAAACAAATTTTGGAAAACAAATTTTGGTCTGAAGAAATGTTTTCATGACTCCTTTTCCCACTTTTCTGGCATACCTTGTATATTTTAATTTCTCTTGGCATACCAATGTGGGTAAAAAAGTTGACAGAGAACATCCCACAACGTCTTCTTTACTGCAGTCACATAATGGGGATACACAAAGCTTATATGAATCACCTGTTTTCTATCAGCAGCCATGTTTGAGCATGAGGTGTGTTAAGAATGTTGTTGAATCGTCTGGATCATACACAGGGTTATTCAACTGCCCCTGCCTTAAAGTTCTATGGAACCTGCAACATCTTCAAGAACCACACCCATGATTTTAATCTTCTCTCCTCCCTACATGCACACTGTTAGGCCTACAAAAACAATGGACAGGACGTTTTTGTATGAAAATTAACTACATTAAATTTTGAACTGGAATAAGATTTTGTTGGAGACCATAGTTTTTGTCTTATTCAAGAAAAATGCATTTGAATGCCATTTTTGTACTTTTTGTTGAATAATTCATAAACTATGGCCTCTATCAAAAATGTATCCCCCCCCCCCCAAAAAAAAATGACTGCATTAAATTTCCCACAAAAAGATCCTGTTCATTTTTTATGTAGGACTAGTCATTTGCATGTAGTGGGTGAGAGAACAGGTTTTTTATGCTAAAAGAACTAATATAAGATTTCTCTGGATTCATAAACAGCCCAAGAAACATTTTACACCACATAAATGTATAGTGTTTTCAGTTTTCTTTATCAGAAAATCCTTTCTCATTGCTTTCCTGGCCACAGAAAATTCCTACATACAGCCAACTGTTTCTGTTATTGTGGTCTTCAGTCCAAAGACTGGTTTGATGCAGCTCTCTATGGTAGTCTGTCATACAAGCCTACACCTATTTGAACCTGCTTACTGTATTTCCCCCTCAACAGTTTTTCCTCCCCTCTCCCAAATCCCACCAATACCAAAGTGATGATTCCTTGATGCATCAGGGTATGTCTTAACAACCAGTTCCTTCTTTTAGTCAAGTTTTGCTGGAAATTTATTTTCTCCTCAATTTCATTCAGTACCATCTTCCTAATAATTTGATGTGCAACTGCATAATTATTCCATAAGCCACCTTGAGGTGCATCACAGAGGGTATCTAGCGCCAGTCCGAGTCATCTATCCACCTCCGTAACCTTGTGTCCACTGCTGCTGCCTATCATGGGGAGGACGCAGATTTAGTTCCCGGTACTGCCAGGGACTTTTCCTGGGTGAGAGGATTGGGACGGTGTACATTCACCCTTGTGATGCCAACTGAGGAGCTACTGAAGCAAGCAGGGCTCGAGGTAAAGAAAACTGACACAGGCAGGATAGTGGTGTGCTGGACGTCATTGGCAGACAATGACACGGTGGTCGGCCAGTACCGATGGGCAGAGTTTACCTTATGTTTTATCCATGTAATCATCAATATTTCTTCCGAGAAACACATTTCAAAAGATACTATCCTTTTCTAGCTTCAACTGCTTGTTGTTCACATCTCGTTTCGGAGCAGGGCTACACTTCAGGCAGATACCTCCACAAAAGAATCCTTAACATTTACATTTAGATCCACTCTTAACTTATTTCTCTTTCTCAGGTATTCTGTCCATCAGACAGTCCAGCCTGCATTTTATATCCTCTCTCTGTCAGCCATCATCAATAATTTTGTTACCCAAATAACAAAACACTTCTATTATCTTCAGTGTCTCATTTCCTAATCTACGAGGTTTGTCTGGAAAATACGTATAAAAGTTGAATGATAACTTTATTTTACAATTATTCAGGTATTACAATATAGTCTCCTTGAAAGTACTCGCCCTGAGATGTGATACACTTCTGCCAATGCCGTTTCCACTGTTGATAACATTGCTGAAAGTCTTCAGTTGTGATGTTGTTTAGTTGCGTGTCGTTTCCACATCTCCTAAGTGCCACCCCTGAAACACCATTTTGCATTTTGGAAACATGAAGAAGTCACATGGGACTAAATCCGGTGGTCTGTCATGGTGATTCAGCTTCGGGCCAAAAACTCGCACACAACGAGCGACATGTGAGTGGGCGCATTGTTGTGATGAAGGATCCACCTGCCCCTTTTGCCAACTTTGGTCGAACTCTTGCCACATGAGCTCTGACACATGTCAAAACTTCAACGTAAAAATTTCCTTTCACTCTCTGGCCGGGAGGGTGAAATGCCTTGTGAAAAAAGCCCCTAGAATAATAATAAAAAAAAAAAAACAATCAACATTGTCTTCACATTGGACCTCGATTTTCGCTACTTTTTTGTTCTCGGTTCTCCTGCTAGTTTCCATTCCTTGCTTTGAGATTTGAGCTCCATGTTGAATTCGTAAAACCAGGAGTCGGTTCAGAAAGTCTCCTCGTTCCTCTGCTTCCAACTAATCCTTACAGCACTCGACCCTCTTTGCTTTCTGTTCTGGCTTCAAGAGCTTCGGTACGATTTTTGCACACAATTTCTTCATTTCAAGTTTTTGTGTCAGGATTTCGTGAACGATTGTTTTGGGAATTGACAGCTCATCCGCAAGAATTCTGACTGTCAATCTACAGTCTTTAAGAACACGAGCCCGAATTCGTTCAACATTTGCATCAGAACTCGATGTCAACGGGCGTTGGTCATCGTTCACTTCTTCTCGACCACCCCAGAACCTTTTTAACCACTTGTTCATGGTCGGTTCCTTTAGAGAATTGTGTCCGTAAACCTGTTTCAAACCCTCAAAAATCTCACAGCCATTCTTGCCTACCTTTGCAAGAAACTCGATGTTGACGCACTGTTCCTCAATCAGAGAGAGCTCCATGCCGATAGCACGTGAAAAAGGGTAACTGTCAACAAGCTGCTGCACACTCCCATCTTCTTGCAGAGTGCTCTGACTCCAACTGAGCGTTGATGGGATTGATTACAGCAGTAGTCCAAGCTGGCAGTGACTGCAACCTGTAACATAAAGACATTATTCATCTTTCATACGTATTTTCTGAACAAACCTCGTGTAATGGACAATCAAAAAGTTCCCATTCAAGGCTGTTGCCACAGAGTAAAAGAGAAGTAGCATGACTCCAGTGTGGTTACAGAAGTACAGACATGTAAGCAATGTGTGGCATTTGTGCCTTTCTGAAGTGCATGTACAAATTTGAACTACGGCAGTGTTATTACCAAATAGGGTCACATACTGTTGTTGTTTTCTGAGCTGCTGGAGGCCAAACACAGGTCAACATCCATCATTGATTGAACAATGTGTATGAAGCAGCATATCTGTTGAAAACCACCATTGTGCAATGGTGCATCAACTTGGATAATACACATCCTCATAATGCAGACACCAGCTAAAGTGGGAGACACTTGAGTAGCCACCCAACAGTCCTGATCTCTACCTGTGTGCTTACCATGCCTTTGGTCCCTTAGAAAGGTCTTGAAGGATCAGTGACTCCTGTTGCAAGAGGGTGTGCAGCAAGCAGTGACGGATTTCTTGACAAAGCAGGAGCAGTGTTCTACCAAATGTGCATCTTCAACCTGGTGCACTGGTAGGATGGTTGCCTCAGTTCCCATCATAATTTTGCCCGATTCGCATATGAAGGGTGGCTGAAAAGTTTCTAGCCCCACATAGTTACTGTAATGTGTCACATAAACACCACCACCTACTTTTATGGTGACCCTTTATGGGTATGCAAGTCAAATGTCGCAGCTCCACCTTCATTAGTGTAGCCCCTAAGATGCATTGTATACCGTAGTGTAAGCAAAGTGGTGAATATTGGGAGTATCAAGAACTGTGTAGTGGTTGAATACATTCATTTGAAGGTAATGATATCCAAGGAAATTGTGGAGGACACGCGGAATACACTTACGAACAGTGTTCTGTCTTGTGCAACAGTGAAAAACTGGGTGTCTGACTTCAAACACAGAAGAATGAGTTCGAGAGAAGCACCAAGGAATGGAAAGCCTGCCACTGATGAAACAGTGACTACAGTTCATGATACAGTTTTGCAGGATCATTGCAGCACATTTGGTATCTCCCAGGGGCATGCTCATGACACTGTTGTGGTTATTTTGGGAATGCTGAAAGTTTCATCTCAGTGGGTCCACAAAGACTCGAGTGCAGATCAGATACAGGAACAAATGCAGTGTTGTGAAGAAATCATTCACCAATTTGAAGTGAATGAAGATGGCTTTCTTGCAAGGTATGTCACAATAGACAAAATGTGGGTTCACCACTTTGATCCTGAGACAGAACGATGAAAACATCCTTCACACAAAAAATTCCACGTGCAAAAGTCAGCTGGTACGGTGACGGCATTGGTCTTCTGTGGTGCAAAAGGGGTAATTATCGTGGATTACTTGCCAATGGTTGCTACTATCAATGCTTTATACTGTTGCATCCTCCTGTTCCATATGAGAGAAGAGATAAGGAAAACGAGGTGTGGAAAATTGGCTCACTAAACTCTTTAGTATCAGGACAATGCACCGGTGCACAAAGACCTCACAACATTGGAAACTCTGCATGACTACGGGTTTGAATTCTTACATCACCTGCCATATTCTCCAGATCTGACTGTGTCAGACTTTTTTCTTTTCCCAAACCTAAAAAAAATACCTCAAAGGATGATGATGCAGTGACTGGTGCTTTGTTGAACTTGAAATCAAAGACCTTTTGTTTGAATGGTTTGCGGAAATTATCTGAGCACGCCTTCAAGTGTATTAGTGTACACAGGTATTACAAAGACAAATAAATTGATATTATGACATTTCTGTCACTCTCTATTTGTTAGGGTAGAAACTTTTTGATCACCCCTCGTAACTCCCTCCGCATCTCCCGATTCGACTTGACTACATTCCATTATCCTTGTCTTATGTTCATCTTAGAACTGCTCTTTAACACACTATCCATTCCATTGTCTACCTCCTTAGCCGTCAAATTCAACTAACTACCATTTGGCGGACCTGGGTTTGATTGCTGGTACTGCCAGCGATTTTTCATCGGTGGGGGGTGACTGGTACAGAATGCACTCAGTCTTGTGAGGCTAGCTGAGGAGCTGCTTCACCAATTAGTAGTGGTTCCACAGTCAAAAAGTCCCAGGAGAGAGGTGTGCTGATCAGCTGCCCCTCCATGCTGCATCACATTAGACTACTGGCAGGGGCAACATGTTGGTTGGTGGAATTTTACCATTTTTAAAACAACCAATAGAAATTCCAGGTATGAATGTCAACAATGCATGATTTTTATCCCTTCTATTCCATTCAACTTATGTTCCAAGTCCTTTATTTCTTCTCTCTGAACATTAATTCCTGTGCCTGTCCTGTTCCTCACTCCAAACAACAAGAAATTATTGAAATTATGTAATTAAAGCTGTAACATTTCTTTGTCAAAACTGTCTGAAGTGTAACACTGGGATATGACACTGTAGGACAGAGTTCAAATGACATTTGTTGCATAGAAAACAGTATCAACAATCATCGACATGATTTGAAGTATTTTGTTGCTCAGCTCACCATCCAAATATATTTAGCAGCACAATTCATTGTTTCAGTTAATATCTTGACTTGCAGATGAAAGAACACTGTAGTTTTTGCTAAGCCCAATTCTCCAAATGTAATCAACAACTAAGACCACATTTCTAAAGCTTTGGCAACTGGCTAAAAAGAGTCACTTTTAAATGGGCACTGATTTCAAAGTTGCAGAATTATAAAAACAAATTACAGTTCAGGATATACACTGAGTTCACATTACTCAGTCCAACAGATAAAACTGCACTTGGTTCCATGTGACATCAAGTCCAAAACAACTATTTTCATTCAGTAACCTCCCTAAAACTATTGAGAAAGTTAAGAAAGAGGCACAACTCAACTCACTGGTGCAAAGCATCAAAGGCACATTTTTGCAATATTATCTTCAGGAACTGTTCTGGTGTTTATGAAAAATTATAACAGTTTTTATTTGATAGAGATGTGCTATGAGGCATTTTGATAACCAAATAATTTCAAAATTTGAAAAACAGGCAATTTTACAGTTGAAAAAAATGAAATTTATAATGTAATTAATATTCTCAAACATCAAAGAAAAAGAAAGAAATTTCAAACAAAATATTAATCCAAAAGGCTTCCATTTTTGAACAGCAGATTTGCAGTTATTGAAAAAACATAGCTGCAAAATGAATGGAATGAGATACTCCGTTAGCCAGAATAATTATCATAATCTACTATTGAACAGAAGTCTCTGTGAGACAGATTCATTAAAACCTTTAACTGTGTGTACTGTGTTGTCTGTAAACATGCTCTGAAGGATCACTTCAGGCTTATCCACATTGTGAGTCTATGGCAGGAAGGTTGGCAGCATGGTAAGTTGCCTGTCAATTTCTCATACACCACAGTGATGTCATTCAAACAGAGAACCGCTACTGTGAGACAAACCATCTTCCAGTGGTAGCCTGGAGTCAACAACCTGATTACAGCATAAGAGTTGTGGCTCATAAGCACCCACAAGAAAATGCAAAAGAGCTGTGCACTGCCCATTTAGAAGGCAGCTGTATTAGTACAGACCAGTCACCAAGTTTTTTCTGAACTAAATCGGGATATTTTTTAAAACCAAGACTAAACACACACAGGCTACAATTCAAAATAACAAATCATTGTATTTTACCTTATTGAGATTTTTGCTCACTTTTCAATCTCCTTCATAGAATCTTCTGTTCTTCCTCACCAAGAAAGCAACAAAACTGGAGACATGTAAATCACTAAACCATCTTCATTATTATTTCAGCTTCTAATGTTGCTGCTGGGAAAAGGTTCCTCTCAGCTCACCAAGTGTTCATAGCCAGGCTGAAAACTCATGTGAAGCAAAACGGAAAAGTTTGAAGAAGTTGTCATAGTTTTCATAACAATGAAAAAAATTTCTTCCACTAATCAAATTTCAGCTTAAAAAGTTCTTCTCTTCTTCCTTGAGAAAGTTCTTTAACTGCGCACATTCTTCAAACATCAAAACCCCATCTACAAGAAATTCATATCAAGAAATCACTTATACAAATTCTGAAAATGAGCTCTTTTTCAATGTCAGTGAAAATGGTTTGAAAGTCGTGTAGACACTTTCTTCAAAGTCAAATCATTTTTCAACATAGTTTATACTGTGCTGCAAGTAAACTGCTATTTTGTTGTGGTTTGCTACTTTGTTTCTCTGTTGTCCTCGGTGTCGACATACTGGCTGAAAACATAGGGGATGGACATGCAGTATTGTCTACTGTAAATGGTGTAGCCCACAGATGCACAGCTGCATTTCACAGTCTTTTACTTTCACTTTTCACAACCTCCCAATAATACACGGTTATATATGGGCAGTGCACAACTTCCCATAAGCCTCATTACTAGTTTCCAGGCAAACGTCCACATACTGCTAAAATAGTTTACTGTTTAACATCTACAGCAATAAAAGCATAACCAAATAATTCAGAGTTCTTTCGGAATAATCAGGTACGTATGGAACAGATGCTATCATTGCTTTAACACATGGCCTATTCGTGTACCACTTACATCACTGTTAAGGTGATGCATCGTGGTTGTTCTAACCAACACAGCTTCCTCATCTGAAACTTGACCATGGACTGACTGTCTCATGAGCCTCATTTATCACCACAATAATAGGTATGGAAACTACACATTGTTCAAAGTTAAATTTACAGAAATTGCAATTAAAATCAGTTAACTGAATACATCTAAAAATTCCATCTTTTTAATAGTTTCTTCTACTAAAAGAGTTAGGCCGAATTATTTGTTTCAATCATGAAATTCACATATATAGTTATGCATGCAACACTTTTGTCTAATCTGTTAATTACCTTAGAATTAATTATGGGCTGGCTTTGCTAGCATGTGTCCAACTAGAGCCAAATAGATACTTTACGAATACTAGCATTTCATATTCCAAATGTTTGCAATTATTGCAAAATTTATATTTGTTTACAAGTCAACAATAGAATTCAAGTTACATAAAAATGACTGATTTTGCCCTATAATAAAAGATACTAACTAGGAATACTCAATATAAACTAGAAATATCAATTACATAAACAAAATTTAACCTGGTGTTAAATTCTTTAAAACTGAGGGCCAACCTTTCTCTTTTATGAAAATGCATATTATATTCACATATGTTAATAATAATTAGTTAAAAGTGAAAAAACAGATTTTAAGGAGGCATATGGCAAAACAAGGGAGAAGTAAAAACTATCTCACCATCCTTCGTCACAACTTCTCTTTTGAATGTTTTGATATGATCATCATCTATTGGCATCATGATGACTAAGGCTGCAACAGGGGAAGGAAACTGCACAACTCTATTCAATTTTTTCAGCAGAGAATTACAAAGCATTGTCAAGATTGACCTCTGATGCACTACTTGAAAACAATAGCTATTGAGTCAAGTATGGCAACTTAGCGCTCTTAATGAAAGCAGAAGTTTAAAGTCAAGACTGCCCCTCAATTGAAATCAGTAATGAACAATTTGAAGTGAAGAGCACAACATTATATAAAAAGGTATCCATTTTTATGTAACCAGGATTTTTATCCATCCCAACAAAGTACAGTTGGGAGCTGGGAGTTGGGTTTCCAACCAGACATTTGGGATGATCCCACCTAAACTGGGAAATCAGGCAACTGTGGTCAAGACAGAATCCAAGTCTCCAAATTATCAGTGTGGCCTCCATTACAGATGATGCTAACATCCCTCCTCCAAAGCACTGGTCTGTGGAGATGGGTACCGGAAAACACAGAATGGGTGCTCAATCAGCAGGGTAGGATTCCGTTCACTGATGCATCCAGGAGTAACCTGGCATCTAATGATTGTCAAGGAAAGGTGTGGAAGCAGCAGGAAACTATGAGACTCAGAGGGCCTTAGACACGGGTTCACAGATAGATGCCGATTTTCTTGACTTCCGCAAGGTGTTTGATACAGTTCCCCACAGTCGTTTTATGAACAAAGTAAGAGTATATGGACTATCAGACCAATTGTGTGATTGGATTCAGGAGTTCCTAGATAACAGAATGCAGCATGTCATTCTTAATGGAGAGAAGTCTTCCGAAGTAAGAGTGATTTCAGGTGTGCCGCAGGGGAGTGTGATATGACCGTTGCTACTCACAATATTCATAAATGACCTGGTGGATGACATCGGAAGTTCACTGAGGCTTTTTGCAGATGATGCTGTGGTGTATCGAGAGGTTGTAACAATGAAAAATTGTACTGAAATGCAGGAGGATCTGCAGCGAATTGACGGATGGTGCAGGGAATGGCAATTGAATCTCAGTGTAGACAAGTGTAATGTGCTACGAATACATAGAAAGATAGATGCCTTATCATTTAGCTACAAAATAGCAGGTCAGCAACTGGAAGCACTTAATTCCATAAATTATCAGGGAGTACGCATTAGGAGTGATTTAAAATGGAATGATCATATAAAGTTGATCATCGGTAAAGCAGATGCCAGACTGAGATTCATTGGAAGAATCCTAAGGAAATGCAATCCGAAAACAAAGGAAGTATGTTACAGTACGCTTGTTCGCCCACTGCTCAAATACTGCTCAGCAGTATGGGATCCGTACCAGATAGAGTTGATAGAAGAGATAGAGAAGATCCAACGGAGAGCAGCACACTTCGTTACAGGATCACTTAGTAATCGTGAAAGCGTTGCGGAGATGATAGATAAACTCCAGTGGAAGACTCTGCAGGAGAGACGCTCAGTAGCTCGATACGAGCTTTTGTTGAAGTTTTGAGAACATACCTTCACCGAGGAGTCAAGCAGAATATATCTCCCTCCTATGTATATCTTGCAAAGAGACCATGAGGATAAAATGAGAGAGATTAGAGCCCACACAGAAGCATACCGACAATCCTTCTTTCCATGAACAATACGAGACTGGAATAGAAGGGAGAACCGATAGAGGTACTTAGGGTACCCTCCACCACACTCCATCAGGTGGCTTGCGGAGCATGGGTGATGATGTATGACAGACTGAGTAACTTTTACTGTATGCTACAACACAATTCAAAGTGATGCAGATACTACTTTTTGCTACAGTCACCAAGATTTGTAAACAATTGTAACATCCCAGCAACTGTTCAGTTTCTTGACTGTGTAAATCTGCCCCTCAGTCATGGAACAATTTGAGGACTGCTGTGTGAATTTCCTCTTTGATGGAAAATCTCTTTCCTGCCAGATATCCACCCAGCTTGCTGGAAAGACTGAATGGTCTTCTTCAAATTGTTGGCACTGTTACACTATGACTGGATGCTACATTGCATTGCACCTCATTTGGGCCATACACTGCCAGAATTTCATCGCGAATTTGTGTGCAGTTTAGATGTTTTGCCAACAAAAACCATACTGTTCCTTGAACTTCGACTTTGGCATGCCAATTCACTCCCACAATGTGATGAACCTGTTGGCCATACTGCAGCAGAATTATCTCTGCATGAAATCGGGAACATGCACACTCTTCTGACAGTGTGCCGTGCGTGTTGCGTAATGGTCTTAGCATGGGATGATGTGTAACTTAATTTCAGTTAATTTCAGAAGTCCCTATACCTCAAGTACATCTCTTGAATGAATCAATAACCATCAAAGACCATTTCTTCAGCAATTCTTGTGGATCAGTGCTCATTGTGTAGAAGCAGAAGAAGATACACACATGAATGCAAGTCAGGAGGCAACGGTTCAAATCTGTGTCCAACCTTTGATAAAGTTAAGGAAATTATGCCTTCCCTCTGCAACAGAAAATTCTCTGGAATTAAGCAATGCTAACCTGCATTGTGTTCTGTAAGTAGTGCAACATTTTTTAATAACTCTCCTGATATTGTGTTACTATCACTTTTTACTGTTAAACAATGTTTGCTGATGTCAGTTGGTGATGGGCTGGTAGGGTCAACCAATAACCCTCTGGAAATTTATACAGTGAGATAATCACAAGCCTATTTGGCACCAGGTAGGGAGATTGGGGCCAACCCAAACAGAACCCTGCTTGCCTCAGTACAGCATATTCCATAATAGTTACTCAGTAATGATTGTTTCACTTGAATAGCCAATCCCCTAACCCTTATTGACAAATGATGCATCTTCAAAATTATTTTTCTCCTACAATTTTCACAGTTCAGCCAATAAAATCAAAATCCCATGCACTGTGATGTACAATGTTCCATTACTGTGTCATTGGATGGTAGGCAAAAGCATGTCCAGAGCTTAGAGTAGCAATGGACTGTTCATGTTAACAAGTCCCCAGCTAATGAAATCCAAGTTTGACAAATGTGCACCCAGTCAATGAGACTGATCTCATCAAGATGTTCAACATTTGTCATGACCCAAAAATCAAAAGTGGCATAAAGAACCATGAGGGCATAGCAAGCATTTAACATATGCACCCCCCCCTCCCCCCCCCCCCCCCCCCCACCACAAAGTGTTTCCTGGAAGTTGAGGAAGACAATTGTAACCTGAGAGCTATTATCGTCTGCTTTTCTGGGGTCCACATTGCACAGAATTATTTCATGCTGACTATTTACTAAAGTTTGTTGTTTTTTGTTTCAGTCTTCATCTTCAACAAAATTTTATATGTGTGACCCATCCACATATGAGGAGCTTACATGCAAAGGCAAACATGTCCAGAATTTAAAATAAATGAGACACAGAATGGAACAAAACAAACAGGATAAGCAGAACCTAAATAATCATACAATTTAAGTGATATCAAACATTTGCCAAGATACAAGCGTATGAAAATACATGTGTGTCCACATACACATTTTGTGTGAAGGATAACAATTCCATTACATCCAGTCGAGTGATTTCCATTCCAGTCACACTGTTTCTCTAATGCAGAGCAACTGTTTGTGCTTCCATGCTCCCTTATAATATGTTGCATAGCACTAATAATAATTATTAAAAGGACACAGTTACTTATCCACTGACTGCATTTTTGGTAGAATAGGAAAACTTCTAAGAAAAAGGCCAACAATTGTAACAAAAGAGGAATACAATGAGATCTACAATCAGTGACTGAGCTAAGAAACCTTGCTGACAGATGTGAAATGCCTATCTAAGGGCCTGCAAGATCTACATTACATATGTGAAATAAAATGCATTTCCATACACAAGTACAAAGCTATGGGAAACACTCGTACTGATGTTGAGGCAACTGCATTCTAGAAGTCCCAGCTAGATGTGAAAGAGCAGATGAACCAATTCAAAACCCCTTCCTTGGACAAAAGCCAAAGTACTCTTCAGCCATCCAATCTAAGATAACAGGAAAAAATAATGTTGATGGTTTACAGTAAACTATTTTTTAAGAAGACTGGAGAAATCACTAGGACTTAAGTTGGAACACAACCATCACCGATGATATTTCCATGTTGCTTGTGATTGTTAAGAAAATTATTCTGGTTTGCATGTTTAAATGTAACACTTATGTCAAAGAATATTTCTAAAGATTGTTAATGCCACAGTTACATCATTTTATTCTGGCATGGTGATCTGAAACATTTTAAATAATTGTGAAGTAACCATAAAACCTGAAATTTGAATAAAACATTGAAAACGAATATTAGTGCTATAGTGACCAATTCACAGTTTTTTCTATGGTATCACATACTACACTATAAAAATATATGAAATGATATGGTATAACAAGCATTATACAGGAGGAGGTAAGTTATTTTGAAAAAGGAAGAAGAAGATTTTTACTTTTTAAAATCACTCATGGTTCATGTAATGACAACATGTCCATATTTAAATGTGCTTTTTAAAGGAATATTTTTATTGTAGATTTGATTTACAGATATGAACTGCCTTTTGGCCTAAAAGTAAAAGGCATTCACACTGCAGTATGCTATTTTCATTCTTATGTATGCCCAAAAGAAGTTTCATGCTGACTGTGAAAAATTGCATTTAGTAGATATGTTCATTTTTGGATGTCACCTTCTCATCATTTGCTTGGGCCTTTTTCCCACTTCAACACGAGGTCAGCCCTGTTACTATGGAGTTGGCAATTGCAGTGTTAGAGAGCTGCCAGATGCCTTTCATGTGCCATCATGTACCCCCCAGGACAGAAGTAATGTACCCTAGCTGTCTGCATCTAGTGTAAGCTGTGAACTAGTGCAAATGTTTTTCAAATGTCTGCAAGTTGTGTGACTGAGGTGGTACATGGGGACCAGCCCAATATTCACCTTGTAGGATGTGGAAAACTGCCTAAAAACCACGTTCAGGCTTGCCGGCACACCGTCCCTCGTTGTTAACCTGCTGGGCTGATTCAGTCCGGGGCCGGCGCGCCTACCCAAGTCCAGGAAGCAGGACATCAGTGCTTGTGGCTAACCTGTTGTTTCCTTCTCAGAAATTCATCTATGGAATAGCACTTGTCAACTTTCATTATCAGCCAGCACCTTGTTAATTAAAGATAGGTGGTCAAATATTTTTATAGCTGCATGCTATGCTTCTTTCTGTGCTACAACAAGATTAAGTCTCACTGTTTTTCTTCCTAGTATTGTATTTATGAATGCTAGTATTATTTTCAAATTGCTCTGATCCTTCACATCAAACTTCGTAAAAGTGTATGTGTTGTGAGACTATCTAATTTCTTTATCTATGTGAAGTTTGAGGATAGGCACTGTGCATTTGTGTGTGTGTGTGTGTGTGTGTGTGTGTGTGTGTGTGTGTAGGGGGCACATGATCACACTCTCCATATATCAATGAAAGAAGGAAGTTAAATTTTCCAATGCGGTCATTTCCACTTATGGCAATCACATTTAGAGCAAATGTTGCTGCACTCAGTTTTATAATTCTTGTTCTCATCACTATGTACCCCCAAGTATTTTTAACAATCAGTCTTCACATATTTCTTTTCCGTAATGCTTCATTATTAGTGATGATTTGTCTTTCCTTGTACAAAACCGAATAAGATGCCTTTTGTTTGTAAATGAAGTGCTAGACCATTTATTGAAAACCAACGAATGACACTTTCGAGTATTTCATTTATTGCTCCATCTGATATCCAGGTCGGATATCATGCTTTTGAGGTGAATTAAGAGAACTATTTTGCCTTTATCAGCAAAGTTTCAGATAATTACCCTTCATCAAATTCATGTTGAGACATAGAGAAGACAATTCTGGTCTACAAAGAGTGTCACAATTAAGAAATGTTAACTGTGTTCTTTAATGCTTCAACAGATTGTTACCCATAATATAGGCATGCATTTGCCTTGCAACCATTCCAGAAAATGGGAATGGTGTGTCCTTTTTAGTCACAATGCCTTGTTGCTCCAGTGATATACAATAAACTGCCACAAGAGGAGGGGCTCTCAGACTAGATACATTAATTATTTATTCCACAGACCCACAAAAGAGGGTATCCTGCTGGGTGTGGAACATGTCCAACAGTATTGGAATAGTACCTCAGAATAAAACAAAACAGGAGATCCTGCCTGAAACCCAGGTATAGCTGCTTTCATTAAATGAAACTATATGGTTCCAAGGAGGAATCCCCTTTTCATTCAAAACTGTGGTGCTTTTCCATGACAGTTTGACAACCTCTGTGGTGCTCTTTGTGTTTTGGTGGAATAAGTGGACTGAGGTGTGAACAGGATTTTGGACTGAGGAGGGAGGCATACTAGGGCAAAGCCACTGTGCCAGGGTGGTATAGTGGTTCGTGCATCTGCCTAGTGAGCAGAGGACCTGGGTTCAAATCTCGGCCTTCAGGCAAATTTTCATTCATCTCTTCAGTCTGCATGTATACTGCATAGTTGGTTGAGACTTGTAATGGTCCATGGAACCATAAAGTTTCTTTTCTTATTGATGATCATTCATATCAATGTTATTTTCAGTTTCAAGTGACAACTGAAAGAACAAACTAATAGTTTTATCTCCCTTAATAATACACTTTTTGGTGACAGAGAGAATACAGGCAAATGACTTCAGAGTGAGTCATCATCATTAAATGCATCAGTCATCTAATCCAAGCTACTTAGTAGGATACATGTTCTATGGATCATTTTGTATGATAGATCGTAATGATGAGTAATGAGTCATTTTACATTCATTTGCAAATTAATTTATGCATATGGTTACATTATGAACATTTCTAATGTTGAGAATATCATGATTTTTCCATGTATCAAAAAATATAAGGTGTACATAAAGTCCAGGAACACTTTCAATTATTTATTGCACAAGAACCAAACAGTGTGCAGCTATCATACATATGTCATTTCAAAGAGACACTGAAAGTTTTTTTTTTTTTTAATGTATACCACCACAGTGTAGTTTCGTAACTTGCGGATAGTCAGCGAAAGTCGCATACGTGGTGAGTTGAGGTGTGGAGTGAGCTTTCTGTGTGTTGGCATCCAACAAAAACTAGTGTGGTAAGGAGCCACCAACAAGGAAGGCCATTTACCACTGGCACAACAAATTTGTTACGATGGGTTGCTTGTGCCCGGGAAAGAGAAGCAGATGTCCCAGTGTGAGTGAAGTGAATGAGGAGTGCATACGAGAGACATCTATAAGGAGTCCGAGAAAATCTGTGTGTTGTGCATCCCATGATCTCAAAATAGCTCCAATGACATTGTGAAAAGTCCTGCTACAGAAGGTGTCAATGAAATCATTCAAACTGGAGCTAGTGCAGGAGCTCAATGATGATGACAAAGACAAGTGTTTTGAGTTTTGTTCAGAGTTGCAAAAACTGAATGAGGATGGTAATGGCTTTGATTACATAATATTTAGCAGGGAAGACACTTTCCACACTAATGGGGAAAGTGAACAGGCATAATTGCCATATCTGGGGTACAAAGCATCCATGCTAATGCATTGAATTTGAGCATCATTCCCCAAAAGTAAATGTTTTTTGTGCTTTGTCATGCCAAAAGCAGTACAGGCAATTCTTCTTCACTGAGAGCACTCTTACTGGATATTCCTACTTTGATGTCTTGCAGCAATGGTTGATACCTCAAATGCAACTGGACTCTTCATTCACCTTTCAGCAGGATGGAGCTCCACCCCATTTTCATCGTGAAGTTTGTGGGTGTCTGAACACAGAGCTGCTGCATCGATGAATCAGCCTTGCTACAGAAGAGGACAGGTGTTTCACTAAATGGCCTCCCTGATCACCACATCTCACTCCATGTGACTTTTTTTCTGTGGGTACACATTAAAGATCTGGTGTATGTAGCAGTGCCCCGTTTGTTTGAAAGTTTTTTACAGTTTCGCTTCAAATTGCAGTATGTATGATATCTGTACAATGTTTAGTTCTTGTGCAGTAATTACTTGAAAGTGTTCCTGGACTTTATATAGGGTGTACATAAAGTATGATAGGAGTGGCAGGCTTGTTAACATGGTGCTGAAATGTACAATGGTAGCTAACGAAAAGCTCTGTTTGATGTGTTGCAGAGACTACTGGCTATAACAACTCCCACATTTAGGTATTTTAAATATTATTTTAAGGCTATCGTAAGATAAGGCATAGTATTCATTATACTATTGTTAAAAAACAGCATTGTTTGTTAAACATGTTATCTTTTATATGAACAGTAAAAATTTCATTTAGATTTATTGCCAACTTGTTTCAGCTATTGCCACAAGACGTACGGTCACTTCAACTTAAAAATATAAGAAAAAGGAGACACACATTTTTTTCAAGGTAGTTTCTTGATCCTAAATTACCACAGAATTACATGTAAATGTTTAGCAGCCAATACCATTTTTCACAGCACCTGTCATTTCTTGTAATTGTACCCAAAATGTAGCCTGGAATGTCTGAACAACCATTATCAATAGTTACCCTTATAATTCAGTCAATATATGTATTAATATGTATCATTTTTTACTTTAAAACACATTTGGCCAAATAATATGAATTTTTTTCTTTAGCAACAGTCCTTCTCACACAGGTAAGCAAAGCCACAAACATTTCATCCTGGTTACTGTAAATGCAGTCCAAGAACTAGCACCTCTACTTTGTGCAGTACTCTGTTTCACCCATAGCAGTTCAATATACCAGACTGCACACAAAATGTTCACCAGATCTTGTACTTTTTCTGTAAAATGTTTGTGTTTCTGACCCTGCACAATTTGTCAGATACTCCAAGCAGTACATACTTTTAGTATTAATCAATTTCCAGGGTAGCTTGCTTGGAATCATTTCAGTTCAGATACTAATCCCATGTTCCCTGTGATCTTAACTGTTGGGGTGATTTCCATGCTTCGATGTAGCAAGCTGTACAATGATAACTGTAACTGAATGCAAAAAATTAAGAATTGGAAATATAACAATAACAGACACAGTGTAATCCAATGAGCAATTGTACGTTCACTCACTCATTTATATTTCAGCTTTGTATTCAATTGGAGGCTTTTTCCCCCATCATTGGTACTGAATAACCATGTCTCTGAGCTGGCAATTATAATACCAACACTTCTCGGGATACGAGTTGTGACATTTCACACCTTCCAAAAGCACATGAAAATATTCTGAATTCAAATTTTAAAGATGGAACATTTTGGTGCTACATAGACACTGTAATACACAGATGGAACACGAATCAGCAGCAGAAACGTATTACAAAAATAGATACTGTTATAAAGAGAAGATCCCTGATTTTGTTGTAGCAACTCAATATCATTTCTGTGTTTAGTCACATCTCTGCCAATTCAGTTACAGTTACCTTGACAGAGAGAACACTTAAAATAGCAGAATGGCAGAATGGCAGAATAGCAGAATGGCATACATTCTAATCTCTTACAAAGGTTGAATTGCAATCACACAATTCCATTTCTGAGGTTTGGAAGCAGTTTATGTTGGGATCACTATAAAACCACGTACATGCTACTTTGGCTCTTGAGATGTGCCAATGACTCGGGTGGCTTGCTGTCAGATGCACTTTAATCTTTTTGGTGTCCAAGGGCTGTGGACCAGATGATCACAAACATTGTCTGCGAATTTTAGATGCAAAAGTGAAGAAAAGTTTTCAGTCACAGCTATTGATTTGTGTTAAAAACAGGGATTTAAGTTTGAGTATTGTATCATAAACCTGTTTTGATAGTAAAACATGCAAAAACTGAGCTCATTCTTCACCCAGAGAGGTGCTGGTGAGTCTCCACAACACTGGTGGCCTTTACCTAAGAGGGTTCCATTTAAATAGGTCTCATTTCTTTTGCTGCCTTTGTACACTGTGTGCATCTAGAAGTGAGTTTCTATACTTGTTCAAGTTCATGCTGTATTGCATCCTAATAAGATGGAAGGAGGAGGAGGTTGGAATTGAAAAAAGTGCTGTAATTGTAGCTCTGCATCACAAAGGCTATCCTAGCAAGGCAATAGTAACAAAATTTAGCCTAACCAAGCCTACAGTTGTGTATACATTGCTCTGGTGCCAGCTCAAGTGTTTGACAATCTGGAAGACCCTGAGTAACACCGTAAAGCAAAGATTAGTTCCTATGTGTACAGAGTAAATATGAGGAATCCTCCTCCACCTAAAATTAATAATAAAGTAAACAATATGTGAGAAGCTCCAACCTTTGTCTCAGCAGAGCAATGCCATTTGTGTCACCATGACTTAAATGGATGGACAGAGAGAAGTTGAACTGATTGCAATGGGCACAGCAATGTAAAAACTGGAGAGCACAGCAATGGTCCAAGTTGGTCTTCGTGGATTAATCGAGTTTGAAATTTGGAAACCTTCACTGAATGTTTACTCATTGACTTCGTGGAGAACATATGAAGTCAGTACTGATCAACAATTCAGTTCAATCTGCCAAGAGGCATATTAGTTGTGGGTTGATCTGCAGCAAGACAATGATCCCAAACAGACTTCTAAATTGTGCCAATAGTAAGTCAATAGAAGAAAGAAATTTGGGAAACTGAAGAATATGGTCTGGTGAAGTCAGCCACCTCACTTAAATCCCATCGAATACTTACGGGATGAACTTGAGGGAGGGAGATTAAACACTAATGTCCCATTGAAAACAAGGTTATTAGAGACAGAGCACAAGCTCGGATTAGGGAAGGATGGGGAGGGAAGTCGACTGTGCCCTTTCACAAGAACCATCACGGCATTTGCCTGAAGCGATTTAGGGATATAGCAGAAAACCTAAATCAAGATGGCTGGACATGGGTTTGAACCGTTGTCCTCCCGAATGCGAGTCCAGTGTGCTAACCACTGCTCCACCTCACCCACTGGAATGAACACGGCAGGGAGATCAGAGAACAGAGGTCATCTAATGTTGAAAATCTATGGATTACAGATGCATGGGACTGTGATCTCTGCAAAAATATTATCTCCATAATGCCAACAGTCTGCGCAGCTGTTCTTAGCACAAAGGGTACTTAATGACAGAGAGAGAAAATATTTGTATTGTTAGCCTACTTGGTTTGAATAGTGTAGTTGTCAATTAAAATAAAGTGTACAGCTTTTTTCATAGGTGATCGAATAATTTTGACCTGTAGTATATACTTAGTAACAACAATAAACAAATATTGAGATCCTTGTCAAGGAAGGTGATTTATTTACTAAACTAGAAAGGTTACAATGAAATGCATACCATATACTCTGCTGAAAGAGGAAACTGCAACACCCTCAAAGAAATGGTCATTTTTGTCACATGATGTGACATCATTGTAATTCAGGTCAAATGAAACACGTGTCACAGTGAAGGGTGTCCTGTCACATCACTACAATGCATACCACTCTCTGATGGCAATGCAGGTGTATATTCTGACACACATAGATGATCATAAAGGTGCCAAATGCCATCCTGTGATACATTGCCCCATAGCATCTTGGGCTGTTTGTTGGCACAATCTTTCATTAACTCACAATATATAGTGAAGTTTTGCTAAAGTTAAAAAGTGATTTTTACTGCTGAGTGTAATCTTTTTTTTCAAAATTTTATTCAGATTTTCAAAGTACAACAATAATTACTGCTAAATGGCCATTACACAGCTCAGTGGAGACAACATGGCGTGTAGAGACATTGTCAATAATAGATCAACTCTATGCATTGTTTGAATAACAGTTACATACAAGCTAAACATTGTAGAGATGAGTTTAAAAAAAAATCTTATTACTTTTTGCTATTGATATGGTCATGACTCAGAGAATGGATAACATAAACAGTTTGTCTACTGCAAGTTCAGTATCCAATGAAGCAGCATAGAATTAAATTACACTTGCTCAAACAAGTGAAACAGTAAATGAAATACAGAACCTAAATAATCCAGCCGTAGCAACCGACAGTAACATAGAGTTGCAAGATATGGAAAGTCAATCACAAGCAGTAAATTCTCACGATTTACCATGGGCAGATAATGTTCAAACAGTAAATTTCTCACAATTTATCAGTGCAGTCAAGCAACAATTTCAGCAGATGAATACAAGTTTACAGAACAATGACAAACAGTTTACGGAAAAATTTCAGGAAATAAACAAAAAAACTTGACAGTAATGACGCTAAATTAACCAAAATTGGTACTGACTTGAACAAAAGGATCACTCAAATGGCCACCTAGTTTTCAAAACTAACAGTTTTAGCAAAATATAATGAAATCAATGTCAAACCTTTAAGTAGCACATGATGACAAAAGTAGGAAAGTGCGTTACTCCTCATGATGACATCACGAGGCGTGTCACACAAGTAGAGGCAGATTTAGAAACCATGGCCAAGACAATCAAATTAGAGACAGACAGATGTTTTTCTAAAATGAATGAAAATAAACAAACTAATTAATTTCACACCACTTTGGCGAATTGTGCTTGGATGGGGATGAATAGGTGATGATCTGGAAAACACAACACCCAGTCCCTGAACGGAGAAAATCTCTTATCCAGCTGGGGATCAAACGCGGGCTCTTAAGATCAACAGTATGTCACACTGACCACTCAGCTAACGTGGATGGACAATGATTTAATAGAAACACGCAGACTGCAAACTGACTTATTCAACAACCATGGACACTGGAGCCAATAATCAGTCTGTATTTATATTTCCAAAAAGTAATAAATAAAGTATTGTATGTGATCCGTTTGTTTTGTTTACTGAATCAATGAGAAACATCAGCTTAAAAAAGTTAAATTGCATCATAGTGTTCTGAGAATTTATTCTCAGTAACTATTCCTTTTCTTTGTTCCCCTTTCATTTTTCTGTACCTTTCATTTTGCAGTCCATCTATCCCTCCCACACATCTCCACCATCTTCCCCTTCCCCCTATATGCCTATCATGTACAATGCAGCTAGCTTTCAGCTCATATTGACTCCACATGATTTTTTTTTCAGTAAATTGTGTCTTGCTGATTACCACATCTTCCATCGTTAAGCTCTCAGGTTTTCAAATCTCATCCAGCGCAGGCACCAAGGATCAGTCTTTCCTTCTCATCCTGTCTGGTAAGTCTCCTCTGACCTATGGTTTTGGGCAACGTTTCCCTAACTCTCTCCCTTTCTTAAGTCTTGCCAGTCTTGTTTCTTCAGTTCTCATTCTTTCCCTTCAAATCTTCTGCTAGAAGGAAGAGCCATTGGCTCTGAAAGCTTCCACATTTCTATATCCTTTACATATAGTTTCTGATGCTGCCACCAGTCCGGTGAGTAGATCATCTTATTTATCCAATTATACTGCAGCCATCTTCATGATAGTGCTGGCAACATGGCTGTGGATGAGGTCATGTTTGGTATGAAAGTCAGCTACCATCTGACATCAGTTTACAAGTACTCAACAAAAAGCTTGTGAGAATTCAATTCCGTACAGCTGGAACCAAAAGAAAATTGGTAGTTCATACCGGCACAAGACCATAAATTAAAAAGTTGTTATTAATAATCTGTGTCCCTGACACTCTGTCTACAAGTATGTTAAGTAAGTTTCAATATACCATTTCACACTTAGCACATAGTCTGCTATTAACACTATTTTACTCAACTCCAGTTGCTTGTGACAAATGGACTGATGCATCAAACTGGCTACAGTACATTTTATTACATGATACATTATTATCTTTTTTGCAGTTTTGGGAAAATGGTGTACACAGACACTTAAGTAAAATGATAATCCGTGTGCATGCATAGAACTTTATTGCAGCTTTCCTAATACAAACTACTCTATCAATAATATATTGGACTGAGTGTAATGGAGCAGCTAGATGAGGCAAGCAAATAAATCTGTAACAGTTATGCTACATACAAAGAGTTTTTGCTTGTCTTTTATTGTTAGCCAAAATTAGCAGCAATGGCTTTGTGTACATGGTAACTCCAAACTGTGACAAGCTTTGAGAGCACTTGCCTGCTAAAGGCAAAGGATCCGAGTTTGAGTCTCAGTTTTAATCTGCCAGGAAGTTTCACATCAGCACACACTCCACTGCAGAGTTAAAATTTCATTCCGTAAACATCCCCCACGCTGTGACAAGCCATGTCTTTGCTATATCCTTTCTTCCAGGAGTGCTAGTTCTGCAGCATTGCAGGACAGCTTCTGTGAAGTTTGGATGGTAGGAGATGAGGTACTGGAGGAAGTAAAGCTGTGAGGATGGGTCATGAGTCATGCTTAGGTAGCTCAGTTGGTAGAACACTTTCCCACAGAAGGCAAAGGTACTGAGATAGAGTCTCAGTACAGCACACAGTTTTAAATCTGTCTACACATTGCTGCAGAGTGAAAATTTCATTCTGGAAGCTTTGAGAGGTTGTGTGTTTGGGTGGGAAGGAGTGTTTTACGACTGTGGAACATGTATTGTGATTAGTTGGTTTATGAGCACAGAATAGAACTACTGAAACTAATAAGTTATTGGAGGTAATTTGTCACACTTTTTGTGGATTTTAGAAGCAGAGTGTTCACGGCTTTGCAATACAAATATTCCGAATCAATCTCTCAGATTGTATTTACAAGATGACTTGAAGTTCCCTCGATCCCATTCAGTAGCAGCAAACCTCTTCTGTGGCTGTGTTGGTTGGCCAAATATTTGACAAGTCTCCTTACACATCAGTGTAGCAACTGTGAATTGAAGTTCATCTGTGAGGAGAGATTGATCCAATTTCTCAGTATGAGAGAAACCTCAAATTGCCAAATTTTTCTATATGTGCTTAATTTTACTGGCTGTGCTCTGGATCTTCCAAGCTCTGACTGACATTTTGGAAGAGTCCATTCAGGATAGCAGACAGCTGGTCATACGTCATACCGTCATAGAGTACCATGCACGAATAGAGTGTAAGAAGATTTGCTAACTGATTCTCAAGGGAATGAAATATATGGTGGGAACCTGGTATCAGGATGATATACAAATGTACTAGCATATGGTTTAAGTTAAGTGATTAATAGCATACTGTTATGGGAAGCAAAAACAAAATTTTGACCACGATATTCCCTACTACTCACATCAAGCTATGATGTAGTGGGCAAAGTTCTGTTGAAAGATGTAGCCAATTTTCACAAAGCCTGTAAATGTTGGTAGGTGAAGTATTCATTTGTTAGTGAGCAATTTAATCAAATACATTAGCACTGTAATAAAAAACTATGGTTCTGCGATTAGACATGTCTGTTATCCAGCTTGGCAGCCAAATTCTGAGGCCTGTAAGAAACCACGTGTGATTTTAACCGACGCACATCTCGATGAAACACTGTGAGTGAATCTCTCTGTACTGTGCTGTGTGGGCAAGGTTCAATAAGGGTGCACGCAGCCCTTGTAAGGCCAACTGAGGAGCTACTCCACTGAGAAGTAGCATTGCCATTGCCAAAAACTGACAACGGCCGGGACAGAGGTGTGCTGACCTCGTGCCCCTCCAGTGAATTTGGTTAGCTGAGGATGACACAGTTGTCAGTCAGTACCATCACTGTTGAGACGTCCGATGCCTCTTCGCATAGATTTGTTTTTTTTTTAGGTTCAAGTCATGGCTGAAATGTACTGATTGTTATTTACATTTTTTTTATGGAAGAGTAAAATACATGATTATTAAGCTGTTGTTATAAAAGTGTGCTTGTAGCTCATCATATGTACAAAGACTCTCTAAAAGAAGGAGGCTAAAAGACTGACAGTATGCACAGGTTCGTAATATATCTAAACTTCAGCTAATGCTCAGTATTGCTGTATTATTCAGCTTTTCCGTAAATTCACAATAGGGCACTGACTGGCTTGTAAATAAAGTTCAAAATTTCATAACGACAAAAATAAATATAGATCAACCCATAGCACAATCTTTTTTAAATCTCATCTTCACAAGAAACAAGTAAAGCTGAGTTACACACTGGTTCCAGATGTGGACAACAGCTAGTTATGTCTTTAGATTTTTCTGTTTTCTTCATAGATTAATTCTTAGATTCCATGAGTTTACAACTCTTAAATACAAGAAGTCTCATATATTTGTAACTTTAAAGTGGAAATTCAGGCAGTGTGTAGCACAGTCGTCATTTCTCTTGAATTACTAACTACACTGCTAGGTTAGGCATGTGGACCATCAGTGTGGAGGCTGGCTGTCCGGCCACACCCACTCATCTGTGAGTCACTCCTCCGACGGCATCTGAGCGAGCACACTGGAGGAGGGGTTCACTAGTTATTGGGACCACTAGTGTTGGACACATTAGGGAAATATTGTTCAGATCCAAAAATATAGCCAATATGCACTCAGTAGGTCTGTCAGGGAGCCTCATCCGAGATGGGGCATCTTTGCCTGTGGCTATTGAGCTTGCAGGGTGCAGTCATCTCCGAGGAGTGACCAGTTCTGACAGTGCCTTTTGCGAGGGTTCCGAGGTCATCCTCAGTTCATTCAGATGACTGGTGGAGGCTGCTGGCCCCTCATATGGAGTGCAAGAACAGCTCACGATTTGCAGCACAGTTTCCAGAGTTGACTGGGGTCCTAAGGTCTCGAGCCGAGTGGACAATCTCGGCCAGAGGCTTTGTTGAGTCTCTATTATTAAGTGGATAATTGAGGACTCTCCTAGACAGGTCAGGGTACACTACACAAAGGAAGCAGCTACTCAGTTAGGTAAGTACTTGCGGGGTGCACATGGTGGTTTTTAGGCTACATGGTAGTCTGAGATACTCTGATGAACACAAAGCAGCTGACATACAGATAACAAAATCAGACTGCATTCAGAGTGAAGACACTTTGACAAATTTTATCTGTTAACTGTTGTAGTTTTTGCAACGAAATTCCCAAACTTATTTATTTATGGCTTATTTACCCTGACTAGATTAGATGCTTCAGGTGCTAACTTACATATGACCAGAAACAATATTACACAGAAAACAAAATAATAATAACACTAACATTAATAATGATGCTAAAATAATGTATTATAATAATAAGTTAAGACACAACAAACTCAATGCTAATAATTTGGATTATTAATGAAAAGTACACCCCCCACCCCATGAAACATGGACCTAGCCATTGGTGGGGAGGCTTGCGTGCCTCAGCGATACAGATAGCCATACTGTAGGAGCAACCACAACGGAGGGGTATCTGTTGAGAGGCCCGACAAACATGTGGTTCCTGAAGAGGGGCAGCAGCCTTTTCAGTAGTTGCAGGGGCAACAGTCTGGATGATTGACTGATGTGGCCTTGAAACACTAATCAAAATGGCCCTGCTGTGCTGGTACTGCGAACGGTTGAAAGCAAGGGGAAACTACAGCCATAATTTTTCCTGAAGGCATGCAGCTTTACTGTATGGTTAAATGATGAAGGTGTCTTCTTGGGTAAAATATTCTGGAGGTAAAATAGTCCCCCATTAGGATCTCCAGGTGGGGACTACTCGAGAATGTCATTATCAGGAGAAAGAAAACTGGCATTCTACGGATCAGAGCGTGTAATGTCAGATCCCTTAATCGGGCAGGTATGTTAGAAAATTTAAAAAGATAAATGGATAGGTTAAAGTTAGATATACTGAGAATTAGTAAAGTTCGGTGGCAAGAGGAACAAGACTCTTGGTGAGTTGAATACAGGGTTATAAACAAAAAATCAAATAAGGGTAATGCAGGAGTAGGTTTAATGATGAATACAAAAATAGGAATGCGGGTAAGCTACTACAAACAGCATAGTGAACGCATTATTGTGGCCAAGATAGATACGAAGCCCACACCTACTACAGTAGTACAAGTTTATATGCCAACTAGCTCTGCAGATGATGAAGAAATTGATGAAATGTATGATGAGGTAAAAGAAATTATTCAGGTAGTGAAGGGAGATGAAAATTTAATAGTAATGGGTGAATGGAATTCGGTAGAGAGAAAAGGGGGAGAAGGAAACGTAGCAGGTAAATATGGACTGGGGCTAAGAAATGAAAGAGGAAGCTGCCTGGTAGAATTTTGCACAGAGCACAACTTAGCTCTGATTAACACTTGGTTTAAGAACCATGAAAGATAATTGTATACATGGAAGAACCCTGGAGATACTAAAAGGTATCAGACAGATTATATAATGGTAAGACAGAGATTTAGGAACCAGGTTTTAAATTGTAAGACATTTCCAGGGGCAGATGTGGACTCTGACCACAATCTATTGGTTAGGACCTGTAGATAGAAACTGCAAAAAGGTGGGAATTTAAGGAGATGGGACCTGGATAAACTGAAAGAACCAGAGGGTGTACAGAGTTTCAGGGAGAGCATAAGGGAACAATTGACACCAATGGGAGAAGGAAATATAGTAGAAGAAGAATCGGTAGCATTGAGGGATAAAATAGTAAAGGCAGGAGAAGATCAAACATGTAAAAGTAAGAGGGCTAGTAGAAACCCTTGGGTAACAGAAGAAATATTGAATTTAACTGATGACAGGAAAAAATATAAAAATGCAGGCAAAAAGGAATACAAACGTCTCAAAAATGTGATTGACAGGAAGTGCAAGATGGCTAGAGGACAAATGTAAGGCTGTAGGGGCTGATCTCACTAGGGGTAAGATAGATACTGCCTACAGGAAAATTTGAGAGACCTTTGAAGAAAAGAGAACCACTTGTATGAACATCAAGAGCTCAGATGGAAACCCAGTTCTAAGCAAAGAAGGGAAAGCAGAAAGGTGGAAGGAGTATATAGAGGGTCTATACAAGGCCGATGTACTTGAGAACAATATTATGGAAATGGAAGAGAATGTAGATGAAAATGAAATGGGAGATATGATACTGTGTGAAGAGTTTGACAAAGCACTGAAAGACCTGAGTCGAACCAAGGCCCCAGGAGTAGACAACATACCATTAGAACTACTGACGGCCTTGGGAGAGCCAGTCCTGCCAAAACTCTACCATCTGGTGAGCAAAATGTATGAGACAGGCGAAATACCCTCAGACCTCAAGAAGAGTATAATAATTCCAATCCCAAAGAGAGCAAGCGTTGACAGATGAGAAAATTACCAAACTATCAGTTTAATAAGTCACTGCTGCAAAATACTAATGTGAATTCTTTACAGACAAATGGAAAAACTAGTTGAAGCCGACCTTGGGGAAGGTCAGTTTGGATTCTGTAGAAATATTGGAACACGTGAGGCAATACTGACAGTCTGTAAGTATAAGTGTAGGATAATAGTCTGTGGAGATTTCAATTTGAATTTTCAGTTGTCCACTATCTGTAACTCATATGCAAATAATTTATTAAATTCTTTTGGTCTTTATATTACAACAACTGAAATAACAAGGCTTCATTATAAAGGTACTGGTACCTGTACTGACAATATATTTGTATCAAATGAGTTAATGCATCTGAAGTCAGAGGTAATTAAGACCTGGGTATCTGGCCACTGACTCAGTGCATATGGCAGGAATGAGTGTATGTGTGGTCAATTATGATAATCTAAATACGTTTAAGTCTAATATTGATAAAAGTAATTGGTTGCAAGTTTATCGAGAACATGCAATAGGTAGAAAGGTGGAAGAACTCATATCTACTATTTCTGTATATGCTAAGATGTCATTTCCCATTGAGGTAACAAATAATAAAAAGGCACTAAGAGTAAATAAGGTCAAGGGTGAAAAGGTGTTGGAGATCAAGAGGGAGTGTGATCAATATTATGAATGGTATACAAGTACAGGTTCTCAAGTATTTAAAGACATGCTCACAGTGAAAAAGGAAAGATTAAGACAGGCCTTAAAGGAAGCTAGGTGTACGAAAAAATGAAGATATAATACTAACATCAGAAAATAATATCATTAACAGTCAATGCAACAGGAAAATGACTTCACAGGCTGAAGGCAGCAATCTGAATGCTGCACAGTTAAATACATCCTTCACTAAGAAAGTGATTGGCACTTACAATATAGTCACTGACCATAAATACTGCCTGAGAAACACCACAAAACCTGAAAGTACATTTAGCTTTAAATTGGTCAAGGTACAGGATGTTACCTATATACTGAGGAAAATGAAGAACAGTTTTAGTAATGACGTTTATGGTTTAAGTTCAGCCATGTTAAATGTGATTCTGTTCAGCTGCCAGAATTGATAACACATGTAGTAAATACATGTATTTTGGAGGCTCAGTTCCCCAGGGCAGTAAAGTCACTCGAATACACAAAAAAGGCAGCCTCCAAAGTTGTGATAATTTTAGGCCTGTTTCAATTGTGCCAGTCTTGTCTAAAGTGATAGAAGCTATATTAAATAATCAAATAGTAAAATACTTTGAAGGAAACTATATCTTCAGTGACAGTCAATTTGGCTTCAGATCAGGGTTAGGAAGTGTTAAATCTGCCTCATCACTTTTAACACAGTGTGTGAAGCAACTAGAAAGCAAGCTAATTGTTCAGAATAAACTCTGTGAATTATGAAAAGCTTTTGACACTGTGTCTCATGAAATCTTATTGAACAAAGTGCAATTCTATGGCTTTACAGGAAGTGCTCTGGAATTGACAAAATCTTATCTAAGTAATAGAGTGCAGAAGGTGGTTTTTAATGGTGCAGAATCAGATTACTTACTTGTGGGCATGTTCTGTACTTGGCCCAATTCTATTTATTATTTACATAAATGACTTATCATGTAACATAGTTGGGCCATCAGCTAGGAGTTACTTATTTGCAGATGATCTTGCAGTCTGTATAACTGCAAAAACAGCAGAGAAGGTCAAATATGAAGCAGACCAGTGCACTGTCAAATTTGAAAACTGGTGTAAAGCAAATTCCCTTTGTGTCAACCAAAAATAAATAAATAAATAAATAAAAAATATTCAAGACCTGTATGTATCATGGAATAATAACACTGAACTTGAGCAGAGCTCAAATGCTGTTGATTTCCTAGGAATCTCAATTGATTCAAAAAGGTGGGAAGAAGCATTAGCAAAGGAATATTTGCTCCAAGGAAGCTGTGTCTTTGTCTAAATGTGCCAGAACTTAAAGCAAAAGAAATCACTTTAATAAACAGTCACATTTACTCTGGGGACATCAAAGCAAGGCAGCTAATGTCTTCAAACTACAAAAGAAGGCAATATGTAGCTTGGCAACCAGAGCTCACTGTAGACCAAGCTTTAAAAAATTACATATTATGACCCTGCTGTCAATATTTATACCATAGTGTGTAATGCATACTAAGGAAAACTATCCAAAGTATCAACAGTATGACATGTGGCATAATTATAACACAAGAAACAAGCAAGACCTAGTTTCTTTCTGATGTAACTATAAAAAAAAACACAAAAGTGCTTTTTATACAAGCCCATAAAATTTTTTTAATGCCATACCCCAACGTATCAGCGATCTTCCAATAAAAAAAAAAAAGTAAAAGAATTTCTTCTTGAACTCAACATTTATGAAACGGATGAATTTTCAAGGGAGGCAAAGAATATGGTATGACTACACTTTGTGATCAGTTTTTACATGCTTCTATATATGAGTAAGTCTCTAATTGGCTAAATTTACTATGCAATATCAATTTGTACCAGAAGTTTCTCTGTCTTGTAAGTTTTTGTGTAATACTGGCTTTTGTAATTCCTCAGGTGATCTCTGAGGTCTCTACAACAATAAAAATCAATCAATTGTAGACTTCCTTGAGAGTTTCATTTGCTTTCTCTGAGAGGAGTTCTCTTGTTTTCTCACTGACTATAATATTGCTGTCATCAGTGAAAAGAATTTTTTCACCATGAGTAACACTACTGGGAAAGTCATTGATGTATATCAGGAATACTGTTGGTCCTAATTTGATACCTTGCGGAAACCCCATATTAATGTATTTTTCGCCGGTCGTGGTGGCCGAGCAGTTCAGTCCGGAACCGCACAACTGCTACGGTCGCAAGTTCAAATCCTGCCTCGGGCATGGATGTGTGTAATGTGCTTATGTTTGTTCAGGTAAGTGTTTTACTAAATGTTTAGCTGTATTTGAAGTATGTGTTATCACTATTCTTTGTACCCTATCTGCTAGGTATGATCAAAACCAGTCCTTAGCTACCACTCTTATTCCTAATGCTTCTAATTTATTTAATTGAATCTTGTGGTCGACTGCATCAAAGGACTTAGAAAGATCATAAAGGAACCCTCTGACAACCTCTTCTTTATCAAGAGCATCAAGTACAACTTTTGTGCATTCTACGCCAGCTGACTCCGTATTTTTGCCACATCAGAAACAAAAATGTGATTCACTTAAAAGATTGTATTTATTCAGGTAATTCATTAATCTGTTTTTCATAATTGCTTCTATTATTTTTGAGAATGGTGACAGCTGGTAATTTTCTGCATTACCTTTCTTAAACAAAGGCACAACTCTTGCCTGTTTTAACTGCTATGGAAATGTCCCTGGTGTAAAGGATTCATTTATTATGTGTGTTAAGGGACCTTGTATAACCTCTATGCATTGTTTTAGTACACACATTGATACTTCATATAAGCCTACTGGCTTTTTAGTTTTTCAACAGTTTTACTGGCTTCATTATCTGTGATTTGAAGTAACATCATTGTATTTAGTGCAACATTTTTTACAGGGGTTATATTTGTTTTGGGGAATTCTTGTCGTAACTTCCCTGCCATACTTGAAAAATGCTCATTTACATACTTTGATAAGTGTTGTGGCTTATTTGTTACCTTATCCTCCTCCCTTAGCAATATGTTATTCTGTCTGTCTTTCTTTGCCTCTCCCTGTTCCTGTTCCCGTTTTTATAACATCCCAGACTGCTTTGCTTTTATTCCCTGCATTATATATTACTGTGTCATTAAACGACTTTTTTGCAGCTATCAGCACCTTCCTATGGATCATTGTGACTCTTTTCCATAGAAGTGAGGTATTTAATTGTTTGGGAGGACTTCTTAGTACCTGCTGTTATCCATCTACTTTTGTGTGACGTTGATACAGACACGCATACTTTTGGAAATGCCTTTTCAAAGTTCAATTTAAATAATGTGGATTCTTATTCACATTGGTTTCCCTATACACTTCATCCCAGCGTTTTTTTTTTTTTTGCTAGTTCCTTTGAAAAATCATATATTTTCATTTCCGATGGATGTAATTTGTAGGCTTGTAGTTTATGGAATGATTTGATGTCTCATATTACTGTTGTTATTTGACAGAGATGGTCTGATAATCCGAGATCTTTTACAGCTACATCACATTTTTCTCTGTCCATATTTGTGGCAACATGGTCAATTACTGATGAAGTCATTGTAGTAACCCTTGTTGCACTATTGACCAATAGGGACAGGCCAAAACTTTGAAGTATATTTATGAAGGTGCTGCTGGATTCATTTATGATATTCATGTTGATTTTAATGTCCCCACACAGAATTGTGCTGAGCTTTGTACTTGAGACTTTATATAGAAATTCTGTTAATTTATTGAAAAACAGTGTCCACACTATCACTGGGAGATCTATACACACACAAAGTTATTAATATCTTGGTGATATCAAGCCCTGTTAATTCAAACTGCTGGAGACACTCTTTAGGCAGGGGAACCTGTTGTCTGGATTTATCCTTAAAAAGGCCGACTTCTCATAGTGATGACAACAGGTATTTGACCATGTGTGGCCCGAGATCCACCCCCTATTCTTTCACAAATCATCTGTACCAATCTTCCCTTGCCAGTCCTGTTTAGGTATAGGCCACACCCAGTGAAACCCCATCTGTCGATAGTCCCGACGGGCACCAGAGAAACATGATTAAAGTTGGCTTCCCTCAGAGCAATCCCTAACCCAAAATTGATTCGCCTCACATCTCCACCAAGGTGTGGCCAATTGTGACACCGGAACAGCTCAACAAAGTGTACGTTGGTGCCACGAGTCAGGGAAGCTATCTTGCCCAGGTTACCACCTATGTCATGTGCCCTATCCCTGTGCAAACTGTTTCCTGCCCCACCCACTATCACTACATGGTCTTCTTTTGTAAAGTCCTTACATAAAGACCTTAAGTCCTGTATCACATGACTTAGCCCTGCATTTGGCTGGAACATACTGGTGGCCTGGTATGCTGCCCCTAAACATTCCTGTAACTCGGGGCTACAACTCACACATGCCTAATACCTAGCAGCAGCACCACTTTCTTCTTCCTAACATTTTGTATATTTCTAAGCTGCTTGGCCTCAGTTGAAGTGTGCTGCACATTTCTTGCTCCACGTTCTACCAGAGGCTCTGGCAGTGGTAGACACACAGTTTTATCATCAACCCCAAAAACATCAGATCATGTTCTCTTTCTTCCTACCCTCCTACAAGCTGCCAGTTCACAACCACCCTCCTCCTCCTCCCTATCTCTCTTTATCCTTATCAGTTACTTCCTTGCTTCCTTCAACTGTGCCTCAAGGGCACAGATTTTCCTTTCCTGTACCCCAATCAAAATGTTCCTACTGCATACTCTGCAGTTCCAGGAGGGAGGCTCTTCTGTTTTCCCAAGATTCTCCCCCCACCTCTCCCACCTCCAGTGAAAATATTTCCTACAAGATTAGCAACCAATCCCTCTACTCACAATGCTATAACAGCTTCCACATTTCTGACTCATGATCAGTTTCGAAATAATAATTAAGTTTTAAATTTGTCCAGGACACGAGATTGGCTATATGTATGCAAAAATGACATTGAGGTCTTACATGCCATTGTTGTTGTTTTTGTACTGATTTAGAGATACAATGACAGAAGAATGAATTAGTAATTACTTTGCTTTTAGAGAATTTACTTTAGTGTTTGGTCAGGTTTTAAATTTATGCCTAGATCACCTCTAACTAGTGAACAATATGAAATGTGTTAGTTAAATACAATTTGAAAAACTTTTAATTATACTTTTATTGTAACAATAGGCACTGATGAAACTAGTACCTGCCTTTCTTAAACGAATTTTCCGCTATCAAAAAAATTTGAATAGAATTTTTTGTGTTTTGGAACGCAAAATTTCGCATTATGTCACAATTATCGTGACTTCAGATTACACAAAGTTTTTTTTTTTTTTTTCTCTCTCAAGAATAATCTCTATGGGGACGCAAATATTCAGTTTTGTGACAAGAATGGACACTACAGCAAATATACAAAACAAAGGAAATTTAAATTTGACACTATTTCCTCTCAAATAAGTTCTTTTAGTGGACGAAGAAAACACCTGTGATCTCACTCGCTGGACATCTTGTCTTCCTGTCTGTTTACTTAAAAGGCCTGTCACTGGGCGTGAAGGGTAAGCTTTTGGTTTAAAAAAGGTAGCTGGAGATTCCACACAGCACACCAGGTATGAGATTAATTATGTAATATGCACTATACTGAAATGCCTTGTGAGACGTCTATAAATTCAAATATGCTCAATGTTACTTTCCTGTTTCAATACACAATGCCTGCATTCTGATTTAGTGTTTACTTATTTGCTTACAGAACCTGTCACTGGGTGTGAGGGATAAGCTTTTGGCATCCAAACAGCACACCAGATATGCAATTGATTGTGTGTTATGCACAATACTGAAATGCCTTGTGAGTCATCCCTATATTCATATGCCCAATGTTGCTTTCCTCTTTCGATACACAATGCCTTACAGGACTGTCAGTGAATGAGTGTGTTGGAGGCTAGCTCTGTCCATCGCTGTGGCTGTCGGTTAGAGAGACCGACAGCTATGCAGGGACCCAGGTGCAATTCCTGGCCAATTTGAGAATTTATCCTCTCAGAGGTTGGGTGTTGTTGTGCTTATCCCCATTTTACCATTTCTTTAGATGCAAAAAAAGCAGTATCAACTGATGTAGACTTGCAGTAGGCAGCCGATTGCTCCTGCATACGATCTCCCGGCCAGAAATGCCATACTGTCATTTCATTTCACGCTAGGTATGAAACTGATTCTCTGATTCTCTGACATTATTGAATTGTGAGTCATCTCTGAAATTGTATATGCTCATGTAAATAAAATAGAAAGAAACTTCCACATGGGAAAAATATATTAAAAACAAAGATTCCAAGACTTACCAAGCGGGAAAGTGCCGGCAGACATGCACAATGAACAAAACACACAAACACACACACAGAATTACTAGCTTTCGCAACCGATGGTTGCTTCTTCAGGAAGGAGAGGGAAAGACGAGAGGATGTGGGTTTTAAGGGAGAGGGTAAGGAGTCATTCCAATCCCAGGAGCGGAAAGACTTCCCTTGGGGGGAAAAAAACGACTGGTGTACACACACACACACACACACACACACACACACACACACACACACACACACACGTACACAGACATATTTAAAGGCAAAGAGTAAGGGCAGAGATGTCAGTCGAGGCGGAAGTACAGAGGCAAAGAAGTTGTTGAAATACAGGTGAGGTATGAGCGGCGGCAACTTGAAATTAGCGGAGGTTGAGGCCTGGCGGATATCGAGAAGAGAGGATATACTGAAGGGCGAGTTCCCATCTCCTGAGTTCGGATAGGTTGGTGTTGGTGGGAAGTATCCAGGTAACTCGGCAGTATAACACTGTGCCAAGATGTGCTGGCAGTGCATCAAGGCATGTTTAGCCACAGGGTGATCCTCATTACCAACAAACACTGTCTGCCTGTGTCTATTCATGCGAATGGACAGTTTGTTGCTGGTCATTCCCACATAGAAAGCGTCACAGTGCAGGCAGGTCAGTTGGTAAATCACGTGGGTGCTTACACACGTGGCTCTCCCTTTGATAGTGTACACCTTCCGGGTTACAGGACTGGAGTAGGTGGTGGTGGGAGGGTGCATAGGACAGGTTTTACACCGGGGGCGGTTGCAAGGGTAGGAGCCAGAGGATAGGGAAGGTGGTTTGGGGATTTCATAGGGATGAACCAAGAGGTTACGAAGGTTAGGTGGATGACAGAAAGACACTCTTGGTGGAGTGGGGAGGATTTCATGAAGGATGGATCTCATTTCGGGGCAGGATTTTAGGAAGTCGTATCCCTGCTGGAGAGCCACATTCACGGTCTGATCCAGTCCCAGGAAGTATTCTGTCACAAGTGGGGCACTTTTGGGGTTCTTCTGTGAGAGGTTCTGGGTTTGAGGGAATGAGGGGATGACGAAGTGGCTCTGGTTATCTGCTTCTGTACCAGGTAAAGTTGCGGGATGTGAAAGCTGTTTTCAGGTTGTTGGTGTAATGGTCGAGGGATTCAGGACTGGAGCAGATTCGTTTGCCACGAAGGCCTAGGCTAAAGTTGCAGGATGTGAAAGCTGTTTCCAGGTTGTACAGAAGCAGATAACCAGAGCCACTTCCTCATCCCCTCAAACCCAGAACCTCTCACAGAAGAACCCCAAAAGTGCCCCACTTGTGACAGAATACTTCCCGGGACTGGATCTTCTTTGCCTCTGTACTTCCACCTCGACTGACATCTCTGCCCTTTCTCTTTGCCTTTAAATGTGTGTGTGTGTGTGTGTGTGTGTGTGTGTGTGTGTGTGTGTGTGTGTGTGTGTGTGTGTGTGTGTGTGTGTGTGTGTGTGTGTGTGTGTGTGTGTGTGTGTTGTGTGAGTGTGTGTGTACACCTGTCCTTTCTTTCCCCCTAAGGGAAGTCTTTCCGCTCCCGGGGTTGGAATGACTCCTTACCCTCTCCCTTAAAACCCACATCCTTTCGTCTTTCCCTCTCCTTCCAGAAGAAGCAACCATCGGTTGCGAAAGCTAGTAATTCTGTGTGTGTGTTTGTGTGTTTTGTTCATTGTGCCTGTCTGCCGGCGCTTTCCCGCTTGGTAAGTCTTGGAATCTTTGTTTTTAATATATTTGTATATGCTCAGTCAGTTTAATATTAATTTGCAGGGCTCTAGAGTAAGCAGTGTGTAGTTGTGTGCACTATGGTGCGTTGTCATGTCACCTAGCATGGCAATACAGCATGCAACTGCAACAGTGCCAACAGCACTGGGTAGTGTTGTCTACTTCACTGCATGAGAAATAGAGCTGTCAAAGTGGCCCGTCTGACCTCAGTACTACATGTTTGCATGTTGGCCAGTGGATACTTGAAGCAAATCCAGTAATACTCAGATATGAAGATTTGTTTATCTTTAACATCACAGAATCATGTTTCTATATCTGCTCCATCCCCATTCCCCAGTGGAAGGGGGTCACAATTATTTTGTGAGTTTGTGCACATGAGGCTGCTAGTAATTGGATCCTTCCTACTTTTCAAAGCTGCATTAACTTTCCCGTGCTCATCCATCCCTGTCCTCAATCCTTACCCTTCTTTACACCTCTGTTTCCTTGCTTACATTGGCCTGGCTATCTTTTTTTGTGGCTATTCCTTACAGTATTATTCCTCTTGCTTTACAATTCCCTTTTTGGAATTTTTAGTCCCTCTTTGGGGATTGAACTCCTCTAAATTTTGTCTCCATGGTGTGAGCCAGCTGTGGAACAACACCATACATGAAGGCTTTGGCATGTGGGCTTACCACCTCTTCCATTTTTTACCTGAAGCCATTGTCCTTTTTGTGCTATACCACTAGCATAGTAGTCATTTCGTGTGCTTGGGGTGTTTTGTACTCTTTTGATGGAGTCCTCTGAAAACAGGGATGACAGTTCTGATACACGAGCTGCTACCTCCCTGTGTATGCCTAGGAGTAGTGGCTTGTCATTCTGGAGCATTGGAACTCCCAGCAACAGCCCCTATGCCATTGGCCCTTGGTGTGGCTGAGTAGTGCACAAGGAGAGAGCCCCTGATTGGTTTTGGTGCTATTAGGGTCTACACTTTGTGTATCAAACGTATCAGACTTAAAAAACCGGCCTTCTTTGGCTGACCTTTAGTCAGAAATGACTTTTCATGGTACCCCTTTTCAACTTACAACTATCCCCTCATGGGAGGAGGGTCAGGCATGCTTCCTTGGGGTCAAATCTTTTCCCCATTACCTGGTCTGCATCAAGACTGACAAGGACACCTTCCCACCATGAACCCATTACTTTGTAGAAACTATCAAAGACAAGTTTGGCAAATCATTACTCCTCACTAGCCTTTGAATATGTTTCAGGGTGTCTTTTTCATAGAAACCTCATCTTCCAAACTGGTGAAGTGTGGGCCAGTCTGGAGTGGCAAGGCATTCATTTTGTTCACCATATTCAGAAAGGCACTAAGGACAACCACACTGATAATGACCACTTTATTCTGGTCTTTGAAGGGGATACCCCCCAGACAAGGTCAAGGTTATGACGTATCACTGTGATGTATGTCCTGCCACTGCTAAAATGTTTTTGGTGTTTGTGATTTGTACACATGTATTAATCCTGTATGCAATGAATGGGATGCCCAGGTGTGCCTTTGTTCTACTGACCACGTGTATTCATTGTCACAACTGTCGCTGGATTGTAAGAAGGAAAGAATATATTGGGGTATACGATCAGCTTCGTCTTGTGTCTACAAAGATCTACTATTGACTCTGTTACATCCTTTCCCCCACCTTATCCCAGTGATGCCTCACTATTCTCTCCCTCTCCCCTGAACTTACATCTTCCTCCCCTCCAACTGTTGCTCCTTTCATCCACCAGAGAAGTGCTTCTTCTCTGGTGTCTGCTGCCATTAGGGCCTCCTCTCAGTCCAAGAGTCTGCTGGTACACATTGGCCGTGGAACCGTCAGCTCTAGCATCCCCAAGGTTGCCTGGTCACAGTTGATGTTGGTTTCAAGGTATAGTCTGTCTGTAAACTCAAGAGCGAGCAGCGCTTTTGGTGGGGCAAGCGGCCTTTTCCGGGAGAACCTTGCCACTGGCCTACAGGGGCACCCAAAATCAGTTGCCTGTTATCTGTCTAGCGGCGTAGATCGGCGTGCAGTGGTGTACAATACGTCGTTTCTGTTCGTGAGATCCTTGTTGCCAGCATCAGTCACTGACATACTTCGGTATCTGGAAGTGCTGGATAACCGCGTTGCATTGCAAGAAAATTGCAGAAGACGAAGAGGAGCTATTTGCGGAGTACATTTCCCCACCATGTTATAGTTCTGGGTGGAGATTTTAATATGCCAGATACACCAGGTGACCAAGAAGTCAGTATAAATTTGAAAACTGAATAAATCAAGGAATAATGTAGATAGGGAGGTACAAATTGACACACATGCTTGGAATGACATGGAATTTGATTAGAACCAAAAAAAAAATACGAAAGTTCAAAAAAATGTCCGACAGATGGCGCTTCATCTGATCAGAATAGCATGACAAAGCAAAAATGATGTTCTTTACAGGAAATGCTCAATATGTCCACCATCATTCCTCAACAGTAATTGTAGTCGAGGAATAATGTTGTGAACAGCACTGTAAAGCATGTCCGGGGTATGTGGTGAGGCATTGGCGTTGGATGTTGTCTTTCAGCATCCCTAGAGATGTCGCTCGATCACGATACACTTGCGACTTCAGGTAACCCCAAAGCCAATAATCGCACGGACTGAGGTCTGGGGACCTGGGGGGCCAAGCGTGATGAAAGTGGCGGCTGAGCACACGATCATCACCAAACGACGCGCGTAAGAGATCTGTCGGACATTTTATGAATTTGTTTTTTTTAATAAATCCCCATGTCATTCCAAGCATGTGTCTCAATTTTTCCCTCTCTATCTACATTATTCCATGGTTTATCACTTTCTTCCAATTTATACTGACTTTTTGATCACCCGTTAGACTGGGAGACTCAAACGTTTATAACGGGTGGCAGGGACAAAAAAAATAAATAAAAAAAATTTCACTGGATTCTAAGTGCTTTATCTGAAAATTACCTTGAGCAGTTAAACAGAGAACCGACTCGTGGCGATAATATATTAGACCTTCTGGTGACAAACAGACCCGAACTATTTGAATCAGTTAATGCACAACAGGGAATCAGCGATCATAATGTGGTTACTGCATCGATGATTTCAGCCGTAAATAGAAATATTAAAAACGGTAGGAAGATTTTTCTGTTTAAGAAAAGTGACAAAAGGCAGATTACAGAGTACCTGACGGCTCAACACAAAAGTTTTGTCTCAAGTACAGATAGTGTTGAGGATCAGTGGAAAAAGTTCAAAACAATCGTACAATATGCATTAGATGAGTATGTGCCAAGCAAGATCGTAAGAAATGGAAAAGAGCCACCGTGGTACGACAACCGAGTTAAAAAATCTACTGCGGAAGTAAAGAGAACTTCACAGCAAACATGAACATAGCCAAAGCCTTGCAGACAAATAAAAATTACGCGAAGCGAAATGTAATGTGAGGAGGGCTATGCGAGAGGCATTCAATGAATTCGAAAGTAAAGTTCTATGTACTGATTGGCAGAAAATCCTAAGAAATTTTGGTCTTATGTCAAAGCAGTAGGTGGAGCAAAACAAAATGTTCAGACACTCTGTGCCCAAAATGGTACTGAAACAGACTGAAGGCCGAACTACTAAATGGCTGTTTCACAGAGGAAGACTCCACTGTAGTTCCTTCTCTACACTGTCGCACAGATGACAAAATAGTAGATGTCGCAAGAGACGGCAGAGGGTAGAGAAACAATTAAAATCGCTCAAAAGAGGAAAGGCCGCTGGACCTTATGGGATACCAGTTCGATTTTACACAGAGTACGCGAAGGAACTTGCCCCCCTTCCTGCAGCGGTGTAGCGTTCCGAACGATGGGAAAAGGGCACATGTCATCCACGTTTTCAAGAAGGGACTTCAAACAAATGTACAGAACTATAGACCTATATCTCTAACGTCGATCAGTTGTAGAATTTTGGAACATGTATTATGTTCGAGTATAATGACTTTTCTGGAGGCTAGAAATCTACTCTTTAGGAATCAGCACGAGTTTTTGAAAAGACGGTCTTGTGATACCCAGCTCTCTCTATTCGTCCATGAGACTCAGAAGGGCATAGACACGGGTTCACAGGTAGATGCCGTGTTTCTTGACTTCCGCAAGGCTCTCGATACAGTTCCCCACAGTCGTTTAATGAACAAAGTAAGAGCATACGGACTATCAGACCAATTGTGCTATTGGATTGAAGAGTTCCGACATGACAGAACGCAGCATGTCATTCTCAATGGAGAGAAGTCTTCCGAAGTAAGAGTGATTTCAGGTGTGCCGCAGGGGAGTGTCATAGGACCGTTGCTATTCACAATATACATAAATGACCTTGTGGATATCATCGGAAGTTCACTGAGGCTTTTTGCGGATGATGCTGTAGTATATCGAGAGGTTGTAACAATGGAAAATTGTACCGAAATGCAGGAGGATCTGCAACGAATTGACGCATGGTGCAGGGAATGGCAATTGAATCTCAATGTGGACAAGTGTAATGTGCTGCGAATACATAGAAAGATAGATCCCTTATCATTTAGCTACAATATAGCAGGTAAGCAACTGGGAGAACGCATTAGGAGTGATTTAAAATGGAATGATCATATGAAGTTGATCGTCGGAAAAGCAGATGCTAGACTGAGATTCATTGGAAGAATCGTAAGGAAATGCAATCCGAAAACAAAGGAAATAGGTTACAGTACGCTTGTTCGCCCACTGCTTAAACACTGCTCAGCAGTGTGGGATCCGTACCAGATATGGTTGATAGAAGAGATAGAGAAGATCCAACGGAGAGCCGCGCGCTTCGTTACAGGACGATTTAGTAATCGCGAAAGCGTTACAGAGATGACAGATAAACTCGAAGACTCTGCAGGAGGGACGCTCATTAGTTCTGTATGGGATTCTGTTGAAGTTTCGAGAACATACCTTCACCGAGGAGTCAATCAGTATATTGCTCCTTCCTACGTATGTCTCGCGAAGAGACCATGAGGATTAAATCAGAGAGATTAGAGCCCACACAGAGGCATACCGACAATCCTTCTTTCCACGAACAATACGAGACTGGAATAGAAGGGACAACTGATAGAGGTACTCAAGGTACCCTCCGCCACACACCGTCAGGTGGCTTGCGGAGTATGGATGTAGATGTAACGAGCGTTCGAAAAGAACTGTTACCCGTTCCAAGCAAAGGGCTCCAATTTATGCAAACGTCCGTCACGCCTAAGGAAGGAACGCAAAAATAAACCGCGTGGTTTACAGGAATCGCCACGAAGGAAATCTAGTAATTTTGGGAGCAAACCCGTCGTCGTAGACAATTTCATAAAATCGATCCTTCCACAAACGATGGAGGACTTTTACATAAACCAAAAAATATTGCCGACATTACGGAAACTACATATTTCCATGAAACAAAAAAATCCAATTTTACTCATAATAGGCTCGCCAAAAGGAATATTTAACTTTTTTAAAATTCCATACTCTTTATTCTTAAAACAAAATGTAAGGAAGATTCTCTAATCTGTTTTTACACAAAACAAATAATCGTCCATGCTACCAAAACACATGCATCCTTTTTGACAGCTGACAATAGAGCAAATAGCCAATGCGTATAACATTTTCCACATACTTTTTACGTACGTTTACGAAGGCAGTGACCAAAAATGTAGTGCAAATCGAACTAGTACAACACAAGAAATTGTAAATTTCTTGTTGCTTTTTAAACACTCATCGTGTTGCAAGATCTGTTAAGTTTCAACGCAATCCTTCAAATAAAACTTCTATCCTTTAGTAGAAACACAAAGTGAGAATAATTCTTAAATTCTACAGATTCATTGCGCTTTATGGGGTAGCAGTAGAGGAACGTACATTCACATGAACAGGCATTCGGTTTCATGTTTGTAGTAGAATCCCGACTAACGTTCATATGTTAATATTATTTACTCTATAGTGTTATGTTTCGGAAGAAGCTATCGTCTTTTGTATTCTTTACGGTACTAAAACACTCGTCTAAAAATTAACGCTGCAGGGCCGTGTATGCAGACGGCGTCGCCGCCGACTTAAAGCGCGCGCCGCGGCAGGGCGGTACTGCGTCGTGAGACAGCCTGTGGAGGCGCCCCGTGACGTGGCTGGGTAGCCAGAGTGGGGACAGACTGTAAACGGGTACAGTGAGGATCCAGAAGAAACGCATTGTCGTTGATACAATCTGTCATATTTCAGTGTCAGTTAATAACGTATCTACCATTAAAACTTTCAGTAGACGGTCAGATTCAATGTATGGCCATTCGACAGTCACAGTCGGTAGAGCGAAACGATGAGGTAGCTGGTAATGTGATTCTTGTTTGCGCCTCAGTGGATCCGAATATTTTTATTACTAGTCTTCGCTTTTTCTGTTAGGATCCGATACTTTCTTTTCAGTGCAATAAAAGTATATTCTCTAATATTCGATGTTATATATGTACGTTCCATCTGAGGATGGAGTTTGTTCGAATGGTTTAATCTACAAGACAGATTGCACTACATGCAGTAAGATATAACAAGAAAGTGTAAAATAAGTTTTTTTATTTCACATGTTGTGAAGATTCTGCTGCTGAATAGGAACAAATATAAAGTAAGACTTTGAATCGCGCTATTTGTTACGCAACTTTTATAAGCTGATGTCCTTTCTGACAGGACTTGACACTTCTCTTTCTGCCTTATAACATGTCCGTGGACACTACATGCAGAACAACGTGACTCTCACGTGGACAAGACAGGAAAGGCGCGTTTTAATAGCGCTAGCTTAAGAATTTTACACCCATCCATTTTGTAAAGTGGGTGATAGAGAGAAACGTGTGACGAGGGCCTCCCGACCGCTCGCCTGGTGCAGGTCTTTCGACTTGCGCGTCGTTGGAGATGAAATGATGACGATTAGGACAACACGACACCCAGTCCCTGAGCAGAGAAAATCTCCAACCAAGCCAGGAATCGAACCCCGGGCCCTTAGGATTGACAGTCTGTCACGCTGACCACTCAGCTACCGGGAGTGGAGAACCGGGTGATGTGTGACCCAGATGCTGCCGCTGCAATCGCGTGTACCACGTTGACACGCACATGCTGTATGCATAAGTCAGGGCGTTCGGCAGCACTTTCAACTTGGCACGCTCAAGACTGACGTTCACAACACCATCCGTGTAGTGACGGCATTACACTTTCCTAAAACAGTGCACGGAGATCGGCGCAAATACTGTTGAGTGCTACTTAAGATAGGGAAATAAATTAGTGAAATCAAAGTGAAGTGAAGTAGAAATTAAAAAATAAATGAGAAACTTCGTTTAGTTTAGAAGAGTTACACTCTGGCAAACAGCGGGCAGAGCAGAAGAGGCAATGACCGCGAAGTCAGCACATTCAGGAGAAGCCATCGTCCTCCCCCACGTAAGCAGAAGCTGTCGATTCAGACGTCAGGGCATCGCCCGTCCGGCTCACGTGTTTCTCAATTGTCACACGTGATCAAAGGCCCTCGCCTACATTCCGAGAGCCAATGACCGACGTTAAGAAGATTCTTCGCGAAGCTTCTCGACGTGACAGAAGAGGCAACGACAGCGATGTTGTTCACCTCCTACCAACCGGTCCCTTCTTCTAGTCAAGTTGTCCCACAAACTTCGTTCTCCCCAATTCTATTCAATACCTCCTCTAGTTATGTAATCTACCCATCTAATCTTCAGAATTCTTCTGTAGCACCACATTTCTAAAGCTTCAATTCTCTTCTTGTCCAAACTCTTCCTTGTCCATGATTCACTTCCATACATGGCTACACTCTATACAAATACTTTCAGAAATGAATTCCTGACACATAAATCTATACTCGATGTTAACAAATTTTTCTTCTTCAGAAACACTTTTCTTGTCATTGGCAGTCAACATTTTATATCCTCTCTACTTCGACCGTCATCAGTTATTTTGCTCCCCAAATAGCAAAACTCTTTTATTACTTTAAGTGTCTCATTTCCTAATCTAACTCCATCAGCATCACCCGACTTAATTCAACTACATTCCATTATCCTCGTTTTGCTTTTATTGATGTTCATCTTTTTTTTTTCAGGACACTCCATTCTGTTCAGCTGCTCTTCCAGGTTCTTTGCTGTCTCTGACAAAATGCCAACGTCATGGGCGAACCTCAAGGTTTTAATTTCTTCTCCATGGATTTTAATTCCTTCTCCGAATTTTTCTTTTGTTTCCTTTACTGCTTCCTCAATAAACAGATTGAATAACATTGGGGAGAGGCTACAACCCTGTCTCACTCCATTCCCAACCACTGCTTCCCTTTCATGTCCCTCGACTCTCATAACTGCCATCTGCTTTCTGTACAAATTGTAAATAGCCTTTCGCTCCCTGTATTTTACCCCTGCCACCTTCAGATTTTGAGAGTATTCCAGTCAACATTGTCAAAAGCTTTCTCTAAGTCTATAAACGATAGAAACGAAGGTTTGCTTTCCCTTAATCTATTTTCTAAGATAAGTGGTAGGAACAGTATTGCCTTAACGTGTTCCAGTATTTCTACAGAATCCAAACTGGTCTTCCCAGAGATCGGCTTCTACTAATTTCTCCATTCGTCTGTAAAGAATTTGCCTTAGTATTTTGCACCCGTGACTTACTAAACAAATAGATCGGTAATTTTCACATCTGTCAACACCTTTGTTTGAGATTGGAATTATTATATTTATCTTGAAGTCTGACGGTATTTCGCCTGTCTCATACATCTTGCTCACTAGATGGTAGAGTTTTGTCAGGACTGGCTCTCCCAAGGCTGTCAGTAGTTCTAATGGAATGATGCCTACTCCCGGGCCTTGTTTCGACTAAGGTATTTCAATGCTGTCAAACTCTTCACGCAGTAGGTCATCTCCCAATTCAACTTCTTCTACATCCTCTTCCATTTCCATTATATTGTCCTCAAGTACATTGCCCTCGTATAGATCCTCTATATACTCCTTCCACCTTTCTGCTTTCCCATCTTTGCTTATAACATCTGAGCTCTTGATATGCATACAAGTGAATCTCTTTTCTCCAAAGGTCTCTTTAGTTTTCCTGTAGGCATTATCTATCTCCCTAGTGATATGCGCCTCTACATCCTTACATTTGTCCTCTAGCCATCCCTGCTTAGCCATTTTGCACTTCCTGTCAATCTCATTTTTGAGACGTTTGTATTCCTTTTTGCCTGCTTCATTTCCTGCATTTTTGTATTTTCTCCTTTCATCAAATAAATTCAATGTATCTTCTGTTACCCAAGGATTTCTACTAGCCCTCGTCTTTTTACCTACTTGATCCTCTGCTGCCTTCACCATTTCATGCCTCAAAGCTACCCATTCTTCTTCTACTGTTTTACTTCCCCCATTCCTGTCAAACTTCTGATTCTGTCAGTTCATCCAGGACCCATCTCCTTGAATTCCCACCTTTTTCTAGTTTCTTCAGTTTTAATCTACACTTCACAACCAATAGATTGTGGTCAGAGTCCACATCTGCCCCTGGAAATGTCTTACTATTTAAAACCTGTTCCCTAAATCTCTGTTTTACCATTATATAATCTGAAATACTGCAGTATCTCCAGGTCTCTTACACATATACAACCTTCTTTCATGATTCTTGAACCAAGTGTTAGCTATGATTAAGTTATGCTCTGTGTAAAAACTTACCAGGCAGCTTGCTCTTTCATTTCTTACCCCCGTTCCATATTCACCTACTACGTTTCCTTTTCTTCCTTTTTCTACTATCGAATTCCAGTGACTATTAAACTTTCATCTGCCTTCACTACCTGAATAATTTCTTTTATCTCATAACAAATTTTATCAATTTCTTCGTCATCTGCGGACTGCTTTTAATACTGTGTTAGGCGTGGGCTTCGTGTCTATCTTGGCCACAATAATGCGTTCACTATGCTGTTTGTAGTAGCTTACCCGCATTCCTAATTTTTTAAATTAATTGTTAGACCTACTCACGCATTTGCTTCATATTAGCCTTCCTAATACTTAAATCTATATTCGGTGTTAACAATGACGCCGTGGACAGACTATCATGAAATTACAGACCGTCGAGAAAGTCACGAATATAACCGACAAGCAAATGGGTCCTTCACAGGAAAAGGTTTTTCGCCAGAAAACGCGGAAAACTGAAACCTACAAATGAGTAAAAAGTATATATTCAGTGACAAAAAATAAGTGTACGTACACAACATACACCACAACAGTCTGGGATATCTGTATTTCGTAACACAGTTTTTGTTATTGTATCTTGCAGCTTTAAAAAAAAATTTAGTGAAAGATTTTAAAAGGACCGAAAGAATGTTTTGGGCTACGCTACAGATCGTTCTGTTAGCACAGTCTTTACTTCGCAACCACTTTCGTTGACTTCGGTAACTCTCAACCAAAATCTCCAACCTAACCGAGGCAATGCGCTACGATACAGCCACCAAGATCATGACAAGAGAATGGGCTACATTACACTTGAAGTAATTTTATATAGATAAGGATCTCAATGACCTGTGTACTAATATGAAAAATCTCCGAACTACGCTCCTCAAATAGTCCGCTATCTTCACCTGACCTTTTTACTCTTACTATTTCAGAACTAAAAACCAAATTGACAGAAAATTTGGCTACCAGTCACAAAACAAGAAAAATAAAAATGATAAAAGTGAGAAGGTGCAACAGGTTAGCAATAATCAAAAACAGAAGATTCTACAGAAAATAAAATTGAGAAAGGAAATTATTAATATTATCGACCGTTTAGGAACTCAAGGCTACGGAAAGGATAAAACCACATATCGGATAATTGGTTGGAGAGTTGGTGTGTTTTAAGATTAAATCCAAACAAGAATTAGAGAAAAATATATCGAAGCTACGCCTATATTACGAAAAATTGCTAAATCTCGAGACAAATTGCGTCCTTCTTTATTGGATGAAGTGTTTGTGCCCCTAGTACGGATAAAACAGTATCTGCAGCATCAACAGAAACTTCGGATATGTGTTTCATATTTCATCCAAGCTTGCAGTCTATAAATAAACAAAAAATCATAAATAAACAAATAAATAAACAAAAAATCACTATAGGGAAATTACCTACGAAGAAGTTCTTGGTAAAGAAACACAGAACACAAATACGTATGTAGGCTTAATACGCAACACAACTGTGTTATAGTTGCCTTGGACTAACGACGAGCGAATATCAATATAACCTGTACAGCCTGTACGCTTTCCAAAGCTGTTGTCCATGAAAGAGCTAGACGACGTTTCGTGAACAAAATACAATTTAACACCGAAACAATTAATAAAATTATCTGGCAATGGTCACTGATTTAAGTCAATGGGCACTGATGAAAATCTGTGCCAGACCAGGATTAGCACCCGAGTCCCCTGGTTACTAGGGAGAGGCAATGATCACTGTGTCCGAATTACGCAGTGCGCAACCTAATTGCACGAACTGCCCGAGCATGCAGTCCGTCAGATCCAAACTCTCAATTTCTCCACAGATTGCTAATGCAATGCTCCTTGAACATTAACCTCCTCGCCTTAACTATACAGCATATGGTCAAAAAATCAGACACCGAATATATACAAACTTGGCCTTACGAAGCTTGCAGACACACGTCGCACTTCAAAGAATTAACTAATACGTTGCATTGTTTCCTATAGACCACGAATCAAGTAACGTAAAAAAAAGCTCTGCGGCTATTGAGATCATGATTCAGAGTTTAAAAAAACAAGTAGCCTATACATTGTAATTGCTGCCGAAAGAGGAGAACCGTTATTTTCCTACAAACGGAAATGTAGTTAAAATTATGCTTCTAATTCGGCTAGTTTCGGCGGTTACTAAAAATTGTAGTTAAAGTTACATAGTGAACTCTCCCTTCCCCAACCAGAAACGTAGTTATCGTGGCTGTTGTGAGACTTTTGTACACAGCTAGAGAAAGTGTGTTAAATATGGCGCGGACGGAAACACTAGGCTACGCTACAGGGCAATCTGCTCGCACAACGTTTACTCGGCATTCATAATCGTTGCCATAAACAACTCTCAATCGAATTACCCCCTTCCAACCCAGCTTAGATCTCGGGCTACACTACCCATCGGCCTGTCATCACAACCAAAATTTCATTGAGGTGAGGGGGGGGGGGGGGGGCATTTCCTGTATCTCTCTCTCTAAGCAAAACTGTCAGTTATTGTAGATTGATTGTCAGTCTCAACTACAAGATTTACTAATGGTAAACACTTTTCAGACGGCTCATCATTTTAGAATAGTCCTCTTCGTCTTACTTGGCATAAATTGTTCGCTGGCGTCCCAGCAGCTAGCTCCTTCAGTGTCTGCTTCTGCCATCGCACCACGCCATGCTGTTGTTGTCATAGCAGGCCGAACGCACCGCACATCCGACACCTTCGGAAGCACTTACTGGCCAGTTAGCAACTGAGCCGAGCACTGTTTACATCGTGAAAGGAAAACTATGCAAAGATGTACACTCAAATGGCAAGACTGAGTAGCACACTCACAGTAATATCTGTGGAATGTCCGTCGAGACGCGCAGAACGAAATACTTCTCGGGAACATACAGCGTCTCCGAAAAAAAATCTCCGGCGTTACGGCCACGTTCTCATTCAAATGAGCAAAAAGTTGTACATTTGGAATTTTTTTAAAGAAAATGAAAATACATTCGAAGGATCTGTTTGCGAATTACGAGTGATTATACTATGAGCTTTATTTTAGATTTTCAGTAAAAAGTAAACGGCGCCCGTAATTATGATTTGATCAAGGGCCTGCGAGTCTGTAGTACGCAGACAGCGTGCAGTGTGGCCCCTCAGGTGTTACCTGAAATCAAAAATGGATAACATCAGTTGATACTAAATTACTTCTCTGAAATGAACGAGAATCTGAAGGCAGATTTTCAATATTCAAAACGGCTAATCCAATAAGGAGGGCACAGGATTATGTTTTGACCATTTTTAGCAAAAATGCATTTTCGTTATTTACGTTTAGTCTGCAATTCAAGGAGTACTTATCAACCCTTCCTCTAGCTAAAATTGTTCCTAGACAGCAACTCCCTGTTCTTGGCAGGAAAAGCCGATCTGTGTAACCTGGATATGCAGCACTCGTTATTCGTCAGTATTTTCACCGAGTATGTATGCATGCGTTCTGCAGTATGAATCATTTTGAACACGTGCGACACGGCACGAGTTTTCATCTACATCTACATGGATACCCTGCAAAACACATTTAAGTGCCTGGCAGAAGGTTCATCGAATTACCTTCAGAATTGATAATTAATTGAAACCCTCAGATGCCGACAGGTGTTGTTGAATGAAAACGTCTGGTCAATGGTAGCCTTGCAATTGCCTTGTCACAATACGCCCGTCACTACCCTTGATGAACTGTGGTATCGTGTTGAAGCTGCATGGGCAGCTGCACCTGTACACGCCATCCGAGCTCTGTTTGACTCAATGCCCAGGCGTATCAAGGCCTTTATTACGGCCAAACGTGGTTGTTGTAGGTACTGATTTCTCTGGATCCATGCACCCAAATTGTGTGAAAATGTAATCACATGTTAGTTCTAGTATAATATATTGGTCCAATGAACACACGTTTATCATCTGCATTTCTTCTTGGTGTAGCAATTTTAATGGCCAGTAGTGTATAAGAACAGTAATACGACAGACCTGGAAAATTACAGACCAATATCGTTAACATCCGTTTGCTAGAGAATTCTTGAACATACACCGAGGGAAAAAAAATCGCAACACCACAAGCAGTTGTGCGAGATAAACGAAAGATGGTAGGCGTGTTTCTACATTTGAAAAATAGTGTCTATTTAAATTTCGCGCCAGTCGCATAAGAGAGTGGGGGCACTGTGGGGGTGCAGATGAGGTCTGCTGTAAATACACGCCGTGGCGGTTGTGAGCGTCAGTTACCTTCTAGGTTGGACGTGGTGGTTTGATCTTAGCCAGGATTGCCTTTGAGGAGACAGAGGCGCCATTACGATCATCTTAATGAGTTTGAACGAGGTCGTGTAATAGGGCCACGAGAAGCTGGCTGTTCCTCCAGCGATTTCGCAGGAGACTTGGCAGAAATGTAGCACTGTATACTGGCAGCGGTGACCGCGAGAATGTACAGTTGCAAAAAGCTCGGGCTCCGACCGGTCACGTGGCGCTACCAAGAGGGAAGGCAGTCGTGTCTGGCGTACGTCTCTGGCACATCACATTTCTTCTGCAGTAGCAATTCGAACAGCAATCGGCGACATAACAAAATGTTAAAAATCGAATACTTCAGGGACAGCACCGAGCCAGGCGCCCATTGCATGCATTTCACTGACCCCATAACCACCGACATTTGGGACACAAACTGACATCGCACACCTTCACAACACAATGCGTGCCCGTTTCAATGCTTGCATTCAACATTCTGATCGTTACATCTGTTATTAACTTACCAGCACGTCACTTTTGCAACGGCTTATTTCGCGCTTACATTGCCCTGTGATGCTGCAATGTTAATCACTGAAATATGCTTCATAGACTGACGTATTCCCGAAATTTCAATACTCTACATGATTTTTTGTTCGTTTGTTGCTGTGATTTTTTTTTTATCGCCAGTTCATTTGTCAAGTCGCGAAAGCCGTCAGGCTCTGATGCCACCCTGCAACACACCTCTGCCAGGCAGGCTGCATAGAGCATAGCCCCTGTAAATCAGTAACTGCACAGTCCAGCGAGCTAAGAAAGTTGCAGCTCGGTCCGCAGAGGTCCTTCGTGTACACGAGACACTAGAACAAGTGGTGCACGCATCCGCGACAGGGTCACTGCTGCTATGGACCTTCTGCTGCATCCACCGTGACACGTGCGGCCACTCTAGTGTGAGTGTGCCTCCCGGGCAGTCCCGTCGTAGCCGACAATTGGTGCCCACCGCTACGAACCCAGCATCGCCTCCGACTGCACATCGCCTTCGCTTCCTGTCCACAGTGTTAACTATACAGACGGCGCTTCTATGAAATCGGCAAAAAAATCTCATACACCATTTAAAGAATATTATGTCTTTGAAGAAAACTACACTGTCAAAACTTCCCTTTAACTAACAGCTAAAATTAAAAACTTTTCCATTTCTGATGATGGTAATTCCGTATCCTTTAACGTATTTAATTTACTTGCTAACATTCACATTTATGAGACTATTAAAATTACTGATGAGAATCTTCTCCAACACAAAAACCTAATGTACAAGAAATTAAAGATGTCATGAGGTTATTACTTGTGGTACTCTCCTACAACTATTTCCAGTTTAACGCTGAATTTCTTTTTTACGATTGGAAGCCTTTGCCGTGCCCATTTGTATAACAAGTACGCTTGCTAACAGTTTTGTTAAACATCACAAAAGGCAGTACTTTAACTATTTGGTGTTACCTGAGCAATTTTCCAGTCTTTAGGTACGGATCTTTCTGTGAGCGGTTGTATATAATTACTAAACATGGAGCTATTGTATCAGCACATTCAGAGGAACCCGACTGGTATACAATCTGGACCGGAAGCCTTGCCTTTATTAAGTGATTTAAGCTAGTTTGCTACACCGAGGATATTCACTTCTGTGCTTCTCATCTTGGCACTTTCTGTTGACTGGACTTCGGGAATACTTACTACATATTCGGAAAACCATGTTTCGTAACTCTACTTTAGTGGCACTGTCCTCAGTTTTCGCGCAGTGAAGCTACTGATTGCGTATTGACACTGGTGTACTTTATGTATGGCCAGAATCTCTTTGGGTTTTTCGCCAGATTTCGAAACAGAGTTTTGTTGCGGAAATTATTAGGAGCATCTCGCACTGAAGCAGCCGCTATATTCAGAACTTCTCCAAAACTTCGCCAGTCTTGGGGATTTTGGATTATTTCAGATTTGGCATGCTTTTTCGTTACTACTGCAACAGCGGTTTGACCCGTTTTGTCCATGGGGGATTAGTACCATCACTTATTAATTTATGTGGTATACATATATCTCTCAATTGCAATCGATACTATTTCTTTGAAGTCATTCCAGATCTTTTCTACGTTTACATGATCAGATCGAAAGGAGTGGAGGCTGTCCCTTCAAAAGCGTTAAGAGCATTATCAGCTTTTCTTAAATAGATGTACTTTGAGTTTCTTTTTGATGGTTGTAGGTGTTACAGTATTCAGTGTAGCAGCAACTGCCTTGTGGTCGCTAATTCCTGTATTCGTCATGATACTACCTATTCATCCAGCAATATTTGCTGCTAAGAGGTCACGTAAGCTTTCGCAATCATTTGTGCTTTGAGTGGGCTCACGAACGAATTGTTCAAAATACATTTTTTGAGAAAGCATTCGTTACAATTTCAGATGACGTTTTATGCCTGCAGCCGGGTTTAAACGTATACATTTTCCAGCATATCGAGGGTAGATTGAAATCACCACCGACTTTAATTGTGTGAGCGGGGTACCTATTTTAAATGAGGGTCACGTTTTCTTTCAACTGTTCAGCAACTATACCCTCTCAATCGGAGGTCGGTAAAACGATCCAGTTTAGTCCGATTGACAAGTACAGCCTCTACCTATACTATTTCACAGGAACTATCTACTTCAGTTTCACTACAAGGTAAACTACTTCTGACAGCAATAAATACTCCAGCACCAACTGCATTTAATCTATCCCTTCTGAACGTAGTTAGGTCGTTTGGCTTAACTTATTTCCGGCTTTAGCCAGCTTTCCGTAGCTATAACTGTTTGAGCTTCAGTGCTTTCTATGAGGGCCTGGAGCTCTGGTTCTTTTCCAAAACAGCTACGATTATTTACAACACCGATCGTTTCTACAACCACCTTACTGTGTGTTACCTGCCCCCTTTTAGACGGATGCCATTTCCATGGTTTCCAGAGACCCTATAACCTAAAAATCTACCCGTGTGGCAACTTCCTGTATGTAGTGGACTCCTGACCTATTAAGCGGAATCCAGAAACCCATGACCCTATGACTCAAGTCAAGGAATCTGTGGCCTACACGGTCACGTAACCGCCTCAGCCTATGATTCATACCTTCCACTCAGCTCTGCACAGAAGAACCACAGTCGGTTCTGTCGATGATGGTGCATATGGTGAGCTCCGCCTTAACCTCGCAAGCAAGCCTGGCAGTCTTTACCATATCCGGTAACCAAAACCAGAGAGAATCTCCTCCAATCCAAAGCGACACACGCCATTGGCACCGACTTGGGACACCACCTGCAGCTGGCTGCGCCCTGTACTCTTCATGGCATCCGGAAGCACTCTTTACAAATCAGGACTGACTCCCCCACCTTGTGCACGCTGCCGTCCTTCCCCTCCTTGGCAGCCATGTTACTAAGGGGGCCCAATTACGCGCCTATTTTTGGAGTTACGAACTACCAGCAAACTCACCTTCTGTGAACACCCAGAATTTGCGTTCCAAGAAGCTTCCTCTGGAGGCCCTACGATCGGCCCCTCGCAAAGTCTTTCGCTGTGTGCCACACTTTGGAATGATCTCTCACTCGACTCAGGGATCAACTTCAGCGCTGCAGACCAACAGTAATTTAGACGTCACTGCTGCTCAAAAATCTGCACTCAGAGAAGACAATTCCAAATGCAAGGGGGAAAAGACACAAGAATGCTGTAAGTAAATAGCATATACGCATCTAATTTAAAGAACGTTCCTAGATGTAGAAAGCGACCAAAATTGTAAATTCCACTTACGGTGTTTTAAAAGAATTAACTGATATGGTAAAATAAACCAAGTCTGCTTTTCTCCATGGTTACGTGACGTTACGTATATATCTGTTTTGTAGTTTTATTCGTCCATGCCTTTCGTTTAAGCACTCACTCAAACAGTGAAACAGGTCTCTGCTGCCAATTCATTATCAATTGTCATCGATGAAGGGTGAAAACAAAGGAAAGAGTATTCACTTTCTTTTGCCTGATGGCGGATTTAGGGAGTGGGGATGCATGGCAGAAGCGCATTCTTACGCAACTTAAGTAAAAATAAACGTACGTTTATGCCATAACAGCGTTGCGTACGTTGATTATGACTCTATAATCATACTGATATACTAAAAAGGACAACCAAATCAGCATCCACTGCAACGTGGATAGTAGCACGAGAAGATTTGTTTTTACTTTTTAGACATTACTCCTGACTAGAAAATTCGTAGCGCAAGGGACCGTTACAATCGAGGCTGCACAATTCGAAGTTCAAAGGATCTAAGAAAAAGTTCGAATAATTAATTCTAATTAACTCGACTTATTCTAGATGAAATCAGGGAAAATCGAAATAAAATTTTGATTTTTTTTCTTACTCTTGTATTCCCAGTTTTCTTACCTGTTATTTTCTTTAGTATTTGAAAAAGAAGGCACACTAGAAAATACACAAATTCAGCTTCATTCATTTTTCAATGCTGAACAAACTGTCACGAATGGATGCATTTTGTGAACTAAATTTCTTACAAACGACCTTATGTCTTTGGAGTTAGCGTGTCACTCCTAATTTGTATCTGAGACTTCGGTTCCCAGACTGACCGTTAATGATTTAGTGTTCCGTTAGGCTATAGCTTTTGTACCCTGCATTGAGTGAGACAATTCCATAAGCTTTCAGCAAGAGGCGGGACTTGCCTCGCCGGTCCCTGCTGCCTGCCTGCTTGGTCCCGCCTATTAATACTTATCAGTAACATTATCTTGCCTCTCGATGATCGTTTGGAGCATGGATGGTGGAATCCCGAAACAATACGTTACCTGCTACTTCTCGTTGCATTCCACAGCGTCGAAACTCGTTTCTGTTTTACGAAAGTCGAAAACTTCATGGAAGTCATTCTGAAGTGAAAACATCTACTTTCTCCTTGGTCGAAATTTCTTGTGTGACAAAATGGCGTCAGATTTGAATCACTAATAACTACGAGACCGACAGTGCGCAAACAAAGGTTAATTCCACGCCGTCTGTACGTGGTTGTCGCTTATTGCCTGTGTTGTCATCGTACCAGTGTAGGCATAGAAAATAAAAATATTCGCCGGAATATAAAGGAAAATATATATCGAGTTTAAACCTATGACACAAAGGAAGAGTTCGTCTCATAGGACTTGTAAATATGCTCTAAATTACAGAAAACGCGACAAAAGCCTTCCCAGAAGCCTAAAAAGTGCAGCGCGGAGAGAATGCGACAGCTCCCACAGAGTCGGAAAAAGGAAGAAACGGCGCAACGCGATAACATACTCAAAGGCTATATCGTACATCGGCCACTGAAAGTCAAAAATGGAGAGTAACCGTGTGACCACTGTATTAAAGATGTTGATAACTAAATTACATATTAATATGAAACACATGTTACTATTTTATCCCGAAGTTTTCACGAAAAATCTACGGCGCAGACCTGAACTTCACACACAGATGTTTATTTGCAACTGATTAATATGCAGTGGTATTTCGTGCATTGTTAAAACACTGATGAAACAAATAGAATTATCCGGTGTAAGCTAGGCGTTGACTTGTAATTATAGAATGTATGCGGGTCATTCTGCTATGGCAGTCGCCTCGATTAGTGAAGATGTTTCTTCGGTTTTCTCGAGGCATTTGGGAACAGGTTGAAACAAACGACCAACAAGTGTCGACTGCATACAGTCGCAGAGGCTGATTTCAAATGTTTTTGATAACTTTGAAGCAACTACAGCCACGCAATAAAACTTCAGCTGGGTCAGGTAAACACTCCCCCTCACAGCGTCCTAACGTTGCCGGCTAGACTCCGCCACTCAGCGTCCGAAGTAAACACAGCCGACAAAAGGAAGTGCTGTGCTGTGCTGTACTGTACTCTGACACGACTACCAGACCGAGTTAAGAGGAGGAAACAGCCGGGGTCCCCGGTGGTCTAGTGGTAAGGGGTCTGGAACGTTCCAGCGCCTCGGCTGGGGGTTCAATTCCCGGCCGGCGCTGGAATTTTCAGACTTCCGAACACTAGCCTCCACATCTGCCCTGGCATGTGGCGCATGCCGGGCACCCCCGTGTGGTCCGTGCTTCGGATCCCACGTCGGGCTCACACCCACACTACAAACTAAACCTGATTATGCTGCTGCAGACACTTATTTTAAATTTTAATACGCACACTTTCTTTACCAGGCTTCATCTACATATATTTTAAGGTACTTTCTACAAAATATATCTCACTGTCAAAAGAAACTGCATAGCGTCATGAACATTTGTAGGATGACAACAATGAAATAAAATTCTTACTAAGAAAAAAAATGTTTTATTTTCGTTTTTGTGCTAAATGCTACTAAGACAAATGCCAAAACAGCTACCATTTGCTTGTAGTTAACAATCAGTAATTAGAAAAATAAGTTTGCCTATAATACTGATACATATATTACATATTTACTTAGTACATTCTCAGTGCTTAAACAGGTAAATTATTTCAATGTCAAAAGAAATGCAAAATATCATATCAGTACCATCACACAAATGAACAGTGAAAGAAAAAAATATTTTCAGGTGCCTCAGTCTGCTTTTTCTAATTAGTATCCTGATTATTTATTATCATATAATCAAATTCTGTATCAGAAATCGTTTAGTAACAGTTCGCACTCAATGCCTTTTATAAATTATATTGTCACTAATTGCATTTTCAAAACGGACACAGGCCTTCTTTCTTTCTTTTTTTTTCAAATTATTCAAGTGTCAAAATGAGATTGTGATAGGTCACTAATGAGATAAACTCTTTCTTTGTGTGAAAGAGGATAATTCTCCTGGTTTTATGTGAGCTGAATGCTAAATTAAACAGATAGCATTTAAAAAACGAATTTCTTGACGATTTTACTGACAGATCTACATGTTTCATATAATATTTCTGTTGGTAGTTACATGACAACCTCTCAGGCTCAGATTTATACGAAAGTATCTTGCGGGTCACAAAAGAAATTATATTACTACCTCTACAGATTCAGTTGGTCTATTATTGTATCACTGACGTTGAACTACAAGAGAGAGACTGCTACTATAGCTGTTTTCTTTTGCTATTAAATTCCGTGCCATATCTTCATTGTAAATTCTAAAAGGCGTGGATAAAACTTTTAGCAATACCATTTTCCTGTTCACCACATCACTACTAGTCCCTCACACATTCAGTTGTCTGTAGGGCAGGGCTTCGCTACCAGAGGGCTCTGGCGGAGATGGCGACGACTCACTCTGCCGGGATTTGCTGCTTCATTCCTGACCGTCTACGCCAGCTGAAATAACCGCTAAATCCTCACACTAAACGAGAAACGTAATAACACCAATACCAAATGACGCAAATCTGGGTCAGTGCGAATATTGCCAAACCACCACTATGATAACTCCTAGCTGAAAACACTGACACAAACTATTTACAGAGGAATGGAACACCTTACAGAAGCTGATCTAAATGAAAATCAATTTGGAGGGAACAGAACCCATATTTATAACATCTTTAGATACAGAAAAAACTTTTGACAATGTTGACCAGAATAAACAGTTTGAATTTAAGATGCAACCAGGAATAAAATATAACGAGCGAAGCATTACTTAGAACTCCACCAGAAATATGACAGCTGCTGTACGAGTTGAAGGACATAAAAGGAAGGCAATACGTGAGAAGTGAGTGAGGCAGTGCTCTAGTCCATTCCCTGATGTTATTTATTCTATATACAGGGTGTTTCTCAAATCATGCTTCACACTACTCTGGGCTGTACAGGGGACTTAACTGATCAAGTTTTACATAGGAATCTACTTCTGAAAACGTCATCTAGCGAAACAACAGAGCGTCAAAGTTATAGGCATCGGCGCCTACAAAAATAGAGTGATCCCACGGAGATGTTACAAACTTTCTAAGATGATGCAGATGGATAAATGTATAAATTTGAGATTATGTCCTTGTACCGGAAAATTATAACAGAGAACCTTTCTGTTACCTCTGCCAGTATGAACCGTTGTCGTTGTTGCTAAGATGTAGGACAGGAAACTTTCAGAGACGGTGGTATGGAACGAAAGAAGAAAACAATGCGCAGTACACATAGGCTGTAAAATGCACACATCATGAACCATGAGCACTTGTTCATCTTCGCTAGCGTGAAACCCATCTCCACTGTTGAACAAGTGCTTATAGCTCCTGATGTACGGAGTTTAGAGTCCATGTTTACTGCACATTTTTTCCTGTTTTGGTCTATACTGCCGCCTCTGAAAGTTGCCTACTATACAATCCTAGCAACAACAGTACCAGTACCTGCATTCCACTGCTGGAAGTAGGATAACGATTTTCACTTACAACTTTCGACACGTTTGTTTCTGGTGCAGGGGCCCTTACCTCAAATCGATACATTTGTCTGTTTCCATCATCCTAGAAAGGTTGTAACACAATCACGGCTCATCCTGTGTATACATACATTTACCGGAGCTGGCGCCTGTAACTTTGATGCTCCACGCCGTCGTTGGGTGAAGTTTGCAGGCATGAGTTTCTAAGTAAAACTGAAAGCTCAAAAAATGTGTAACATGAGTTGTGAAACACCTTGTATAAAGACAGCAACAAATAAAAAGGACGAGGAATTCGGGAAATTAATGAAAGGTTAAGAAGAAGAAATAGTAGTTCCCTAATTGAACTCTCACTTTGCAGTGGAGTGTGCACTGATTTGAAATTTCCTGGCATTTATTCGCTCTGAAGAGGATTGCTGGAAAGATAGTCGAAATTTCGATATTTTCAGTGTTTTACAATGACATGGCCTAGTACCCAAAATGATTTTCTTCAAGTTCTTTGTAGGAACTATATCGCTTCTCTCCGATATTTTGAGAATGATACAATTATTTTTTCCTAAAACCTAGCAACTGAAATAGTGCTTGAAATTATATAAATGGTACTTATGCTTTATGGTATGGAGACAGAAACGGTACTTGACTTTAATGATAACAATATACAGGAAAATTGAGTAATGTTTCTGCAGAGTGCCATAACACCGAAATCCTGAAATATAATCGGATATTTCGAATGTGGTACGACACCAGTTACACAGTTTACTGGACAGATACAGAGTTTTCCAAAATTCCAGCACTTTTAGTGGGAACTAAACGACAATATTTTAAATTGGAACCCACGTACGGCAACAAATACTTTTCGTGCTACGGCCGTTTGAATACATGCTTGCTAGGTGGGTGTGCAACAGGGTAGTCATCGTGGGGACGGAGAGGGCGGGGGGAGGTGCTTACGTCGGATGTCATTTACCGTCTGCCCTGCCACTCTGACATGGCTCGTGCGTCACTCACGTGTCTGTCAGTATTGATCTACATTGCGGAGTGCACTTATGCCGATTACACCGACATGATCCTTCTGTATGGCGAAGTTCGTCGCCTATATCAAGCTCGTTCTCCGCAGCGTCCGACTTCACGGCATACGCTTTTCGCCACAACTGCGCAACGACTTTGAGAAAATGGTGCGTTCACCGTCAGCAGGGGAGACTGCAGTGCTTCAAACAGACGCAGCGCACCCGAATTGGAAAACGCCGTACTGTAAAGAACAGTGTTTCTGAAAACTTATAAAGTTTCCTTTTAATGAGTGGAATTATGGAACTATTGATGTACTGGGTCACACCTAATAACTTACTTGTACAAGTGGTCGCGTTACCAACATGTTTTCAAATGGCTGGAGCGAGGAAACGGTGCATTACAGGAGATGGGTTCCAATTCAGAATACGAGTATTATGTACTCAATCCCCCTCTACACTAGAAGATTGTAACGGGAATTTCGGAACATCCTGCATATTTACGGTATATTGTACAGTTGTTGTCCCACCATAATTGAAATCTGCGAAAACATTTCATAATTTATGAGAGATCATCAGGCACGACTACGGTGTCCGCAGTATAAAACCCAGGGGGCGTCTTGCCTACGGCGGCTCTGACGCCCACGAGAACAAATGTAGGTAGAGAGCGCAACACAACTACTTTGATGGACAGTTTCCTCCAATGCTGCCAGATGTCTCTATATTTAGAGTTATCTTAAACCGCCCCCCACCAGCCTTAAGCGGAAAGCCGAATGTTCCAACTTCTGGCCACTGCTAACATTCTGAGGTACACTATCCGATCAAAAGTATCCAGACACCTGGTAGTGGACTTCAATATGCGGTAGGACCAGCTTTTGTCATTACGAGGGGTTAAACTCTGCTGGCAAAGCTTTCAGTGTCCACGATATTTTACGCACCACACATGGTGAAAGTTTCATCTGTGTGTACGTACCAGACACTACACTGGACAGCAAGATCGTCGCCTATCTCCACAATTTTGGAGCTATATGGGCAGCTCCTTCCAACCACGTCGCGATTTGACGATGTAACGAATCAAATGAACTGAATATGGTACGACATCCGTCAGGAGGACATCCACCACCTTTAACAATCAAGATCAAGCCGAATAGCTGGTTGCGCGTTATGATTTTCTCCTAGATGAATCACCCAATTTTCGTGCAATTGTTATGATTTGTTGCCTCAACACGTACATCAAATCTACCGATTTCCTTCACACTGGGGTAATTTCTTGGTGGTACGGTTTAGAGTGTAAATATACAGGGTGTATCAAAAAGAATCCACAGATTTTAAAAAAAGTAACTATTATGTTATTCGACATATGTGCGCAAACCCTCGGGCTTTACATGGTTACCGCTTGACAGCAGCACTGTCCGTCCATTTCAGTCCTAGTAAAAATGGTGTCGCGACGACAGGAAGCGTTCTGTGTTCTGCATTTTGCGCAGTGTGGGCAGTAATAAGTGGTCGGAGCGACTTTCGTACAAAGCACGGTGCGGGTAATCCTACAGCACAGAGCATTAGACGATGGCATCAACGATTAAGAGAAACAGAATGTTTGCGGAAAGGCAAATCGCCGGGCCGTCCCCGAGTGAACGACACAGACGTCGAACGCGTCCGCCTCAGTTTCACGAGGGGTACGCAGAAATCCGTTCGCCGTGCAGCTCGACAGCTCAGCATGCCCCCGATGTCCGTCTGGCGTCTATGCGTCGACGTTTATGCATCAAATAATATTTAAGTCATCTACTGCGAGCTCTCCGTGAGGGTGATAACATCGTGTGAAGTTCTGTAATTTCACTCTTGTCAAGGTGGAGGATGGCCGTTTTCTCCCATAGTCAGTGTTTAGTGACGACGCAACATTCCATTTATACGGAGAGGTGAACTGTCATAATGTGACAATATGAGGTACGGGACAACCACATGAAGTTGTACAACATAAAATAGACTCTCCTAAATTTAACGTGTTTTGTGCAGTTTAGAGGGAAAAGGTTTATGATTCATTTTTCTTTGCCGGAAACACTGTTACAGGAAGCATATATCTCGATTTACTAGGGTTGATCCATTGTGCCTTTCAGAATAACGAGATCACCCAGGGAGTGCCGCGAAAACATGGCCCACACCATAACGCTCCCTCGGGGTTGCAGGGCGTTTGCTTCCAGATGTTACACGCCAATGGAAATCTGTCCGATGGAGCATAAAATGTGATTAATATGGAGAGGCCACCTGTAGCACTCAGTGGATTTTCAGTTGAGGTACTGGCGTGCAAATGCAAACTTTGAACGCCAATGAAGAGCAGTCAGCATGGGTGCAGGGACCAGGTGCCTTCTGCGGAAGCACACACTTCAGCAGCTGTCGTTCACCTGTCAGTTCCTCGCAAATGTCGACCCACCAGGATGATTGGCTGCAGTGTGTGATACTTGTCTGCTTAACCTACATGACCGTATAGATGGTTTCAGAAAGTCGATAATACCACTGGAGAAATCTCCTTGTAAGACATAACGAAAGAGGGCCGCCGTTTCACTGATATGGTGGTGGACACACATTTAGTAGTGTAGCCATAGTAACAGAAACGGTCTGAAACCTGCACGATCTAAACAACGAGGAACGACCTCGTACTTAGTCCAAAGGAAAATCTCCAGAATTACTAGAAGACTTGTAGCCAATGCACCGAGTCCCCTGCAGTCATTTAGTCCGCGGCGACTGCTGAGAACCTTCAGAGCAGTCATTAGGATTCGCACTCGACTACTTCGATGTTACACGTTCGGTGTCCTACACTATGGAGCTGAGTCATGGACTGGATTAGGCATTTTAAATGCGATCGTATCGAAAAATATTAAGGATACCATCGACAGATATAGTCAAAAATATGGTGGTACGAAGACGCAGAAATTCTCAACAGCATCCAGAGAGCAAAACTCCATTATTTTGGTAGCGCAATTCCGCAACAATAAAACCTGTTGAAATTAATAATTCAAGGAAACATTAATGGCCGGTTCGAATCCTGCCTCGGGAATGGGTGTGTGTGATGTCCTTAGGTTAATTAAATTTAAGTAGTTCTAAGTACTATGGGTCTGATGACCTCAGATGTGAAGTCCCGTAGTGCTCAGAGCCATTTGAACCATTTTTTGAAAGATTAATGGCATACGTGACCCACGATGCACAGGATTATCCTGGCTAAATAACTCAAGCCAGCAGCTTCGGTTCAGCACTGAATCGATGTTCTGAACAACCATGGACGGACAACAGATCATGCTACCAATCGTCAGTGTTAATGGAAGACGAGGCAATACAGACAATGCTTAAAAATTACATAAATGCTCACCATTAAATCTAATAATCCACTCATATAACCGCACTAACTGCAAATAAAATTAATCTGCAATTGGCATACAGTTCAAATTTTTTGAACCTAGTGCTGTTAACAGCATTCATGTCAACACTTATTTTGATCAATGTACGTATTTTCTCAGACATTCACTGTACGAGGACGAATTGAGGAGTAATGCCGACACATGTTTTCACATAAAACTCGCAACGCTTTTTAAATAAAACAAACTTCATTAACATTCTGCATCTCTTTTCTTCACGTCTATAAATTCATCTCTCAACACACTCACCCCGGGAACCAGTACAATTTCCCCAACTAGATACTATTTTGTTGATACTGTCACAGTGTATTGTTTGACTAAACAGAGCCACAACCTTACCTCTGCTTGCCCCGCTATAAACAATTGAAGTGCTCGAAGTTTTTCTTAGTTTTCCACAAAGACGAAAATGGAGACTGTGTGTAGGATGATTGACGGCAGTGAACCAAGGACGTCGGCTTGCTGCAGATGCCGCAGCGCTCGTGTGTAGTTTGGCACTGCCGTGCTCAAGGAGAGTCTGCTCCACATGCGGACGAAATCTTCGAATTCGTGCTTTTAGTTTTGTGAGCTCTTTCTCACCCACCAACATAGTCACGTCACACACCGCTATGTGATGCGGTACAAAGGAGATGGCTGCAGATATCCATATTAAAGATGTACAATGTTACTGACTTCATCAAATAAAACAGACCGAGTCATTATCTTCTCAGCACGCCGTCGTGTTATACGCACAAAAATCAAAAAAAAAAATTGTTGGTTGGTTTGTGGGGGTTAAAGGGACCAGACTGCTACGGTCATCGGTCCCTTTTTCCAAATACTAAGAACACCCACAGAGAATAAAAACGATCAACAGACGATAAGACAGACGACACAGAACAAGAGAAACGTAGACAAAGACCAGACAAGACGAACTAAAATCACACAGAGTGTGACGGTGGTTGGCAGACCATACAAACAAAAAGGGAAAAGCCAACCACCGAGAAACACATGAGAAATCAGACAAATCGTAGGCCAGAGGCCAGAATCAACACAAAAACTCACACAGTTACATTAAGCGATAAAATCCCCCTGCCCAAATAAAACGCAGAACTATGTCCGCTATGGAAGAGTCGTCAGATAAAAGCGCAGAGAGCGTATGAGGCAGCGCAAAAGTCGGCCAGAGAACAGTTAAAAGGGCGCACTCCAACAGAATATGGACCACCGTCAAGGACGCCCCACAACGACAAAGAGGGGGATCCTCACGACACAGTAAATACCTGTGCGTGAGTAGGGTGTGGCCAATGTGGAGCCGACGAAGGACGACTGATTCCCTGCGGTTGGCTCGCATGGATGACCGCCACACAGTAGTCGTCTCCTTGATACGGCGGAGTTAGTTTGGCACGGGCAGGTTGCGCCAATCAGTGTCCCATAAATCGAAAACTTTGCGGCGTAATAGTGCCCGCAAATCAGTCGCCGAGAGGCCAATCTCCAGAGATGGTGCACTAGTGGCCTCTTTCGCCAGGCGGTCAACAGTTTCATTTCCGGGTATCCCAACATGGCCCAGGATCCAAACAAAGACCACAGATCTGCCACTACGGGCAAGAGTATGCAGGGACTCCTGGATAGCCATCACCAGACGAGAACGAGGGAAACACTGGTCGAGAGCTCGTAAACCGCTCAGAGAATCGCTACAGATAACGAAGGACTCACCTGAGCAGGAGCGGATATACTCTAGGGCACGAAAGATAGCGACCAGCTCAGCAGTGTAAACACTGCAGCCAGCCGGCAACGAACGTTCAGAATGGTCCCCTAGAGTTAGTGCATAACCGACACGACCAGCAACCATCGAACCGTCGGTGCAGACAACGCCAGAGCCCTGATACGTGGCCAGGATGGAATAAAAGCGGCGTCGGAAGGCCACCGGAGGGACTGAGTCCTTCGGGCCTTGTGCCAAGTCCAGCCGAAGGCAAGGGCGAGGCACACACCATGGGGGTGTACGCAGAGGGGCCCGGAAAGCAGGTGGTACAGGGAAACACCCAAGCCCGCAGAGAAAGCTGTTTGACGCGTACGGCTATCGGACAACCCGACTGGGGCCGACGTTCTGGCAGACGGACGACTGACTGCGGGAACAGGACACGATAATTTGAATGCCCGGGCAAGCTAAAAACATGGGCAGAATAAGCAGCCAGTAATTGTTGGCGTCGTAGCCTCAGTGGAGGGACACCTGCCTCCACAAGTATGCTGTCCACAGGCCTGGTCAGGAAGGCACCAGTGGCAAGGCGTATCCCGCTGTGGAGGATTGGGTCCAGCAGCTGCAACGCAGATGGGGACGCTGAGCCATAAGCCAAACTCCCATAGTCCAGACGGGACTGGATCAACGCCTGGTAAAGCCGTAGGAGAGTAGATCGGTCGGCGCCCCACCTGGTGTGGCTCAGGCATTGCAGAGCATTTAGATGCCGCCAACACGCCTGTTTAAGCTGCCGAATATGAGGCAGCCAAGTCAACCGGGCATCAAAAACCACCCCCAAAAACCTATGTAACTCCACCACTGTAAGATGCTCCCCGTCAAGATAAAGCCGCGGCTCCGGGTGAACAGTGCGTCACCGGCAGAAATGCATAACGCAGGTCTTGGCTGCCGAAAACTGAAAACCATGCGCTACAGCCCAAGACTGCACCTTGCGGATTGCGCCCTGTAGCTGACGTTCAGCAGCTGCAATGCCAATAGAGCTGTAGTAAAGGCAGAAGTCGTCAGCATACAGGGAAGCGGAGACACAATTTCCCACGGCCGCAGCGAGCCCGTTAATGGCTATTAAAAACAGACAGACACTTAGAACAGAACCCTGTGGCACACCGTTCTCCTGGACTTGGGAGGAACTACACTCCTGGAAATTGAAATAAGAACACCGTGAATTCATTGTCCCAGGAAGGGGAAACTTTATTGACACATTCCTGGGGTCAGATACATCACATGATCACACTGACACACTGATCACAGGCACATAGACACAGGCAACAGAGCATGCACAATGTTGGCACTAGTACAGTGTATATCCACCTTTCGCAGCAATGCAGGCTGCTATTCTCCCATGGAGACGATCGTAGAGATGCTGGATGTAGTCCTGTGGAACGGCTTGCCATGCCATTTCCACCTGGCGCCTCAGTTGGACCAGCGTTCGTGTTGGAGGTGCAGACCGCATGAGACGACGCTTCATCCAGTCCCAAACATGCTCAATGGGGGACAGATCCGGAGATCTTGCTGGTCAGGGTAGTTGACTTACACCTTCTAGAGCACGTTGGGTGGCACGGGTTACATGCGGACGTGCATTGTCCTGTTGGAACAGCAAGTTCCCTTGCCGGTCTAGGAATGGTAGAACGATGGGTTCGATGACGGTTTGGATGTACTGTGCACTATTCAGTGTCCCCTCGACGATCACCAGAGGTGTACGGCCAGTGTAGGAGATCGCTCCCCACACCATGATGCCGGGTGTTGGCCCTGTGTGCCTCGGTCGTATGCAGTCCTGATTGTGGCGCTCACCTGCACGGCGCCAAACACGCATACGACCATCATTGGCACCAAGGCAGAAGCGACTCTCATCGCTGAAGACGACACGTCTCCATTCGTCCCTCCATTCACGCATGTCGCGACACCACTGGAGGTGGGCTGCACGATGTTCGGGCGTGAGCGGAAGACAGGCTAGCGGTGTGCGGGACCGTAGCCCAGCTTCATGGAGACGGTTGCGAATGGTCCTCGCCGATACCCCAGGAGCAACAGTGTCCCTAATTTGCACGGAAGTGGCGGTGTGGTCCCCTACGGCACTGCGTAGTATCCTACGGTCTTGGCGTGCATCCGTGCGTCGCTGCGGTCCGGTCCCAGGTCGACGGGCATGTGCACCTTCCACCAACCACTGGCGACAACATCGATGTACTGTGGAGACCCCACGCCCCACGTGTTGAGCAGTTCAGCGGTACATCCACCAGGCCTCCTGCATGCCCACTATACGCCCTCTCTCAAATTCCGTCAACTGCACATACGGTTCACGTCCACGCTGTCGCTGCATGCTACCAGTGTTAAAGACTGCGATGGAGCACCGTATGCCACGGCAAACTGGCTGACACTGACGGCGGCTGTGCACAAATGCTGCGCAGCTAGCACCATTCGACGGCCAACACCGCGGTTCCTGGTGTGTCCGCTGTGCTGTGCGTGTGATCATTACTTGTACAGCCCTCCCGCAGTGTCCGGAGCAAGTATGGTGGGTCTGACACACCGGTGTCAATGTGTTCTTTTTTCCATTTCCAGGAGTGTATATGAGGCCGCGACGTGCAAGCGGAAGGTTCGATGCGACAGAAAATTTCCGATAAAAGTCGGCAGTGGATCCCGAAGACCCCATCCATGAGGCGTAGAGAGGATGTGATGACGCCAAGTCATATCATACGCCTTCCGCATGTCGAAAAAGACAGCGACCAGATGCTGACGGTGGACAAAGGCAGTACGGATGGCCGACTCCAGGCTCACCAGATTGTCGGCGGCGGAGCGGCCTTTACAGTACCCACCCTGAGACGGCGCCAGAAGGCCCCGAAGACCCCATCCATGAAGCGTAGAAAGGATGTGATGACGCCAAGTCGTATCATACGCCTTCCGCATGTCGAAAAAGACAGCGACCAGATGCTGACGGTGGACAAAGGCAGTACGGATGGCCGACTCCAGGCTCACCAGATTTTCGGCGGCGGAGCGGCCTTTACAGAACCCACCCTGAGACGGCGCCAGAAGGCCCCGAAGACCCCATCCATGAAGCGTAGAAAGGATGTGATGACGCCAAGTCGTATCATACGCCTTCCGCATGTCGAAAAAGACAGCAACCAGATGCTGACGGTGGACAAAGGCAGTACGGATGGCCGACTCCAGGCTCACCAGATTGTCGGCGGCGGAGCGGCCTTTACAGAACCCACCCTGAGACGGCGCCAGAAGGCCCCGAAGACCCCATCCATGAAGCGTAGAAAGGATGTGATGACGCCAAGTCGTATCATACGCCTTCCGCATGTCGAAAAAGACAGCGACCAGATGCTGACGGTGGACAAAGGCAGTACGGATGGCCGACTCCAGGCTCACCAGATTGTCGGCGGCGGAGCGGCCTTTACGGAACCCACCCTGAGACGGAGCCAGAAGGCCCCAAAGACCCCATCCATGAAGCGTAGAAAGGATGTGATGACGCCAAGTCGTATCATACGCCTTCCGCATGTCGAAAAAGACAGCGACCAGATGCTGACGGTGGACAAAGGCAGTACGGATGGCCGACTCCAGGCTCACCAGATTGTCGGCGGCGGAGCGGCCTTTACAGAACACACCCTGAGACGGCGCCAGAAGGCCCCGAGACTCCAGGACCCAATTCAAGCGCCGGCACACCATCCGTTCAAGCAACTTGCAAAGAACGTTGGTGAGGCTAATGGGACGATAGCTGTCCACCTCCAAAGGGCTCTTACCAGGTTTCAGAATGGGGACAACAAGACTTTCCCGCCATTGCGACGGAAACTCACCCTCGACCCAAATGCGGTTGTAAAGGTCGAGGAGGCGTCGCTGGCAGTCCACTGAAAGGTGTTTCAGCATCTGAGAGTGGTATCAGGACAAGCGGCGTGGGCAATGCGGAATTCCCACTCACTGAATGGAACATTGTACAATTCAGGATGGTGGGTGCGAAAAGAAAGACTCCGACGTTCTATCCGCTCTTTAGTGGAGTGGAAGCCCAAGGGGTAGTTGGCAGAAGCGGAATTCAGAGCAAAGTGCTCTGCCAAGCGGTTTGCAATGACGTCGGAGTCAGTACCAACTGCTCTATTCAGTGAGAGCGCAGGGACGCTGACAGGGGTCCGATAGCCATAGAGGCGGCGAATCTTGGCCCAGACCTGCGATGGAGTGACATGGAGGCCAATGGTGGACACATACCGCTCCCAGCACTCCTGCTTGCGTTGGCGGATAATGCGGCGGGCTTGAGCACGCAGCCGTTTGAAGGCGATAAGGTGTTTGATTGAGGGATGTCGCTTGTAACGCTGGAGCGCCCGCCGGCGAGCTTTAATCGCTTCAGCGATCTCAGGCGACCACCAAGGCACAGTCCGCCGCCGAGGGGACCCAGAAGAACGGGGAATGGCAGATTCGGCAGCAGTAACGATGCCGGTGGTGACCGATTGAACCACTGCATCAATGTCATCGGTAGAGAGAGGCTCAATAGCGGCGGTGGAGGAGAACAAGTCCCAGTCAGCTTTATTCAGAGCCCATCTGCTAGGGCGCCCAGAAGACTGACGCTGTGGCAGTGACAGAAAGATCGGAAAGTGGTCACTACCACAAAGGTCGTCATGCACTCTCCAGTGGACAGACGGTAAGAGGCTAGGGCTACAGATCGAAAGGTCAATGGCGGAGTATGTGCCACGCGCCACACTGAAGTGTGTGAAGGCACCATCTTTTAATATCGAGAGATCGAGCTGCGCCAATAAATGCTCAACGATGGCGCCTCGACCTGTTGCCACCGACCCACCCCACAGATGGTTATGGGTGTTAAAGTCGCCCAGTAACAAGAAAGGTGGCGGCAACTGGGTTATCAGAGCAGCCAGGACATGCTGTGCGACAACACCGTCCGGTGGAAGGTAAAGACTGCAGACAGTAACAGTCTGTGGCGTCCACACCCGAACAGCGACAGCCTCTAAAGGTGTTGGGAGTGGTACAGACTCGCTGTGAAAAGAGTTCAGGACATATATGCAGATGCCACCAGACACACTTTCATAAGTTGCCCGGTTCTTATAATAACCCCGGTAGCCACGGAGGGCGGGGGTTCGCATTGCCAGAAACCAAGTTTCCTGCAGAGCAATGCAGAAGAAAGGATGAAGGCTGATAAGTTGGCGGAGCTCAGCTAGATGGTGGATGAAACCACTACACTTCCACTGGAGGATGGAGTTGTCCATGGCTGAGAAAGGCGTGATGGGACTGGGAAGGGAGATTACGCCGCTGGGTCACCTGCTGTCTCCAATTTAGCACCTGTGATAGTGCTTTCCATGGCGTCTGATGGACCAGCGAGATCGAGGTCCTCAGCAGACGCCAGAATCTCCACCGCATCCTCAGACGCAGAGCCGGAAGATTGCGGTGGGATGGCTGTGACCGCGAGTTCCTTGGGCTGAGAGCTCTTCTTGGGTTTCTCACGCCGTTCCTTGGGTCGCACCGACTGGGAGGGCTTCACCGATTCAGTCTCCGGGACGGAGGAGGATCGTGAAGCCCTACGACCAGCTGATTGCGGGCACTTACGCCACTGTCGGTCGTCAGCCTTCTCGCTGTTGGAAGCCTGGGAAGGGAGGGACCCAAGGGGACCCTTGCGAGCGTGAGAAGCCGAAGAAGTTGGACACTTCTCCAGCTTAGCAGTGAGGACGGATGTCCCCGATGGGTGGGATGGTGTTGCTCCTCAGGTAGGTGGCGAAGGAGCAACCCGATGGGTAGAGCCCCCCACTGGCGAGGGGGCAGGAGGAGTTGTACTACTCGTCGATCCGGCCACAATTGGAGAACCAGATGGGGCTAGCACAGGTTTTGTAGCAGCAGCGTAGGAAGATGTCATTCTCACAGGATGGAGTTGGTCATATTTCCTTTTGGCCTCAGTATAGGTTAGTCGGTCCAGGGTCTTGTATTCCATGATTTTACGCTCTTTCTGGAAAATTCGGCAGTTTGGCGAGCAAGGTGAATGGTGCTCCCTGCAGTTGACAGAGATGGGAGGCGGGGCACATGGAGTATTGGGATGTGATGGGCATCCACAATCTCGACATGTGAGGCTTGAAGTGCAGCGAGAAGACATATGGCCGAACTTCCAGCACTTAAAGCGCTGCATCGGGGGAGGGATATAGGGCTTAACGTCACATCGGTAGACCATCACCTTGACCTTTTCCGGTAATGTATCCCCTTCGAAGGCCAACATGAAGGCACCGGTAGCAATTTTCCTTCGGACCCCGATGAACGCGCCGGACGAAATGTACACCCCGGTGCTCTAAATTGGCCCGCAGCTCTTCATCAGACTGCAAAATATGATCCCTGTGGTAAATAACTCCCTGGACCATATTTAAACTCTTATGGGGTGTGATCGTAACGGCAACATCCCCCAACTTGACACAAGCGAGTAACCGTCGTGACTGGGCAGAGGATGCCGTTTGTATCAGGACTGACCCAGAGCGCATTTTTGACAAGCCCTCCACCTCCCCAAACTTGTCCTCTAAATGCTCGACAAAGAACTGAGGCTTTGTGGAGAGAAAAGACTTCCCATCAGCCCTCGTACAAACTAAGAAGCGGGGCGAATAACTGCTACTGCCATCCTGAGACTCACGATCCTCCCACGGTGTGGCCAGCGAGGGGAACGTTTTTGGATCATACTTCTGAGCGTTAAACTGAGCCCGAGAACGCTTACAGACTGCTGGCGGCTGGCCACCAGCGAGAGACGATGTACCACGCTTCATTGCGGGTCATCCGCCCTGATGCCACCTACTCCGACCAAGGGCCCTCCCAACGGGCGCCACCCAGCCACGGCAAGAGCCACCTGGCAGGATGGCCGTTGCCGGGAGTTCCGATACCTCAGGAGGATAGGCATCTACTCCTTGGCATACATGGGGAGTTAACGGCGCAGGCATCGGTAGAGCGATCCCTGTGTTGTCAGGGGGCAACAACCAACAAGGTATATGGCGGCCCCACCACAACGGACTGGCTACCGTGCTGGATGTTAGGTAACATGTGGTCCATGGTCGCCGTCGGTGCAGAAAGAGGCACTGCACAGTGCATGGTGTAATCTGCACGCAGAAACAGAGTCATCCCCAAGAGATGGAGAGCGGACAGGACTGCAGTTCAACGGTGTAGAAGCTGGCGAAAGGTCTGATCGCAAGATGGACACAATGCACCAAGTAAGGCGCCCTTCCCCAATCGGCTCGCTCTTCGGAAAATTTTGAGAGATGGAGGTCAAACCCAACAGGGGACTATCATATAAGGCCGAAAAGTTTGAGACTCCTTTTAGTCGCCTCTTACGACAGGCAGGAATACCGCGGGCCTATTCTAACCCCCAAACCCGCAGGGGGAAAAAAATTGTTTCCGAGTAAAGTATGCTGTATTTTTAAGTGAAGATCTTAGTAATGTACATCTGTAGTAAACGTTATGCTGGTGATATATGGTGACAATTCGTATTTATATTTACAATGAAAAGAGATTGACCAGTGGCTGACAGACAACTAAAACGCAAGTTGCCAGATGGATATTAACTGCAATACCACCTACGCTGCTACAGTAAGTAGGTGGTTTGGTTTCCCGATACATGCCTGTTTCCCGAAAGTTAAAGAGCAATTTCAAGATTTGCGAGATTACGTCGCAAGTATGACGAATTATGAGAAACACTGCACTGTGTAAGGGAGGCTACTAGAAGCCCCATAACCATGGCACTAGTTCAGGGATTCAGCTGCGCGAAGAGATTTTGAAAGTGACTGAAGTTTTTTAGAAAATTGAGAGTAAATCTGTTCCTGACAAATGAATCCGGGTGATCAGTTACGAAGAAGGGGAGAAAATGTGTGTAAATAAATCTCTTCTTATGGAGGCACATTTCAGAGTTGTTCAAAACAACTGTACACCATTGCGTATTGATGTCTGAAGCACGGAAGACTAGCTTTTCTACCAGAGGAAAGTCGAAATAATTGTGAAACATTTTTTTTCTGGTACCGAGAAATGTGATAACTGGGTTGTCATTTAAAACTACATTGCTTTACTTCGAAATGGCTGCAAATTAAGCTATGAAAACACTGTTATCCGAGACTTCTATTTCCAGTTGTAATTTTCATTTCAAGCAATGTCTCTGGAAGACATACAAGAACTGGAATTAGTGGAGAAATACAGGGATGAAGAAGTAATTCGATTGTCTTGCCGCATGTATGCTGCAGAGCACATCTTCCACCGGACTGCCTTGACGACCCATGGATGGTAACAGCGTAGCAAATGCCCAGTGGCGAAAAGATCATGAATTCGTTGACTATATAGTTAGTCAATAGATGGAAAATCCTGGTACACCATCTGAAATGTGGAATTGGTGAAGACAGACAGTCGACCGAAATTATTTCGAAATAAATTCACTCTTTACTTGGCTTCAGTTGCGTTAGGTGATACCTAACACAACTGTATCAAAGTTATCTGCGTTCAGAGAATTTATTTCGAAGTGATTTCGGTCAGCTATCTACCGTCATCAATTCGATGCACATGACTATGAATGCTGTCGAAGTTTATCATAGCAAACGATACTCAATAAGGCAAAGGTATCTGAACCTACAATTTCTGATCAATACGCTAAAGGAGAACGCAAAACAATAAATACCTGAAATTAAATAAAAAATAATCCGTTGGTCAGCCTCTTCAATGAAAGAGGTAAAAGATACATATGTCTTGAAAAAGCGTTAAAAGATATTTTAAGAATACATAATGACTCGGTGGATTTAAGACGTTTAAATTTTACAACATTTCTACGAAAATTTCGTAAAATAATACAGGAAGAAATGTTGTAGAATGGTAGAGGTAAAAAAAATATTTTTTTTAAAACACGGCTATGCACTATGTGCATAGACAGTCTTAAGTCTAGATAAAATGTGGAGGGGCGTTCTTATTACAAAACGACAGGCAGAGCCTCCCCATTGTCGCGGCTTCCTTTGCACGTCGGAGAACCCACAGCTAAAATGTATGTGGTCAGAAACACCGCGTTGGCTCACGGGTCGTCGAGTCCACGGCTGCAGAATCCCAAAGACACCTTCAAGAGGCGGCGAGGCATCTCGTACAGTAGTTATTTGAGAGTGAATTTATTCCTCGCTCCACATGAGACGTCATCAAACTGATCTTCCTGCTTCTGGAGTGTCTAAGCGACTACGCGGGAATCCCGCAACGTTACATCTTATTTTAGTTCTGCTCTCCGTTCCACACCTTCAAGGACCCACTTCTATTCTGTGGCACTCGAACACTTGTACTTCTCCGACGTCATTTTAGCGAGGTATTTATGTACTGTGCTTATGCTTTATTGAGAAAACACGGGAAATTTTCGAAGTGTATAGGGGTGAAACGATTATCCTAATAACCGATAAAACAATTCCAGATATCGAGTATTACGTACAGGCTGACACTTCATTACAAAATGTTTACGGGGCTGCCTGCTATCCCAGTCGCTTCCGTTTATGAAATGTACCGAACACATGAGCTTTCTTCGATAAATAGAAGTTCTTACATGGGTGTTGACAACACGATCGAATTACAGAGGTTCAAATAGTGAGATGCGACTACGTGCAACTGCATAGGCAGATTTTCAGTCTCTGCATATAATTGTAACGCAACTAAGGAGATTATAGCGACACGAACGTCAGCCGGGTAAATAAGTCGCACACTAAGTGGACATCCAGCGGACGCAGGTAAACACTTCCTGTTACACCATGCTACTGCTGCCTCGGTGTGAACACGGAGGACAGCAGGAAGTGCTCTACGTCCACTAGCTGGACTCCAGAGCAGGAAACAGCCGGGGTCCTCGGTGGTCTAGTGGTAAGGGGTGTGGTAGTTTCCAGCGCCTCGGCTGGGGCTATTCGCCCCAGCAGGGCCGGGGTTGAATCCCCGGCCGGCGCTGGAATTTTCAGACTTCCGAACACTAGCCTCAGGTCGCAGGACACTCCGGGATTCTGCAAGAAATATAAGTGGAGACCGAGAGAACAGCCGTGAGACAAGGTGTTGGACATTAGAGACCAGATCTGATACACCCCAGATCATGAACTCGACTTCAGAAGGCGGCCAGGCCGGGCGCGGACGGCGGAGGGAACACCGGTGACCAGAGAGGGACAATGTAGCCGCTTCTGGCGGGCGCGGACCTCAGATGGAACACACGACGCGTCGCGGACCGATCAGGGAGCGTCCAGATCGCAACAGAAGTGGAAACCGTAGTAACAGTCATGAGATAGAGTACCCAACATCTCAGATCGGGTCTGACACACCCCAAATGACAACCACAACCACAACAGTTGAGGACCGCCAAAACGGGCGCCGACGGCAGTCGGAACATCCGCGACTGGAGGGGTCCGTTGAAGCCGAGTCTGGCGGGCGCGGACCACAGATGGAACACTCGACTCGGCCCGGACCGATTAGGGAACTCCCAGCTCCTCCCAGGCATAAATACTGGACTCGATCGACTCAAGGACCTGTCTCAGGTAGCACCTGAAGAAGACAGCGAGGCCAGCTGTTGAAATATCGTGCGAGAACGACGCGAACATCCGGCTGGATTCCCGAATATCCAAGATGTCACTGGAGATGTAGTTTGCATTATATGTTAAGAGAACAAAATTATTTTGTAACGTGTGAAAGACACAAAAATACGGTAACAGACAAACTGAGCAGTGATGCCATAGTCTGTGTTGTAATAATAGTGTAAGTAAACAGCAACTAGACATTTAAGTCACTCAATTTTTGCGGCTATTTTGCGGTTCTTCACTTCGCTGCCAGGTGTCGCTGCTAGTACCTCACACACTCAGTTGTCTGTAGTGCAGCACTTCGCCACCAGAGTGCTCTATCAGCACCGGCGAGGACTCACTGTGTCGGCGTTTGCTGCTTCACCCCTCAATATCTATGCTAGCTGACGTGACTGCTAAATCTTCAGACTAAACGAAAAAAAAAATAACACCAGCACCAAATAAGGCAAATAGTGATAAGTGCGAATACTACCAAACCATCACTTTCATACGTCGTGGCTGAAAATACTGATCCAAAATATTTACAGAGGAATGGAATACATTAGAGAAGACGAGCTAGACGAAAATCGATTTTGAGAGAACACACTAGCCGTAAGGGTTCGGTTGAAGAAATTCAACCTATAATTATAACATATATAGATGTAGAAAATAACTTTTGACATTTTTGGCCAGAATATACAGTTTGAATATAAGATGCAACCATCCATAAAATACAGTGAGCGGCATGTTATCTAGAACTCGACCAGAAATCAGACAGCAGTTTTAAGACTTAAAGGAAGCTGGTAGTTGATAGTTGAGAAGGAGGAGGGAGAGAGAGAGAGAGAGAGAGAGAGAGAGAGAGAGAGAGAGAGAGAGAGGTGGGGGGGGGGGGGGGTTCTAGTTCCTTCTTCGATGTTATTCACTTTGCATACAGAATGTTTCACACATCATGCTACACACCTATCGAGTCTGTAGAGGGGACCCAGGTGCTTTACATAGGACTCGGTGTCTGGAAGCGACATCCAGCGACGCTACAAAGTTACAGGCGCTGGAGCCTGTAAAATATGTGTATACAGGGAGATCCAATGAAGATGTTACCAATTTTCTATGATGATGTATAAATGTATCAATTAGAAGGGAAGACATCCCTGTTACATGTGACAGTGTTTACCGGTAATGTTGTAGCTAAGATGTAGAGCAGGAAAGTTTCAGAGGTGGTAGCATTTGATAGTCATGGGTGACTGGAATTCGAGTGTAGGAAAAGGGAGAGAAGGAAACCTAATAGGTGAATATTGATTGGGGCTAAGAAATGAAAGAGGAAGCCGCGTGGTAGAATTTTGCACAGAGCACAACTTAATCATAGCTAACACTTGGTTTCAGAATCATGAAAGGAGGTTGTATACATGGAAGAACCCTGGAGATACTAAAAGGTATCAGATAGATTATATAATGGTAAGACAGAGATTTAGGAACCAGGTTTTAAATTGTAAGATATTTCCAGGGGAAGATGTGGAAGAAACTGCAAAAAGGTGGGAATTTCAGGAGATGGGACCTGGATAAACTGAAAGAAACAGAAGTTGTACAGAGTTTCAGGGAGAGCATACGGGAACAATTGGCAGAAATGGGGGAAAGAAATACAGTAGAAGACGAATGGGTAGCTTTGAGGGATAAAGTAGTGAAGGCAGCAGAGGATCAAGTAGATAAAAAGACGAGGGCTAGTAGAAGTCCTTGGGTAACAGAAGAAATATTGAATTTAATTGATAAAAGGAGAAAATATAAAAACGCAGTAAATGAAGCAGGCAAAAAGGAATACAAACGTCTCAAAAATGAGATCGACAGTAAGTGCAAAGTGGCTAAGCAGGGATGGCTAGAGGACAAATTAAGGATGTAGAGGCTTATCTCAATAGGGGTAAGATAGATACTGCCTACAGGAAAATTAAAGAGACCTTTGGAGAAAAGAGAACCTCTTGTATGAATATCAAGAGCTCAGATGGAAACCCAGTTCTAAGCAAAGAAGGGAAAGCAGAAAGGAGGAAGGAGTATATAGAGGGTCTATACAAGGGCGATGTACTTCAGGACAATATTATGGAAATGGAAGAGGATGTAGATGAAGACGAAATGAGAGATACGGTACTGCATGAAGAGTATGACAGAGCACTGAAAGACCTGAGTGGAAACAAGGCCCCCAGAGTAGACAACATTCCATTGGAACTACTGACGGGCTTGGGAGAGCCAGTCCTGACAAAACTGTACCATCTGGTGAGCAAGATGTATGAGACAGGCGAAATACCCTCAGACTTCAAGAAGAATATAATAATTCCAATCCTAAAGAAAGTAGGTGTTGACAGATGTGAAAATTACCGAACGACCAGTTTGATAAGCCACAGCTGCAAAATACTAACTCGAATTCTTTACAGACGAATGGAAAAACTAGTAGAAGCCGACCTCGGGGAAGATCAGTTTGGATTCCGTAGAAATACTGGAACACGTGAGGCAATACTGACCTTAAGACTTATATTAGAAGAAAGATTAAGGAATGGCAAACCAACGTTTCTAGCATTTGTAGACTTAGAGAAATCTTTTGACAATGTTGACAGGAATACTCTCTTTCAAATTCTAAAGGTGGCAGGGGTAAAATACAGGGAGCGAAAGGCTATTTACAATTTGCACAGAAGCCAGATGGCAGTTATAAGAGTCGAGGGACATGAAAGGGAAGCAGTGGTTGGGAAGGGAGTAAGACAGGGTTGTAGCCTCTCCCCGATGTTATTCAATCTGTATATTGAGCAAGCAGTAAAGGAAACAAAAGATAAGTTCGGAGTAGGTATTAAAATCCATGGAGAAGAAATAAAATCTTTGAGGTTCACTGATGACATTGTAATTCTGTCAGAGACAGCAAAGGACTTGGAAGAGCAGTTGAACGGAATGGACAGTGTCTTGAAAGGAGGATATAAGATGAACATCAACAAAAGCAAAACGAGGATAAGGGAATGTAGTCGAATTAAGTCAGGTGCTGCTGAGAGAATTAGATTAGGAAATGACACACTTAAAATAGTAAAGGAGTTTTGCTATTTAGGAAGCAAAATAACTGATGATGGTCGAAGTAGAGAGGATATAAAATGTAGACAGGCAATGGCAAGGAAAGCGTTTCTGAAGAAGAGAAATTTGTTAACATCGAGTATACATTTAAGTGTCAGGAACTCATTTCTGAAAGTATTTGTGTGGAGTGTAGCCATGTATGGAAGTGAAACATGGACGATAAATAGTTTGGACAAGAAGAGAATAGAAGCTTTCGAAATGTGGTGCTACAGAAGAATGCTGAACATTAGATGGATAGATCACATAACTAATGAGGAAGTATTGAATAGGATTGGGGAGAAGAGAAATTTGTGGCACAACTTGACCAGAAGAAGGTATCGGTTGGTAGGACATTTTCTGAGGCATCTGGGGATCACCAGTTTAGTATTGGAGGGCAGCGTGGAGGGTAAAAATCGTAGAGGGAGACCGAGATGAATACACTAAGCAGATTCAGAACGATGTAGGTTGCAGTAGGTACTGGGAGATGAAGGAGCTTGCACAGGATAGAGTAGCATGGAGAGCTGCATCAAACCAGTCTCAGGACTGAAGACCACAACAACAACAGCATGGACCGAAAGAAGAAAACAATGTCCAGTACACATGGGCTGTAAAATGCATACCTTAAGAGCTGTGAGGACTTGTTCATCTTAGCTAGCATAAAACATATCTCCAGTGTTGACCAAGTGCTCATAGCTCCTCACGTATGCATTTTGTAGCCCATGTTTACCGGACATTTTTTCTTATTTTGATCCATACTACTACCTTTGAAAGTTGGCAACAACAGTACCATTACTTTTATTCCACCGTCAGAGGTATGATAATGATTTTGCCTTGTAGCTTTGGACTCATTCGTTTCCGGTACTGGGGCCTTACCTCAAACTGATACATAATCACGGCATCACACTCGACTTACAAACATTTACCGGAGCTGGCGCCGGTATTTTGATGCTGCTTAGACTCGTTAGATGACGTTTGCACGCATGAGTTACTGTAAAGTTACTTATAAAGAAAGTAAGATACGAAACGGACGAGAAATTCGGGAAATTAGTCAAAGGTGAAGAAGAAATAAATGTTGTTCCCTAATTGAACTCTCACTTTGCAGTGTAGTGTGCACTGATTTGAAATTTCCTGGCATTTATTCGCCCTGAAGAGGATCGCTGAAAAGATGGTCGAAATGTCGGTATTTTCGTTTTTGAGTGTTTTATAATGCAATGGCCTAGTACCCAAAATGGTTTTGTTCAAGCTCTTTGTAGGAACCATAGCGCTTATCTCCGATATTCTGAGAATGATACAATTATTTTTTCCTAATACTTAGCAACTGAAATAGTGCTTGAAATGATATAAATGGTACTTATGCTTTATGGTATGGAGACAGAAACGGTGATCCGTTTTAATGATAACAATATACAAGAAAATTCAGCCATGTTCCTCAGAAGTTGCACAACGCTGAAATCCTGAAATACATCCGTGTATTTCGAATGTGGTACAACAGCTGTAGGTAGGAGACGAGGTACTACAGAAGTAAAGCTGTGTGGACGGGGCGTGAGTCGTGTTTGGGTAGCTCAAATGGTAGAGCACTTGCCCATGAAAGGCGAAGGTCCCGAATTCGAGTCTCAGTCCGACACACAGTTTTAATCTGCCAGGAAGTTTCGTATCGGCGCACTCTCCGCCGCAGAGTGAACTAATTCTGGAAAGAGCTGTATAGTTACTGGAGAGATACAGGATGTTCCAAAATTCCCGTTAAAAACTTGTAGGGAACTGGGTGACGATATTTTGAACTGGAGACCATGTATGGAAAAGTATATCCGTGCTACAGCCGTATAAATACATCTTCGGTAATGTGGTATGCGACAGGGTTATAATCACTGGGGGGGGAGGGGGGGGGGGTTACTTACGTCGGATCGTATGATGTCATTTGACGGCTGTCTCCTCTCGGAACTGGTTCGAGTCTCGTTCATTTGTCTATGAGTGTTAGAGCAACATTGCTGAGTACACTTTTGCCGAATACACCGACACGAGTATTGTGTGTGGCCAAAGCTCACAGTACTGGAAGAGCTGCTGGTCGCCTCTATCAAGATCGTTGTCCACAACGTCTGACTCCTCCACACACGCTTTTCGTTAGCATTGCGCAACGTCTTCGAGAAAGGGAGCCTTCACCGTCAGCCGGTGCTTCTGTGGTGCCCCGTGGAGACGCAGCGACGCGAATTGGAAAATATATTTATATGGATATGGTGTCTGTTCTTTCGGACATGTCCGAAAGGACACTACGAATGTAGTGTGTAGACATACAAGGTGAGAATGTGGGTCTCGCTGGAGGCGTGCGCGGGATAGTCCCTGTAGTCTCACTATCCTCTGTGCCCTCGGTGGCTCAGATGGATAGTCCCCTGTTAGCAGCGGTGGCGCGAGGTCGTCGTGCCCGCGTCCCCCTGTTGGCGCACCGCGCGCGCCAGTGTTTACTGTTTACCTCCCGCTGCGGCGAGTGTCACGCGTCCGTGTCTCGGTAGTGCCATGGCGCACTCGTATCGGAAGTCCACAATTAAGATCACATTTCAAGCGGACTACGCAAGACCTCGAGCACTTGACGTTGAACGTTTCATCCGAGAAGAACTGCATATTGCACCTCAAGACATCATTGGGATCCACTTTTCTATAACACAAAGTGTCGTCTACATAAAAATGATCAATGAAAAGGCGTGCACTGATGTTGTGTGCCGACACGCTCATGGACTTAAATTTAAGCATTCTGATGGTCACATAGGAACTGTCACGATCGACCACGCTGGATTAGGCCTCCGCACTCTGAGGATCTTCGAGCTGCCATTCGAAGTCCCGCCAGATGTTGTGATGACAGCTTTCAAACCGTACGGCAACGTGCTAAGCCACTTGGCCGAAAAATGGCAAACGTTTGAGACGTACCCCGTCTTAAATGGAGTGAGACAAATTAAGATTGAACTGACGAAGCATGTGCCATCCTATCTTGTAATTGGCGGCTGCAGAGCCATTGTCATGTACGACGGACAACCCCGTACTTGCGCCGGCTGTGGCCAGGAAGGACATATCCGATCGGCATGCATTCAACGCCGACTGACTCAGAGACCGGTCGGTGAAGTTCCATCCCCGGCGACGCCTACTTCACTCCCCATCACGTATGCAGCGGCTGCAACCGCAACAGCTGTTCCTGCCCAGAATCGTAGCACCATATTGCAGTCAGTGGTCGATGACCGTGTGGCGGACAGAATATCCCCCTCTACGACGCCTTCGGCAGACTTGCCTCAAGACGGTGATCAATTGTGCCACCAAGACGAGCCTAAAGAGAAGATGGAAGTAGAAACTAAAATTGTCCCGACCTCTGCCTTCCTACCAATGGAGACCGCATCAGATGATTGTCGCCCGCACTCTGACACAGAACAACATGTCCGGAAACAACGGTCCCCTCGAAAACGCAAGAAACGGCGCCATACGCCGTCCGATGATTGCCTGCTTCGGATGTGCGACCCAGACGAATATCCGGCGTCGGACGACGCTCAGGACTCTACCACCGCAACTCAACCTTCCCATCACGATGCTACGGCGGATACAATTTCTGAGCCTCGGTCTGACAACATCACTTCTGCTACTGAACATACGCGCAAGCGCTCTACTGACAGCACTAATCAACAGTTACCAATTGCTGCATCTGATTCTTGGGCGGATGATATCGAGGATGAGCCACAGCACCAGGAGGATGCCGAAGGTAGAGATGCTCCCTCGGCTGCACCCAGCACCAGCCAACAACAGTGACTACGGCTGTATCGTCAGCCTCTGTGAGGCCGCCCCTGCCGCCCACACCTGGCCTCCTACACAACCCACTTGCCGACCTGGCTGACCAAACATACCGTCTAGCGACGATTAACATCAACAACATACGTGCCCGACATAAACTAGCGCTGCTACAGGATCTACTCAACGCAGCAGACATCGACATTGCGCTCCTTCAAGAGGTGTATGTCGCCGACTTCAAGGGACCCTATGGCTACCAGACTTGGGTCCCACATGCGTCTGCCAATGGCAGTGGTGTGGCGATCCTCCTCCGCGACGGTATATCCGCAGAAGACGTCGAGTATCTCCCTGACGCCAGATGCATGGCTCTTACTATCCAAGGAGTCAAACTTATTAACATCTATGCACCGTCAGGATCTGGTCGGCGTCGCGAACGATCCACCTTTTTCGCTCATACAATCACGCCCCTCTTTATGGGCCGTCAGGACGCCTTGATAATGGCAGGGGACTTCAACTGTAGCCAAGCACCTAAGGATCAGTTACCACATCATTCTCCATGCGCAGAACTTACGACAATTATAAATAATCTTCAATTGGTGGACTCGTGGGAACATGTTTGTGGCGATCGGCCCGGATTTACTCACTACACCAGCCATTCCTCCAGCCGCATCGACCGGATTTACATCTCGCGCTCCATAGCTGTGGGGACAAGAGCTGCCGAAGTTTGGCCCACAGCTTTTTCTGACCACGACGCCTACATCTGCGCTATTACCCTCGGCCGCCAGAAGATATGGCACAGCCGTGGTCCTTGGAAGTTGAACGTAGCTCACCTAGCTTCTCAGGAATGCCGCCGCCTTATAGAGAACACGTGGGACTCTTGTAGCCGCCGGCGTGGCACCTACCGGTCTACACTGTCGTGGTGGTTACTCTGCGCCAAACCAGCCCTCCGGAAGACCTTGATAGGCTACGGCCGAGATGTTGCAGCATGGAAGTGACATACCATGGACTTTTACTACAGCATCTTAAGGGAATGTGCAACACTGCCGTACTCACCTGCACGGCAGGTGACGGTGAACCGTGCCAAGGCACAGATCATCAGATTAACACGTTGCCACCTTGAGGGTGCGATCGTCAGAGCGCGCACTCAAGACAGAGTGGCACAGGAGGAACCGTCTATGTACCACGTCATTGCAGAACGACGGCGCCGACGCAGGACACTGATCCAAGCTATCACGACGGAAGACGGACGACGCCTTGATACCCAGCGCGACATAGGAAACGCCCTTCATGCTCACTACACTATGCTGTACTCGGAACATCGACATCCCCCAGAGGTGATCGCCGAAGTCTCTCAACTCACTTATGGCTCGATCTCTCCGGCAGCGGCGGCGGATTTGACTGCTGATGTAACGGAAGAGGAAATCATTGAAGCAATACAGGCTGGGGCTGCTCATAAGTCCCCGGGACCTGATGGCCTTCCTCTGGAATTTTACCGGACGTACCAACAATTGCTGGCACCAGCGTGGACTGATATTTGCCGCGATCTTATGTCTCCCACGACGCAGGTACCTGGGGCTTTCCTAGAAGGACTGATAGTGCCCATACACAAACCACGAGGCGGATCCAGGATAAGCGACTATCGGCCCTTGACCTTACTCAACAGTGACTTGAAGATTTTCACCCGGCTTCTGGCGGCACGCCTAAAGCGATCAGTACGATGTGTTGTGTCGCAGGACCAGGCATCGTTAGGTGGTGACCATAATATTCGCACTGCATTGTGCCGATATAGAGATATGATCGCGCTAGCCAAAGCTCGCCAACTGCCAGGAGTTTTGGCCTCACTCGACTTTAGCCAGGCCTTTGACAGAGTCGACCACACATTTTTGATGGAGGTATTGCGACACATGGGGTATCCGGACGTCATAGTTAATGTACTGATGCGTCTCCTACGCGGCGCGACGTCCAAGGTGTTATATAATGGCCGTCTTACGCCGCCGATACAGATCCAGCGATCGGTGCGACAAGGCTGCCCTCTTTCGGCGATATTGTACGCCCTCGTCTTGGAACCATTCCTCTGCGGCCTCCGACAACGCCTGACCGGGATGTCCCTTGGTGGACACACTTTCTGCTGCACTGCCTGTGCAGATGATCTGGTACTCCTTCTACGCAATAATGACGATGTTCGTGCAGCACTGGCGTGGGTGGCGACCTACGGCGCGGCATCTGGGAGCCATCTCAATCTCCACAAATCACACGCTCTGTCTATAGGCAGAGGCCTACCCGGCGAGAACGTCGCACCGCTACGAATCAGTGACACAATCCGCTGTCTTGGCATTGATTTCACATCTGACATGAAACGTTCAACAGCCCTTAACTACAGGCGTTTATTGAATCAGATGAGAGCAGGAATAAGTGACCACCGTTTGAGGCATCTAGACCTCCTGCAACGGACACGATATGCTAACGTCAATTTGGCGTCACGTATCCCCCATTTTGCACAGATACTCCCCATACCACCTACCCTGGCTCACCGCATGTTGGCGGTTTTGGGATCCTTTGTTAATACGGGCATGTTATTTAAGATTCGTTACGAGTCCCTAACCCTCCCGAGGAGCAGAGGGGGTTTAGGCCTTTGTCATGTCCATAACAGAGCAAAGGCCCTGTTCGTCAGCTGTCACCTGCAACTGTGGCGACGAAGTCCGACGTGCCTCACAAGTCTCTTACTGGAGGCCTTACGACCAATCTCAGTCGCACCTCCTGTGATGATATCGGACATCCCAGCACCTTTCTTCTACATTAGCCAGTTCTTCCTTGAATTAAGCTACATCCGCACTGCACTACTACCCACACGCTTGATGATTACCAGGGCGATATATGCTGCCATGCAAATGAACATGACGCCAAATGTGATTGAAAGCAAACACCCCAATACAAAGTGGCGTGCTGTGTGGCAGGCAGTGAATGCCACCACCCTTGATACTGAGGTGCAATCTGCATGGTACGTAACTGTTAATGGGAAACAGTTGTGCCAGTCCCGCCTACATCACATCCACCTCGCTGATTCCCCCTTGTGTGCCACATGCCAAGTGATTGACACAGATGAACATCGTTTCGAATGCGGGTCGGCAAAGGACGTATGGTATTTGGTGCGTCAGATATTGGCTTTTCTCACACGCACGACTCCTGACAGGATAACTACCCGATCACTTCTTTTCCCCTATAAGATTTATTTCCCAAGAGCAAAAACGAACTCTGTGACGTGGATCAGCGGCCACGCTGTTCACTACCTCTTCGGTAATGGCGAAAAGACAGTACCCGATTTTTGGTATTACCTCAACGAACGACATTGTGCGATCGTCAAGAACCCTAAATATAGGCAATATTTTTCTAATTTCCTTTGGAGCGTATTCCATAATCCGCCTCGCAGCTGGATTATCGATGACATGAGATGATAACCATAGCACCTCTTCCCAGTTCTATTTGTTTTATGAGATTTGAACAAACAGCGGAAACAACACAGCAACGAGAAGACAGTCATCGAAAAATTCGCAGCGGGCTATAGTATGGAGCATCCTTTGTCGTAACGGGACGACTTCCTATTATTCTGTTTATGTAGCCGAAGAGGAGCGGCCTTCCTTCTATACATTTGTATAAAAATAAAATGAAATAAAAGTAATAAAAAGCAGAAAAACAAACCTTCCAAAATCCTTTTTTTCTCATTTTTGGTAAAAAAGCAGCTAGGATAGCTGGCTATTAAAAAATGACTATTTGTGTTACGTACGCATTTTGTAATAAAAAAGGGGGGTAGCGTCTTTGATAAAAAAAGGGGAAAAAATAAAAATAAATAAAAATAAAAAAATAAAAAAAAACAAAAAATAAAAAAAGATGGATAGAGCGACTGCCATGTAAGCAGGAGATCCGTGGTTCGAAACCCGGTCGGGGCACACATTTTCACCTGTCTCCGTTGATATGTATCAAAGCCCGTCAGCAGCTAAAGGTATTTATTTCATTCTAGTTTCGAATTGGAAAAGGTCCTTCTGTAAAAACAGTGTCTCTGAAGACCGATTTTTTTTTATTTTTATTAATGAGTGTAACTGTAGAACAACACAGGTACTGGGTCACATCTACACTGAAATGCCAAACAAACTAGTATAACATTGCGTATTCAAACACAGAGATATGTAAACAGGCTTAATATGGTGCTGCCGCTGGCAACGCCTATGTAAGACGTGAGTCTGGCTTAGTAGCTAGATCGGCTACAATTGCAGGTTATCAAGATTTAAGTGACTTTGAACGTGGTATTTTACTCGGCGCAAGAGCGATGGGACACAGCATCTCCGAGCTAGGGATGAAGTGGAGATTTTCCTGTACGACCATTTCACGAGAGCTCCGTGAATATCAGCAATCCAGTAAAACAACAAATGTTTGACATCGCTGCGGCCGGAAAAAGATCCTGCAAGAATGGGAACTGAAGAGAATCGTTCAGCGTGGTGAAAGTGCAACACTTCCGCAAATTACAGAAAATCTCAATGCTTGACCATCAATAAGTGTCAGTATGCGAACCGTTAAACGAAACATCATCTAGATGGACTTTCAGAGCCGAAGGCCCACTCGTGTACTTTTGCTGACTGCACAGCACAAAGCTTTACGCCTCATTTGGGCCCATCGGTACGAACATTGGACTGTTGATGACTGGAAACATATTGCCTGGTTGGACGAGTCTCATTTCAAAATGTATATATAGTACGGACGTGTACGAGTATGAAGACAACATCATGAATCCGTGGACCCTGCATGTCAGCTGGGGACTGTTCAAGCTGGTGGAGGCTCTGTGACGTTGTAGGGTGTGTGCATTCGGAGTGATGTGGGACCCCTGATACGTCTAGAGACATCCCGTCTGATCACCTGCATCCATTCGTGTCCATTGTGGATTCCGACTGAAGTGGGTAATTCCAGCAGGATAATGCGACGCCCCACACAACCACAATTGCTACACAGTGGCTGCAGGAACACTCTTCCGAGGTTAAAAACTTCCGCTGCCCACCAAACTCCCCAGACATCCTGTACGTTTCCAGTAAATTGCATAGCCGTTAATTACAATTGGTATCTGCGAATACTTTCCATAATTCGTGGCAGATCGTGAGGCGCGACTGCAGACTTCGGCAGCGTTTACCCAGGGGGCTACGGCAGCTCTGACGGCCACGAGAATAACCGAATGTAAATGACATGATTCAAGTGAATGAAATGACCTCCAAAGATCTGTATACCACCTGAACGTAATATGCAACGAATACAACTTTAAAAATTCTAGTAATAAAACGTAAGTAAGTGCACTTGGAGGAAAATATTAAGTCAGTTTAAAATTGGTTTTGGATAATCCTGCATTAGAACAGGTCTCTAAATCCTTCATTTAGGGTACGCTGTAAGCAGTTGTTACTCTGATACTGAAAATAAATTACACAAATTCTAAGCTGTCTGTGGCACCATTATCCGAACATTGGGCACTAAAGTACCGACATAAACAGATTGTCCAGAAATTCTATAAATTGGTCCCTGTGTTATGCTATGAAAGCGAAAACATGGTTAAAACAAACAAAACAAAATCACACGGCAGAGATGAGGTTCATAAGAAATTCGAAGAGCTGCACAACAAAAAATGATTAGGAATGAAGATACTAGAAAAAAATTAAGTAGTTTCAACAGAAACTAAAAAATTCAAAAATATCGTGAAGGCTGGTGAGAATGCTACGTCCCTTACTTCCCCAAAATACTTTGAACTACAAGCGGAATGGGAGACGTGATATTGAAAGGCCTCGGACGTGGGAGCAATTTCGTTTGAGAGACTATCCAACGTGGGGACTACTGAAGTACTTATACATTACAGAATTCTTAAGTTATACACCAATATAAGTAAGTTTTAATGTAGTTTACGTTCGCTGACGTAAAATAAATAAATAAATTCTTCCCTTCTGAAGTGGGCTATGTTCTTTCTCAGGGTTCAAACTGTCTCCATGCCAAATTTGAACAATATCTGTTAGGCGGTTTAGACTCGAAAACGAAACAGACTGTGTTACAAAGTAGAAAAGCTACTGAGAGGAAGAAGAGGCGTCACTTTCTGCAGGAGGCGGCCATCATTTTGCAGGACAATGTTCGGGCACGCTCGGTTCACGTCGTGACTGATTTGATCGGTATATGGGGATGGGGAGCGCCGCACCACGCACCACACACCCCAGACTTACGCCCTCGCGAGCTCAGCTTGATTCCTAGCGTGAAGGACGAACTCTGGGGTATTCGGTTCGGAGCTGTTATGGAGATACGTCGGACAATAGACCGCTCCATTCGAACTACCTAATACAACTGGCGCAGCTATGGGTATCTTGCTCTTTCGACATCACTGGCGACGGCCTATACACGAGAGCTGTTAAAAAAATATCCGACCTTTATTAACTGTTGAAATCAAGAATGGTATCAGGGCGTGCCTGCGCTCATGTTTCCAGGCACACATAACACACATACCTGATTTTCTCCACTACTTCGGAACACTTGTAAGTGGTACACGTTGGATTTAGTAATCTGAGCAAAACGGCGTCGTTGCATCACATTTGGCTTCAAGCATGGCGATTCTCAAATTGAAAGGATCGTGTGTTTGTGGACGAAGTAATGGGTACTACACGGCTAAAGGAGTGGTACAACCATTTCAAAGGTAGCCGCTAATCAATGAAGGCAGAAGACGGTTAAGGTACGCGCTCAATATCCGCAAATCAGGTCGTTACTGACCCCGCAAAATCCCTGGTGAAGCAGAATAGACGAATCACTATTAGAGAAGTTGCAGTCTAATTTAAAAGCCGTAAATTCAACTAAATAACTAGGTATTACAATAACGAACAACTTAAATTAGAAGGAACACACAGAAAATGTTGTGGGGAAGGCTAACGAAAGACTGCGTCTTATTGGCAGGACACTTAGAAAACGTAACAGACCTACAAAGGAGACTGCCTGCACTACGCTTGTCCGTCCTCTTTTAGAATAGTGCTGGGAGATGTGGGATCCTTACCAGATAGGACTCGCGGAGTACATCGAAAAAGTTCAAAGAAAGGCAGCATGTTTTCTATTATGGCGAAATATTGGAGAGAGTGTCACAGAAATGCGAAAATATTTTGTTGACACCGATCTCCGTAGGGAGGAACGATCACCACGATTAAATAAGGGAAAGCAGAGCTCTTACGGAAAAATACAGGTGATCATTCTTTCCGAATGCTACACGAGATTGGAATAATAGAGACTTGTGAAGGTGGTTCGATGAACCCTCTGCCAGGCACTTAAATGTGATTTGCATAATATCCATGTAGATGTAAGTATAGGTGTTCACATTATTTTTCCTATCCGCTGTATGTGCATACCGCTTTCGACGAACTTTGTTACCTCAATGTCGACATCTGCACCATTTTCGAAATTTGTGAGCTTACTTATATTATCTGTAATGTTAGTACACAACATGAACAGTAAGGCTCCCAACACACTTCCCTGTGGCACACGTGGCTACTTTTACACGTACAGGTGAACCTCCATTCAAGATGAGATGCTGTGTCCTCCCTACAAAAATATTTTACCGGCCGTACTTTATACGCTACAGGCAAACAGTCAACTACAATTGCTGTTAACTGTGCGGTAACCTCTAGCGTATCAGAAGCTGTTTAGGTAAATTGTTTCAGATGAATGCGCGCACTCGTGTTTCGGCAGGTGTACAGTTTTGCATTTCAATTTTTGCACGTTTCCCAGATACTTTATCGAATATTTCCAGCAAAACAAATCGAAATGTTTATTACATCATGAAACAATGAAGAAGCAAAAGCAGGTTTGTTCGCAAACCCGAAGCAACATCTGGTGCAAAATTCATGGGTTTTAATATAGTAGCTGTCGATAGGTCTTTTTCGTTGTTAACAAATGTAACTGACAAACACAAATTAAGGACTTCTCAAATAACTATTTGTGATGAAACAGGCGTTTCGGTTAATCCTAAAAACCAATCGAAGATCGCAGCTTGCAAAGGGAAACGTGCAGTAGGATCGTTAACATCTGGAGAAAGGGACGAAACTGCAGCCTGCCTCATTAGTACGTCAGCAAGCGGAGCTTACATGCCTCCTACGCTTATTTTTCCACGAAAGAAGAAGCAGAAAAAAAATTTTAGTTGGAAATGGCAGCAGGAGGTTGCGCTGAGGTCCGCAGCACCGCATGGATGGGCACAGAGTTATTCTATGTATGGTTTCCACAATTTGTGGTATTTTCCAAGGCATCAAAGCACGTCCCAGTTCTCCTTATATCAGATGGCCACTCAGCTCATACCACGAACAATGACGTTATGGACTACGCGAGGGAGAGTGGCGTTTCTTCACCACCACATTGCTCTCACAGACTTCAGCCGCTTGATGTTTGTTTTATAAAAACTTTAAGCCTTCGTTATAGTGTTGAGCTTCGTAAATGGCTACTAAGCCACGCAGGGAAAGTCGTAACAATCTTTCAAATTTCAACGCTTTTTGTTCAGCTTTCGTCTAAAGTGCAACAATGAAAACCGCTATTAAATATTTCGAAGCTACTGGAATATGGCCCACGGACCCATCCATATTCGCCGGTGCAGACTTTTCCCGGCAGACACAACTGACGTCGGACTAGATAGTCCTTCACATAAAGAGGTTATTATATCTGAACAATTGGAATTGCCTCCACCTAGCACACCAGCTAAAAAAGACGACCCGAACGGGCTGGATAATCAAGCGGGCGAGGTTTCAAAGAATTGTAACAATGAACTGCCGCCTAAGAATAACAAAGTTATTGGGGCTAATTGTTCTAATCTTGGGTGCTCTTGGATGACAACTGACAATAAAACCTCTTCATTTCGTATTTCACCTGAAATTCTGATGCCCTTGCCAAAAGTTAACGAAAGCAAGTAAAGAGCGAAACTGAAGAGGGGGAAGACCGATGTTTTAACTGTTTCGCGGTACAAAAAAAGAGTTAAAAGCCATTATTAGGAAAAATAGAAAAAGAACTTTGCCAAAGAAGAAATAGCATAGAAAAAATATTTGCGAATGAGAATATAATTAAGAATTCAAAAAAGAAAGAAAGGGCCTGAAGATAAATGAAAAAAGGAGAGAGAATACAATACTAACGAGAGTGATTATGGTGGGTTATATTCAAAATCAGTTGAAGGTTGGGTCGCTTGTTCCACGTGCAAAAAATGGACACACGATTCTTGTGCAGGAATAGATAGCGAAGATGATGAGTGTCTCCTCGTGTGTGAATTTTGTAAACAGCCTAAGAAAAGGATCCAATACACGAAAACTTTAGATTGACTTTAATACTCACTTTAAACTAAAAAAAATACCTAGCAAGCCAATATTTTCTGCATTTCCGTAAATTTTATACGTTTTTGTAATCACTTGTAATTACCACCCCGTGCACGGGGCAGAATGGGGCAAATGATATACATTTCTCTTTTTGAGTGAAAAAATATTGTTGTTTCATTTTATGGCAATGTTCTTGTATTTTTGTGATTGTTGTTGTTGTTGTTGTTGTCTTCAGTCCTGAGACTGGTTTGATGCAGCTCTCCACGCTACTCTATCCTGTGCAAGCTGCTTCATCTCCCAGTACCTACTGCAACTTACATCGTTCTGAATCTGCTTAGTGTATTCATCTCGGTCTCCCTCTACGATTTTTACCCTCCACGCTGCCCTCCAATGCTAAATTTGTGATCCCTTGATGCCTCAAAACATGTCCTACCAACCGATCACTTCTTCTAGTCAAGTTGTGCCACAAACTTCTCTTCACCCCAATCCTATTCAATACCTCCTCATTAGTTACGTGCTACCCATCTAATCTTCAGCATTCTTCTGTAGCACCACATTTCGAAAGCTTCTATTCTCTTCTTGTCCAGACTATTTATCGTCCATGTTTCACTTCCATACATGGCTACACTCCAAACAAATACTTTCATAAACGACTTCCTGATACATAAATCTATATTCGATGTTAACAAATTTCTCTTCTTGAGAAACGCTTTCCTTGCCATTGCCAGTCTGTGATTAATACATCATAATGTGTTCATATAAAAATTGGCAACTCTCTTATTTATCAATTTTGTACATTTAATCAAAGTTTTCAACTTTGTACCCTATTCTACCCTGGGTTCCCCAATGTGTAGGATAAGAAAGATAAAAATACAATCGCGTCTCGTTTCTTTAACGACAATTTGTGCTGTGCTCTCGGGTTCCACCCACCTTTCATCACTATATATTCCGAAAAAAATCATAGTTAACGAACATTATAAATTTCTCTAGAAACGAAAGCAATCACAGTTAACATTTAATAAGGCCACTGGTATCCTTCGAAATGCAAACTAATCACCGTCATGATGAACCTCATGGGTCAAAGCTGATTTCTGTCAATTTGCGCCATTAATTTCTCTGCTCCCTAATCTGATTTCGTATCTCCCCATCAGCTATTCGATCAAAACTTTTTTATCTTTCTTCTACACCACCACATTTCGAAAGTTTCTAGTCGTCTCCTGTTTGGGGAACCAGGCATATTAACAACTGATTCGCGATATATATATTCCGAAGACCTGAAGGTACCTCGAAAACAATGGAAATATTTTTTTTATTTGTGATTCTACCAGTTTGATTTACAATTAGTGCGAATATGAAATCATTTTAGTCCAAATCATTATTTGAAGGTCCTAAATGTCAGTTTCAATGGCAGCTTGCTATGTAAGACATGCCCACTTGTTTCTCTGTGACAGCTCTTCTTTGAGATGATAAGCCTAGGGACATTTTTCCCCCTTGCTTTCTGCTTTCACCCATTGAATACATTTTTTCTTGTCCTGTAGTAAATTGTTTGCAACAGTAATAAGGTATCAGGGGTGTTTTTAGTTTCTGAATAAAACAAATGCCAAGATCTACCCACAAAGTTTTTGAGAGAAGTTGAAGAAGACTTGCAAGAAATAAAATAGTAAATATCATGAAACAAACGTTATGTTTTTGTGCAGCATTGGAAAGGAACGAAAAGCTTTACGAGCCATCTAGCAATTAAAAAAAAACTTTACAGTGCGCTGCTTGCAAATAAACGGTAGAGAAATCAATGACACATGCAGTGAAAGAAACTATGAATTTAAATGAATGCATGTACGTCCTTAAGTGCAATACAACTTTAAATTTTCCATAACTTTTCTAACTAAATGTACCTTTCCTCTCAAACCATTTATCCGAGAACCATGGAATTCTAACAGTCAATGTCTTAATCGAGGGCATGAAGTAATATTTTTTAATGCTTCCTAGCTGTATTATAAAGAACATTGTGGACTTTCTATTTTTGAAATTTGCCCTCAAAACGTGTCTTTCTATAGTTTTCCAAAATTACACTATTAATGTATTATTCATGAAAAATAGACAGCTTGTTGGAAAATAGTGGAGATGCATATAAGAAATGTTTTGAGTTTTACAGTTAATATAACAAAGCTTGGGATAAGGGACATGGAAACGGATCAATTTTACATGGTGGAGATAGAAGATACGTTCTCCCCGTGAAATCTGTCTTTAAAAACAAATGAATATCTTCAATCAACTGTTCATTTCGTGAAGCCATTGCTAGGAACGTTAATAATCTCCACAAAAATTGGGAAGTTAATTACTTTGGTGCAAGAAAGTCTCCATCATTCAGGAAAACGATGTTTTCAATAACTAGCCGGCGGCCATAAAAAGCTTTACTACTGACAAATTTCAGTTTAAGAGGAGCCTAAACGATTTCTTGCTAACGATCTCCTCCGACACCATTAATGAATGGAATTTTTTAGTAGAACTAGCGCGCGTGTGATTGTGAGTGATAGAGAGAGAGAGAGAGAGAGAGAGAGAGAGAGAGAGAGAGAGAGAGAGAGCGGTGGTCAAATAATACGAGTACAATCAGAAGTGTGACTAAATTTTCATTAATCATTACACGTTCATGATCAATTCACTTGCGATCTGTGGAAGGTAAATTAGCATATTATTTTCTCATTGAGTATCTCCCCATTATGGATCAATGTCAATGGAAAGTATATATTATAAAATCTAACCCTCCTGTCTGTCCCACTTCTGTCGAAGGATACACATCAGACAAATACCTTCATATTGTTGATGTTGTTGTTGTTGTTGTCTTCAGCCCAGAGACTGGTTTGATGCAGTTCTCCATGCTACTGTATCATGTGCAAGCTTCATCTCCCAATACCTACTGCAACCTACATCCTTCTGAATCTACTTAGTGTATTCATCTCTTGGTCTCCCTCTTCGATTTCTACCTTCCACGTTGCCCTCCAACACTAAATTGGTGATCCGTTGATGCCTCAGAACGTGTACTACCAACCGATCCCTTCTTCTAGTCAAGTTGTACCACAAACTCCTCTTCTCCCGTATCCTATTCAATACCTCCTCATTAGTTATGTGATCTACCCATCTAATCTTCAGTATTCTTCTGTAGCACCACATTTCGAAAGCTTCTATTATCTTCTTGTCCAAGCTCTTTATTGTCCATGATTCACTTCCATACATGGCTACACACAATACAAATACTCTGAGAAAAGACTTCCTGATACCTAAAGCTATACACGATGCTAACAAATTTTTCTTCTTCAGAAACACTTTCCTTACCATTGCCAGTCTACATTTAATATTCTCTCTACTTTGACCATCATCAGTTATTTTGCTCTCCAAATAGCAAAACTACTTTACTATTTTAAGAGTGTCATTTCCTAATCTAATTCCCTCAGCATCACCAAACTTAATTCGACTACATTCCATTATCCTCGTTTTGCTTTTATTGATGCTCATCTTATATCATCCTTTCAGGACACTCCATTCCGTTCAGCTGCTCTTCCAGTTTCTTTGCTGTCTCTGACAGAATTACAACGTTATCGGCGAACCTCAAGTTTTTAATTTCTTCTCCATTGATTTTATTTCCTACTCCGATTTTTTTTTGTTTCCTTTACTGCATCCTCAATAAACAGATTGAATAACATTGGGGATAGACTACAACCCTGTGTTACTCCCTTCCCAACCATTGCTTCCCTTTTATGTCCATCAACTGCCATCTGCTTTCTGTACAAATTGTAAATTGCTATTCGCTCCCTGTATTTTACTCTGGCCACCTTCAGAATTTGAAAGACTATTCCAGTCAACATTGTCAAAAGCTTTTTCTAAGTCTACAAATGCTAGAAACGTAGCTTTGCCTTAATCTATTTTCTAAGGTAAGTCGTAGGGTCAGTATTGCCTCAGGTCTTCCAGTATTTCTACGGAATCCAAACTGGTCTCCCCTGAGGTCGGCTTCTACCAGTTTCTCCATTCGTCTGTAAAGAATTCGCGTTAGTATTTTGAACCCGTGACTTACTAAACAAATAGTTGGGTAATTTTCACATCTTTCAACACCTGCTTTCTTTGAAATTGGAATTATTTTATTCTTCTTGAAGTCTGACGGTATTACGCCTGTCTCATACATCTTGCTCATCAGATGGTAAAGTTTTGTCAGGGATGGCTCTCCCAAGGCGTTCTAATGGAATGTTGCCTACTCCCGGGGCCTTGTATCGACTAAGGTCTTTCAGTGCTCTGTCAAACTCTTCATGCAGTAGGTCATCTCCCATTTCATCTTCATCTACATCCTCTTCCATTTAAATTACATTGTCCTCAAGTACATTGCCCTTGTATATATCCTCTATATACACCTTCCTCCCCCCCCCCCCCCCCCCATGAGCCATGGACCTTGCCGCTGGTGGGGAGGCTTGCGTGCCCCAGCGATACAGATAGCCGTACCGTAGGTGCAACCACAACGGAGGGGTATCTGTTGAGAGGCCAGACAAACGTGTGGTTCCTGAAGAGGGGCAGCAGCCTTTTCAATAGTTGCAGGGGCAACAGTCTGGATGATTGACTGATCTGGCCTTGTAACAATAACCAAAACAGCCTTGCTGTGCTGGTACTGCAAACGGCTGAAAGCAAGGGGAAACTACAGCCGTAATTTTTCCCGAGGGCATGCAGCTTTACTGTATGATTAAATGATGATGGCATCCTCTTGGGTAAAATATTCCGGAGGTAAAATAGTCCCCCATTCGGATCTACGGGCGGGGACTACTCAAGAGGATGTCGTTATCAGGAGAAAGAAAACTGGCGTTGTACGGGTCGGAGCATGGACTGTCAGATCCCTTAATCGGGCAGATAGGTTAGAAAATTTAAAAAGGGAAATGGATAGGTTAAAGTTAGATATAGTGGGAATTAGTGAAGTTCGGTGGCAGGAGGAACAAGACTTCTGGTCAGGTGACTACAGGGTTATAAACACAAAATCAAATAGGGGTAATGCAGGAGTAGGTGTAATAGTGAATAGGAAAAGAGGAATGCGGGTAAGCTACTACAAACAACATATTGAACGCATTATTGTGGGCAAGATAGATACGAAGCCCACACCTACTACAGTAGTACAAGTTTATATGCCAACTAGCTCTGCAGATGACGAAGAAATTGAAGAAATGGATGATCAAATAAAAGAAATTATTCAGATAGTGAAGGGTGATAAAATTTAATAGTCATGGATGACTGGAATTCAGTAGTAGGAAAAGGGAGAGAAGGAAACGTAGTAGGTGAATATGGACTGGGGCAAAGAAATGAAAGAGGACGCCGCCTGGTAGAATTTTGCACAGAGCACAACTTAATCATAGGTAACACTTGGTTCAAGAATCATAAAAGAAGGCTGTATACATGGAAGAACCCTGGAGATACTAAAAGGTATCAAATTGTAAGACATTTCCAGGGGCAGATGTGGACTCTGACCACAATCTGTTGGTTATGACCTGTAGATTAAAACTGAAGAAACAGCAAAAAGGTGGGAATTTAAGGAGATGGGACCTGGATAAACTAAAAGAACCAGAGGTTGTACGGAGTTTCAAGGAGAGCATAAGGGAGCAATTGACAGGAATGGGGGAAAGAAATACAATAGAAGAAGAATGGGTAGCTTTGAGGGATGAAGTAGTGAAGGCAGCAGAGGATAAACTAGTTAAAAAGACGAGGACTAGTAGAAATCCTTGGGTAACAGAAGAAATATTGAATTTAATTGATGAAAGGAGAAAATATAAAAATGCAGCAAATGAAGCAGGCGAAAAGGAATACAAACGTCTCAAAAATGACATCGACGGGAAGTGCAAAATGGCTAAGCAGGGATGGCTAGAGGACAAATGTAAGGATGTAGAGGCTTATCTCACTAGGGGTAAGATAAATACTGCCTACAGGAAAATTAAAGAGACCTTTGGAGAAAAGAGATTCACTTGTATGCATATCATGAGCTCAGTTGGAAACCCTGTTATCAGCAAAGAAGGGAAAGCAGAAAGGTGGAAGGATTATGTTGTTGTTGTTGTTGTGGTCTTTAGTCCTGAAACTGGTTTGATGCAGCTCTCCATGCTGAAAATGTGCGCCCCGACTGGGACTCGAACCCGGGATCTCCTGCTTACATGGCAGACGCTCAATCCATCTGAGCCACCGAGGACACAGATGAATAGCTCGACTGCAGGGACTTATCCCTTGCACGCTTTCCGTGAGACTCATGTTCCCAACTGTCCACAATCTACATACGTAATATACGTAATAGGTATTTGACCATCCACTCATTACTCGCGCACACTAAGGTGACGATTCCAGTAAGAGTTGGGGCAACCTGTGCGCATTCGCGCAGACGAAGGTCAATGGCTGGGTAGCCTTTAACTACACATATGAAGATAGTAACTGTTCTAGAAGGAACAGATGCCACTGATGAGCGTGCAGCTTCTCTAGAATAAATGATAATTAATTGAAACCCTCGGCTTCCGACAGGTGGTGATATACCTCGATTGGGACAGCTGAAAATGTGTGCCCCGAGGCACATCAACACCTGTCGGCAGGCGAGGGTTTCAATTAATTATCATTTATTAAAGAGAAGCTGCACGGTCATCAGTGGTACCTGTTCCTTCGAGAACAGTTACTAACTGCATATACCTTCACAATTCTCTATTATTCCAATCTCGTATAGCGCGCGGAAAGAACGAACACCTATATCTTTCCGTACGAGCTCTGATTTCCCTTATTTTATCGAAGTGATCGTTTCTCAGTACGTAGGTCGGTGTCAACAAAATATTTTCGCATTCGGAGGAGAAAGTTGGTGTTTGGAATTTCGTCGCAACGAAAAACGCCTTTGTTTTAATGATGTCCAGCCCAAATCCTGTATCATTTCAGTGACACTCTCTCCCATATTTCGCGATATAACGTGCTGCCCTTCTTTGAACTCCGACAACCCTATCTCGTAAGGATCCCACACCGCGCAGCAGTATTCTAAACGCGGACGGTCAAGCGTACCTGAGCAGAGCGTTTCCGACTCAGGAGTGTCCCATGGCAACCGTCTGCCTATGGTAAACTCCTATGGAACCAAACTGTTGAGGTCATCAGTCTCTATGCTTACACACTACTTACCGTAACCTATGCTAAGGACAACACACACACACCCAAGCCCGAGGGAGGACTCGAACCTCGTAGCCAACGTAGCGACGGGGGGAGCCGCGCGAACCGTGACAAGGCGTTGGAGACAGCGCGGCTACCTCGCGCAGCTCATGGCAACCATGACACTGCTTCAAACAATGGGCTGTAGAAACTTTTGTAAAACACGGAGTAAAAACAAAACCTTTCCATTCCAAGAGTCTAGACAAGTACACCTGTAAAAAAAGGCAACTTCAAAGAAATTGAATTTTCGAACGTTCTGAAGGAACGTTTTAAGGAACTCCGTTGATCAAATGTCACAGGGATTTTGTACTCAGGTTTTACATGTGGATTAACAGTTTCTAATCAATATCCAGAATGAGCAGGGCTTAAAACTTTGAAGCGTTAAATTTCAAGGGCCGTTCTCTTGTTTGCAAATAGTTTCACAGCGGAAATTTCTCTAGTTTATAGGGAAATGAGGATAGCAATGGAAGGAGGGTGGGGAAGGGGGGAGAGGAGGGGGAGAAGAATCTTGCGCCTCCCACCTTGGAATCTTCAGTACAGAATTTTCATTCATTACGAGATTCTCAGCCACTTGCAGAAGTGATTTCCCGTGATACTGCAAAACTTTTCCTTTAGCCAGTCGTAGCAACGTGGTTCCTGCTGATGACATGTCTCGGAACTTAAACTGACCAACTCATTTACATAAAGAGCTACCTTATCACCCACTTCTTTACTTGCGTAGACCGTATGGTCTGCAAAGAATTTTTTTTCTTTAATCGTTTTTTACGTCTTTTGTAAATTGCAACACCTTCTTAACTTTTCACGCTAATTAACGCTATTGAAGCATGGTCTTTTACTAAATGTTCTTATGACCAAAAAGCAATGCCGATAGCTGGAGTCCAAGGTTTTTGTTAATCAAGCCGTTTGAATTCTTGTGGTGATATCTCCGTAGAATCTTTCATTCCCTAACGCATATTTCTTTGTATCTAATTCAAAATATTTTAATATAATGCAATAAATATTTCATTAAAATTTTTCGTCCTCTTAGGATCGAGGTTCCAAAACCAGTGACACATTGAAAAATTCTAACAGAGGAGCCAAATACGAATTCTGAGATATATTTAGTAATGCTTTCATAATGAAACATTTTCAGAAACATCTCACAACTTTTAGGGGTTGAATTTTCAAAAACAATTAAACACGTATTCTTCTATTTAGAACTGAGGAGCCAAATTCAAATCTTCATCGATTTAGTTCTAAAAATGCTTTCATAGTGAAGTATTTCATAAAACTTTTCATCCCTTATTTCACTCTATTGGTGAGTTAAATTTCCAAAAACAACGAAACACTTTTTTTTTACACCCAACCGAGAAGTCAAATACCAATTTTTATAGATGAAGCTTTAAAAATGCTTTAGTAGTACTTTAATAATGATTTATTTTCAAAAAACCTTCACTAATTATTTTATCCCCTTATGGAAGAATTTCGGAAAGTGCTAAAAACCTGTTTTTTTCTGACTGGAAACCAAATGCCAATTTTCGTAGTTTTGTAGTTCTAGCTTCAATAGGGACACATTTTCAAAAACCCTTTCAACCCATATTTCAGCTCTTTTTTTTTTTTTTTTTTTCATCAGTCTACTGACTGGTTTGATGCGGCCCGCCACGAATTCCTTTCCTGTGTTAACCTCTTCATCTCAGAGTAGCACTTGCAACCTACGTCCTCAATTATTTGCTTGACGTATTCCAATCTCTGTCTTCCTCTACAGTTTTTGCCCTCTACAGCTCTCTCTAGTACCATGGAAGTCATTCCCTCATGTCTTAGCAGATGTCCTATCATCCTGTCCCTTCTCCTTACCAGTGTTTTCCACATATTCTTTTCCTCTCCTATTTTGCGTAGAACCTCCTCATTCCTTACCTTATCAGTCCACCTAATTTTCAACATTCGTCTATAGCACCATATCTCAAATGCTTCGATTCTCTTCTGTTCCGGTTTTCCCACAGTCCATGTTTCACTACCATACAATGCTGTACTCCAGACGTACATCCTCAGAAATTTCTTCCTCAAATTAAGGCCGGTAGTTGATATAAGTAGACTTCTCTTGGCCAGAAAAGCCTTTTTTGCCATAGCGAGTCTGCTTTTGATGTCCTCCTTGCTCCGTCCGTCATTGGTTATTTTACTGCCTAGGTAGCAGAATTCCTTAACTTCATTGACTTCGTGACCATCAATCCTGATGTTAAGTTTCTCGCTGTTCTCATTTCTACTACTTCTCATTACCTTCGTCTTTCTCCGATTTAGTCTCAAACCATACTGTGTACTCATTAGACTGTTCATTCCGTTCAGCAGATCATTTAATTCTTCTTCACTTTCACTCAGGATAGCAATGTCATCAGCGAATCGTATCATTGATATCCTTTCACCTTTTATTTTAATTCCACTCCTGAACCTTTGTTTTATTTCCATCATTGCTTCCTCGATGTACAGATTGAAGAGTAGGGGCGAAAGGCTACAGCCTTGTCTTAAACCCTTCTTAATACGAGCACTTCGTTCTTGATCGTCCACTCTTATTATTCACTCTTGGTTGTTGTACATACTGTATATGACCCGTCTCTCCCTATAGCTTACCCCTACTTTTTTCAGAATCTCGAACAGCTTGCACCTTTGTATATTGTCGAACGCTTTTTCCAGGTCGACAAATCCTATGAACGTGTCTTGATTTTTCTTTAGCCTTGCTTCCATTATTATCCGTAACGTCAGAATTGCCTCTCTCGTGCCTTTACTTTTCCTAAAGCCAAACTGATCGTCACCTAGCGCATTATCAGTTTTCTTTTCCATTCTTCTGTATATTATTCTTGTAAGCAGCTTCGATGCATGAGCTGTTAAGCTGATTGTGCGATAATTCTCGCACTTGTCAGCTCTTGCCGTCTTCGGAATTGTGTGGATGATGCTTTTCCGACAGTCAGATGGTATGTCGCCAGACTCATATATTCTACACACCAACGTGAATAGTCGTTTTGTTGCCACTTCCCCTAATGATTTTAGAAATTCTGATGGAATGTTATCTATCCCTTCTGCCTTATTTGACCGTAAGTCCTCCAAAGCTCTTTTAAATTCCGATTCTAATACTGGATCCCCTATCTCTTCTAAATCGACTCCTGTTTCTTCTTCTATCACATCAGACAAATCTTCACCCTCATAGAAGCTTTCAATGTATTCTTTCCACCTATCTGCTCTCTCCTCTGCATTTAACAGTGGAATTCCCGTTGCACTCTTAATGTTACCACCGTTGCTTTTAATATCACCAAAGGTTGCTTCACTTTTCTGTATGCTGAGTCTGTCCTTCCGACAATCCTATCTTTTTCGATGTCTTCACATTTTTCCTGCAGCCATTTCGTCTTAGCTTCCCTGCACTTCCTATTTATTTTATTCCTCAGCGACTTGTATTTCTGTATTCCTGATTTTCCCGGAACATGTTTGTACTACCTCCTTTCATCAATCAACTGAAGTATTTCTTCTGTTACCCATGGTTTCTTCGCAGCTACCTTCTTTGTACCTATGTTTTCCTTCCCAATTTCTGTGATGGCCCTTTTTAAAGATGTCCATTCCTCTTCAACTGTGCTGCCTACTGCGCTATTCCTTATTGCTGTATCTATAGCGTTAGAGAACTTCAAACGTATCTCGTCATCCCTTTGAACTTCCGTATCCCACTTCTTTGCGTATTGATTCTTCCTGACTAATGTCTTGAACTTCAGCCTACTCTTCATCACTACTATATTGTGATCTGAGTCTATATCTGCTCCTGGGTACGCCTTACAATCCAGTATCTGATTTCGGAATCTCTGTCTGACCATGACGTAATGTAATTGAAATCTTCCCGTATCTCCCGGCCTTTTCCAAGTATACCTCCTCCTCTTGTGATTCATGAACAGGGTATTCGCTATTACCAGCTGAAACTTGTTACAGAACTCAATTAGTCTTTCTCCTCTTTCATTCCTTGTCCCAAGCCCATACTCTCCTGTAACCTTTTCTTCTACTCCTTCCCCTACAACTGCATTCCAGTCGCCCATGACTATTAGATTTTCGTCCCCCTTTGCATATTGCATTACCCTTTCAATATCCTCATACACTTTCTCTATCTGTTCATCTTCAGCTTGCGACGTCGGCGTGTATACCTGAACTATCGTTGTCAGTGTTGGTCTGCTGTAGATTCTGATTAGAACAACCCCGGTCACTGAACTGTTCACAGTAGCACACCCTCTGCCCTACCTTCCTATTCATAACGAATCCTACACCTGTTATGCCATTTTCTGCTGCTGTTGATATTACCCGATACTCATCTGACCAGAAATCCTTGTCTTCCTTCCACTTCACTTCACTGACCCCTACTATATCTAGACTGAGCCTTTACATTTCCCTCTTCAGATTTTCTAGTTTCCCTACCACGTTCAAGCTTCTGACATTCCACGCCTCGACTCGTAGAACATTATCCTTTCGTTGATTATTCAATCTTTTTCACATGGTACCCTCCCCCTTGGCAGTCCCCTCCCGGAGATCCGAAAGGGGGACTATTCCGGAATCTTTTGCCAATGGAGAGATCATCATGACACTTCTTCAATTACAGACCATATGTCCTGTGGATGCACTTTACGTGTCACCCACTTAGGAGTGGAATTTCGAACAATGTCTTCTTAAATGATGCTTACAGCGTACGATTTACACCTTCATCAATATTTCAAGTTCTTATACTTTGGAGGTTGGGCTGGAAGGCGATGAGTCAGTGAATACGTGTGCCCCTATTGCACATCCTTGGAGGTTGTAGTTCCAAAAACAGTGAAACACGTATTTTTCAATAAGACAATTTTCATAGATTTAGCTTTAAAAATTAACTTTCACACTGAATTATTTTCATAAAACATTTCATCCTTTATTCCACCCCCTTACGGGTTGAATGTATCAAAAACAGTGAGACACGTATTTTTTTTTTTTTTTTTTTGCTTCAACCGAGAAGCCAAATTCAGGTTTCAATATATTTAGCTTTAAAAATGCTTTCATAATTAAATATTTCATGAAACATTTCATCCTCTATGAAATGGGTTGTGGTAGTGACACACCAAAATCACAACAGTAATCCGTTGCAGTTGATACATATTTTATTACAATCAAAAGCATTATAAAATCACAGTCACAATAATCCAAGAGACTGCCTTACAAGGCCAGATCAGTTGGACAAATAATAAATAAATTTCTTTAAGCGGAACAAAACCCGTAAAACTTGAAATTTGAATATGACTAGGCAAATATACTTAGGTAAAGCTTTACTGAAATAGTGCAAATGTCCATAGAATTCCCAGCAGAACTCTCATTACTTCCAATCAGCAGAGGAACAGATTAAGCGTAAGAACACATATATTTTAACGTTTGGCTAGCCAACTTTCCTAAACAAAACTATAAACAAATGACTAAAATAATTAAGGAGGTGCTTTAATTTCGACCAAACCGATCTTCAAATTTGATTACTCAGTTGATTAATCAACAATATTCTTAGAATGATTACAACTAGAACATGAACATACGCCAATACCCCTAAAATGAGGTTGCTTCAATATTTCGTGTGAATTGGCGATAGACGCGAGCAGACCAAGGATTCAAATCAATACGAGAGATCCACGAGACAGGGAATTACATAGAAATATACTCAACTTATCAATGCAATTGAACTTTGGATGCTATAGTTCTCCATCGGAAAGATGGAATCACGCAGAAGTGACAACATAACCCAAGATGTAAAGGAGAGGACATTACCTTAAATATCTCTCTGCCCCCGTGGTGCTCTGCTCCCCGTATTCTCGCGTCGACCACTGCCAATTATCTCTAACACAACACACATCAACGGCAGACAGTGTTCTGATACATAAACTACACAACCTTATCTGGAGAACAGGTGAACACTACAACTTAACTGAAACAAATGAGCCTCCGTGAGTTACTTAGCCAGTGCCAGCCCTTAAACTTTGATTAATAAGTTCGCTAAAAATCATTACGAAGTTAAGATGACAAGATTTATCTCCAGGTTCGGCATATTAGGGGCAGAGACAATGAATTGGCGACGCTGTCAGCCGTATGTTCGCGGCAGAATCTGGGGAAGGCAAGGTCCAGGTGGAGCCGGATCTTGGGGTGAATTTCCTTCTCTCCGAGACACCCGGTTTCTTCTGCGACTTAGCCGGCAAACAGGCCGAGGACCCCGGGTGGGGACCGAATAGGCAGCAGTTGGCGGATGGCGACGTCGTCACTGGCTGTTGCCTTCGGGGGGGCCTCTTGTGTAAAGGGGGAGCCAACCGTGGTCAAGTGAAGGTCTGTATTTCAAAGGAACGAGTTAGCATGGCACTCAGATATTTCCACGATTCGGGGGTCATTTGCGGTTCTACAAGACCTTGAACCGAGTTCGGGAACACATGTTTTGGCCCAACCTATATCGCGATGTCAGGCGATTTTTTGGTAACTGTGTCCAGTGTAAGCGCGGTAAGCCCGATGTGGGGCCGCGCAGAGAACTACTACAGTCGCTTAGAGAGCAGTGTCCTCTGGACCGCGACTCAAAGATCGAAATAACGATCGATGGAAACTGGTGCCAGAAACGCACCAGCTTACTTTATTCCATCCCCTTACGGATTGAAATTCCAAAAACACTATAACACGTATTTTCTTATTTATAACCTTGAAGTCAAATACCAATTTTCGTAGATGTAGTCTTAAAAATACTTTCATAGTTCTTCCATAATTATTTATGTCAAAATAAAACGTTCACCCACTATTTCACCTCATAGAGGTTAAATTCCGAATAATACTGGAACATATATTTCTTTATTTCTGACCTAGAAACCAGATACAAATTTTCGTATGTCTAGCTTCAAAATTACCTTAATAGCTACATGTTTCGAAAATCCTTTCATTTCCTGTGTCTCCCCCTTAGAGGTGGAATTTCGAAATCTGCAGTATAAGCGGTATAAGATCAACACCCTTTCCAAATCTCAAGGTTTATTTTCCTTGGCGGTCTGGACTGTGTGAATTTCATAGTAATGGCCTCCACACACACACACACACACACACACACACACACACACACACACACACACACACGCACGCACCACTAACAATGCCACCACCACCTCCTGGGGAAATTTCTGCAGACGCCCTTGTTCCACTGCACTCATTTTTTGCCGACGACCTACATTTAGCAGCGTGGGAGGGATAGTGTCGTGCAATAGCCAGTATACTCAGTAGACAACGAACTGTTCGTTGTGAAATCAGCGACATGGGAACCGCGACTGAAACAGAAGGTGCTCAAGGTGAAGCGCACTAGACTCGTGTCTACCACGGCTTCAGATAGTATCAATTTACCATGAACGTAAGTTCCGAAAAGTGAGCAAATAATTTTACAGTAAACTCAGTACCGATGGAGAAGACATTTCTAAAATATTTCAGAAATAATGAAACATTTCACATTAAGCGACGCGGCAGAAAATGCAATGGATATGCTTGCACTTAAGACGAAAGGCCCTACTTGCTTACGCAGGCTTACGACAGATCGCAAAATTCGGCAGTAGGCGTAAGCCAACCTCGTGTGCTGCCATCTGTTGTTGATGCCAGGCATCAAGGTCTCAGTAGTACGGCCATCCACTGGAGAGTAGTTGCTTTGTAAGCAGTCCGTCTTCAGGCCACGAGTGGCCTACTGGGACGGGACCATCCGACCGCCGTGTCATCATCCGTGGAGGATGCGAACAGGAGGGGCGTGGGGTCAGCACACTGCTCTCCCGGCCGTTATGATTGTATACTTGACCGAAGCCGCTGCTATTCGGTCGAGTAGCTCCTCAATTGGCACCACGAGGCTGAGTGCGCCCCGAAAAAGACAACAGCGCATGGCGGCCTGGACGGTCACCCATCCTAGTGCCTTCAACGCCCTTAACTTCGGTGATCTCACGGGAACATGTGCAACCACCGCGGCAAGGCCTCTCCCGCAGGTGCTTTAGAGTAGTTGCATACATTTCATAATTATCTAGTTTAAGGGGAAAATGTAAAAAAGACGATCGTCACCCAAGTTACAACTAAACTGAGTTTCAGGTTAGTTATCAAGTGGTCTTGTGTGCGAGCCTGTATTTTTAATCCTTTGCGGTGGGGATGATTCAAACCCCGTCATGTTCTTCTTATGAGGTATGCTATTTATTTTGCACACAATGATCGTTTGTAGTTGTGCTGAGTTACTAGCTTGATAAATTTTTGGATGGTGCACGAATTATAACTGTGATCTGCGCTTGCACTTAGTGGCTGAATGTGAATTAGCGTAATGAGTAGTAGCAAATGTTATAGTAACATGTCTGTAAATTATTTGAGGTGAATTACGTTAGCCGTGAACACATCTACTTACGACTGCATCTTTGTATATAATTTCAGGTGAATGGGGAAATGTATAGTAGTGAATACTGCAGTAACTTTTTGTAATCAACTCAGCTGAATTACGTAAGTCGTGTAATACTAACCGTTTACGTCTACATCTTGGTAACTAATTTCAGGTGAATTACGTTAGTCGTGTAATATTATCCGTATACCAGTACAGTATGTGGGTCAATTACGTTAATCGTGGAATACTATCCCTATAAGACTATGTTACCTTGATGTCCCGGAATTTGCTTCAGTTTTGGAGCCACGAAAGAAGTGGAAATTTTCCTTTACACATCTTTCCATATAATTTCTATTACAGTGATTCAATCTTGTCTGTCACTCGACTCTTCTGACCGTGAAATAAATTCTGTCTCTCAGGTGCTTATTACCTCTTCGTGTTTCCATTTGCCGATATTTTGCGCATAAACACTCACTTGTCTCGAAGTTGCTATGGACAAAGATGTAACGACACACTTTTCTATGGCGACACTGCAGTTTAGAGATAGAAAAACCGATCAGTTAAAACGATATCGGTATTTTAGTTCTGAATAGCCGGTGTCTTTCGGTATTTGTTTGCCCTCGGTTATAACAAGTATCTTTTTATTTTATCCCGATAACCACGGAAAAAAATATATCAATTCGCCTCCCGCGAGACTCACATTCTCACCTTGTATGTCCACACACTACATTCATAGTCCCTCACTCCCACACACTCATTACTCGTGGAAGACATGTCCGGAAGAACAGACACTATATCCATATAAGTATATGGTTCTGGCAATACCGGCCATGACCTTCTTCTGTGAAGATGCACATGCATTCCCCGAACTGTTACGGGACTTGGTAAGAATGTGTTCCACGAGTAATGAGTGTGTTGGTGTGGGACACTACGAATGTAGTGTGTGAACATACAAGGCGAGAATGTGAGTCTCGCGGGAGGCGTGCGCGAGATAGTCCCTACAGTCACACTATCGTTTGTGCCCTCCGTGGCTCAGATGGACATAGCGTCTGCCGTGTAAGCGGGAGATTCCTGCTTCGAATCCCGGACGGAGCACACATTGTCATCTGTCCCCGTTGATATATATCGACACCCGTGAGCAGCTGTCGGTATTAATATAATTCTAATTTCGTTCTGGACGGCTGCAGATCATCATAACGGTATTTAATTTAACGTTTTGATTCGATTTATCAAGAATCTGAGAAAGTCAAAATTTTTTGTTTGATTTCTACGTTTACTAGAGGAAATAATGTAAATAAAAGACTGAAAATCGGTTATTACAAGAACTGGTATTGTGACAGGTTAAAGTGAGGCTGGAGAAACTGCTAAGAGCCGAAAACCAGTTCTTTCAGCGATAACCGCCATTCCCACTGGAGTTCTGAGTTATAAGATTGACGCACAAGGACATCTAGAACAGTTTCTCAGAACGGTTACTGTAGCTCTAATGTTCTCAAAATGAATAGGCCAGCCATTGGCGTCCGCGAGGGGGGAGGGGGAGGGGGTGGGGGAGAGGGAGGAGTAAGGCGAGGGGAGGAGGTGGGGAGGGGAGGAGAGGCAAAAGGGGCACTTTCACCCATCGCCCCCTAACCCTCCCTGGAATCTGGAGTAAAGAGATTTTATTCGTTACAGTATACTTATACTCTTCCAGATAAGAATTCTCCACAATACTGCTAAACCTTAGCTTTGACCAGTTGTAGCGCTTATAGAGTTAGGGTCTTGTAGCTTGATGCGCCTCGTAACTGACCAGCTGATTTGTACACAAAGTGCCAGTTTCAGAATCATGCACTCCAGCCCCGACGCGCCTCCCTCCTCCCGCCCTCCCGGCCCATTCCAATGGAAATATTTCTGCAGACTCCAGTCTGGCACTGTGCATATATTTTGATAACATCCTGGTTTTAATAGCATAGAAGGAACAGCATTGTGCAGTAAAGAGTAGACCTAGCACAGAACAAACCATTCACATTGAAATGCATCGCTTAGTGGATGGTGAAGTACTCTGAAGCTAGCCAGATAGAAACAGAACCTCCTGGCACTGTATCTGACCCAAATTCTAACCCTACACTAAGCTCTTGTATCTACCTACCACGCCCTCAAAAAGCCAACGATTTACTATTATCAGAAGTTCCGAGAAATGAGGAAGAAATTTCCCCACACCTTTTTTTCCGTTGTTCATTATATCGATTCCCCCATAAAGAGAGGGGACTTGCAGCGACAGGTTACTCGAATTCGGTCGATGGTGTAAAATACATAAAAAGAGGTGACAATAAGAGACGATTTTTAAAAACACAATGATGCACGGTATTTACGATTTTTACAGGAAAAAATGGATGACAAAGTAAAGGTTTTTAAAAAATACGCTGGTGGATAATATTGAGGATTTTTTATCTTTATAGATGACTAGCGGAAAAACGTGGCGTTGCCAAGGCATTTATTTACAGTTGTGCGTCCACGTCTGTACTATGCAGCGTCTGGCCTTGTCCTGAGTTTTTATGACGTATCTCCTGAAAAATGTGTCGTACAATGATATAATTTTGTAGGTGCATTCAGCGTCATATGCGGATACTGTCTGCGAAATTTATTGCGAATATAGTGGCAAAGAAGTAACAAATTTAAATGTCATGAATGCTGTGATGCCCACACACTTGGGTGCAACTAATGTACACGGGATGCTTGGCACGATCATTATGGCTACCATCACCTGTGGTCGTAATTGGACCAGCTGTGTCGACGTAGCGAAAATATAAATGTGCATAACATGGTAAACGTCCATTCTTTCCAGCCATCAGACCTGATCTACGATCAAAAATATCATGTAAAAGTGGTAGGGGCAATGGCCTTGCCGCAGTGGATACACCGGTTCCCGTCAGATCACTGAAGTTTAGCACTTTCGGGCGTGGTCGGCACTTGGATGGGTGACCATCCGGGCCGCTATGCGCTGTTGGCATTTTTCGGGTTGCACTCAGCCTTGCGATGCCAATTGAGGAACTACTCGACCGAATAGTAGCGGCTCCAGTCAAAGGAAACTACCACAACGAGTGGGAGAGCCAGCTCCTCCTCCACCCTCAGTGAGAATGACTTGGCGGTCGGATGGTCCTGATTGGCCACTTGTGGCCTGAAGACGGAGTGCTTTTTTAAAGTAGTGCTCCCTACATAAAACTGACAGTCTAGGCTCAGGGACTGTCCACGGTAAATGCTGCATTGGACCTACGAATCCTATTAAACTAACTGTTTGAGTTCTCTTTGATTGTCAAATCATCTGAAGTGAGTCCTTATTAAAGTGCGTGAAAAATAAATTTTACGTTAATGGCGGATAAATTTTATGTTAATGGCGGCAAATTACTTTACCCTAATGACACGCAAGGTCAATGCCGCTCTATCACGTAAAGAAATCTCAGATCGAAATGTTTTGCATTGCAGAACCTCCAATGTAGATTCATCATACCGCAACTATAATTCTCAAAATTATTTGGAGTTACGCTCAATCCATATTTAAATGTACATTAAAAAAACAGAATTATCATTAAATTGTCATTATCAACGGCCAAAAGCGGCATCTATCTAGTTCTTCGTCTTTCGGCCCGAAGCGTTACTGTTTGTTTTTCGAGGCATAGCATAAAACAAGTATAGTTTCTGTCTGACAAGAATAATCGTAGCTATTCATAATTAAGAAATCGAAAGGTAGGAAAATACATCAAATTTTGTGGTAACGGCAACAAATCAAGACAAAGTTAATTCCGTCTACTCTTAGACAATTAGACAAAAGTAAATGAAAACGCGCTTGCCAATAACGTTATGCACAGCCTGTGTTACCCTTTATGGCTTCTTCACTACGATGTTTTGTTTTCCACTGCTGACAATAGCAACGATCTGGCAGGTTGGTTTGTTGGTTGGTTGAGGATTAAAGGGACCAAACTGCATTGGCCATCGGTCCCTTGTTTCATAAACACACATAGCACAGTGAAACCATCAATTTGTCATTCGAAGCACAAGATAAAAATTACAAGGGAAGAAAATCCCCACGGTCAATAATAAAGAAACATGGAAAACGGAGCACAGCAACAAAAACAACATAGAGAAGAAAGTTAGAAAGAATTAAAACTGTACAGCAGAGGATCGTGGCTGGCTGATCACGAAAATAATAGTATGAGCCAGCCACTCTGCAACACGTTAAAAACTCCACCTAAAAGATTAGGATGGAGTCGAATTACAACACAAAACTAATTAAAAATACAGCTCAAAAGAGGGTGATGTAATAAAAGTAAATGGAGCTATAAAAGCCGCTTGCGCGAATAAAACGTAAAACCTGATCTGCCATAGAGACATTGTCACCTAAAAGAGAGGATAAATCACCCTGGAGATTAAAAGCACACCTGAGAGCGGTTAAAAGAGGACATTCGAACAACAGATGCGCCACCGTCATGGTTGCACCACAGCGACAATGAGGGGGGTCCTCTCGACGCAGCAGATGACCATGCTTCAGCAAAGAGTGACCAATGCGGAGCCTACACAGAACAACAGAATCCTTGCGAGAGGCCCACATGGAGAAACCCCACACAGTCGTGGTCTCCTTAACTTGCTGCAGCTTATTAGGTGCAGACAGAGAGCGCCATTCGTCTCCTCACATCCCAAAGACTCGACGGTGCAAAATCTTTCGGAGATCAATTGCCGGTAGGCGGATCTCCAGCGTCTGTTTGCGGGTTGCTTCTTTGGCCAACTCGTCGGCAAGTTCGTTTCCCGCGATTCCAACGTGGCCCAGGGTCCATATGAACATCACTGAACGACCACGCTGTTCAAGAGTGTGAATGGACACCTGGATGGCACCAACAATGGGATGGCGTGGGTAGCACTGGTCAAGAGCCTGCAGACTACTGAGCGAGTCACTGCAAATGACGAATGACTCTCCAGTGCTGGTACTAATACGCTCAAGGACACGAAAAATGGCTGTCAGTTCTGCAGTGTAAACACTGCAGCCTTCCGGCAAGGAGCGCTGGTCGACTTAGTCCGCATGAGCATAAGCGCACCCCACACGGCCATCAGCCATCGAGCCATCGGTATAGATAACCTCCGAGTCATGGTATGCGCCGAGGAGAGCAAGGAAATGGCGGCGCAAGACTGCAGGAGGAATCGAATCCTTAGGCCAGCCGAAGCTGCGGCCAACGAATACACCAAGGTGGTGTACGTGGGCGGACCTGGTAAGCAGACAGAAGAGGCAAACACTCGAGTTCACGAAGGAGCCACCAAACACAGATCCCAATTGTATGGCCTGATCGTGGCCGCCGGTGTGGGATTTGCACTGCCGCATTATCGAAAAGGAGACAGTAGTTAGGGTGATGGGGCGAACAATGGACGTGGGCAGCATAGTTCGCTAACAGTTGTTGACGCCGAATATGAAGCGGAGGAACCCCAGCCTCAGCAAGGAGGCTATGAACAGGGCTGGTGCGGAATGCTCCTGTCTTCTGTCGAACCCCACAATGGTGAACGGGGACCAGCAGTTGCAATGCTGAGGGCGACGCTGAGCCATACGCCACACTCCCATAATCCAGTCGGGACAGCAAGAGGGGTTTGTAGAGCTGCAGCAGCGTGTTACGATCTGCAGCCCAAGTTGTGTTGCCGAGGCACCGGAGTTCATTCAGATGCTGCCAGCACTGACGCTTGAGCTGACGAATATGTGGAAGCCACGTAAGCCAGGCATCAAACAGCAATCCCAGAAAATGGTAAGTGTCAACAACCCTGAGCATGGCACCCTGAAGATAGAGCTCAGGGTTGGGATGGGCAGTTCGACGCCGACACAAGTCTTCGCAGCAGAAAATTGAAACCCATGGGCTGGGACCCATGCCAGCGCCTTGCGTATGGCTCCCTGCAACCTACGTTCTGTAACCCCAATGCTGGAGGAGCTGAAAAAGATGCAGAAATCGTCAGCATATAATGTGGGTGCTGCTGCAAATCCGTTAATGGCCACAAGGAAATGGGGCACACTCAATACAGAGCCATTTTCCTGGATATGAAGTGTACTATGGGATGTGCCATTTAAAACGCGGAATGTCCGAACAGATAAAAAATTCTGAATAAAAATGGGGAGAGAGACCCGGAGACCCCACCCGTGCAACGTGGCGAGAATATGGTGCCGCCACGTCGTGTCATATGCTCTGCAGAGGTCGAAGAAGACGGAGACGAGGCGTTGGCGCCTGGAAAAAGCAGTGCGGATTGCAGACTCAAGGAAGACCAAAGTATCGGCGATGGAACGGCCCTGACGGAAGCCGCTCTGGCACAGAGGCAGAAGACCCCAAGACTCGAGCAGCCAACACAGCTGTCGACTCACTAGACGTTCCAGGAGCTTGCACAGAGTATTTGTCAAGTTGATGGGCTGATAGCTATCCACATTGAGCGGGTCCTTACCAGGCTTCAGCACCGGAATGATGGTACTTTCTCGCCACTGCGACGGAAAGACACTATCGCCTCATATGCGGTTGAAGATTGCAAGAACACATCGCTGACAGTCCAGGGACAGGTGTTTGAGCATCTGATTGTGGACGCCGTCTGGCCCAGAGGCTGTATCGGGGCACTGTGCCAGGGCGCTTTGGAGTTCCCACAAACTAAACAGGGTGTTATACGCCTCAGGGTGGGGAGAAGCAAATGAAAGCCGTTTGCATTCCTCCCGGCGTTTTGCGCGCGAAACGCAGGCGGGTAATTTTCTGATGCAGAGGCCTGAACATAGTGCCGCGCGAAATGCTCGGCAGTTGCATCGGCATCGTTGGATAGCGCCCCGTTGATGGTAAGCCCTAGGACACCTGTAGAGTGCTGCAATCCAAAGTTGCGACGAATCTTCATCCACACCTCGGAGGGTGAGGCACGGGAGCCAATGGTGGAAACGTACCTCTCCCAGCACTCCTGTTACCGCCTCTGGATGAGCCGCCGTGACTGAGCACATAGACGTTTGAAGAAAATGAGGTTCTCCAAAGACGGGTGCCGCTTATGTCGCAGAAGGGCCCGCCGACGTTCTTTAATGGCTTCATCGATCTTCGGGGACCACCAAGGCACTGACTTTCGCCGGGGACACCTTAATGAAAGAGGAATGGTGCGTTCCGCAGCGGAAACAATAGCTGCAGTCAGTGTCTCAACCGCCACATCGATGGTACCGTGGGGGAGAGAGTCAACACTGGCAGCAGAGGAGAACGTTTCCCAGTTTGCCTTGCTAAATGCCCATCTAGGCAAGCGGGCATGGGAGCGACGCTGGGATAGTGAAAGGAAGATGGGAAAATGGTCACTACCACACAAGCCGTCATGGACTCTCCAGTGGACCGATGGTACAAGCCGTGGGCTGCACAACGACAGATCTTTGGCCGAGAACGTGCCATGCGCCACACTGAAATGTGTGGCGGCGCCAGTGTTTAAGAGACAGAGGTCGAGTCTGGAGATGAGATTCTCGACATCTCTGCCTCGGGCAGTAATCTTCGTTCCACCCCACAGGGGATTGTGAGCGTTAAAATCCCCCAGGAGAAGAAAGGGCGTGGGAAGTTGGGTGACAAATGCAGGAAGTTCGGTCAGGGAGACTGTACCACCTGGAGGGAGATAGACACTGCAGACGGTTATGTCCTGACAGCCACAGCTTCCAATGATGTTTGAAATGGCACAGGAGCACTATATACAGAGGTAAGGACATACACGCAGGCTCCACCTGACACACAATTGTAAGTGCTACGGTTGCAGTAATAACGCCTGTATCCACGAAGGACAGTGGTCCACATTGCGGGAACCAGGTTTCCTGGAGGGCAATGCACAAAGCAGAGGTCATGCTTAGAAGCTGTCGTAGCTCAGGGAGATGGCTAAAATAACCACGACAATTCCACTGGAGGATTGTACAAAGCGTGTCCTTTAGGGGCATTAAGACACTGAAAAAGCAAATTACCTCACAGTGTCACATGCTGCCACTGACTGAGTGACTGACGTCGCAACCGCCATCGTTTCTGAGACGGCGAGATCGAGGTAATAAGGGGACAAAGAGCTCGACTGCATCCTCAGAGGCTGAGCTGACAGGAAGCAGTGGCGCGGGAACCACTGGATCCTTAGGCTTCTTGGAGAACTTCCTCTTCTCTCTCTTGTCTTTGGGAGGAGAGTTCACATGCTGGGAGAGCTTTCCTGACGCATTGTCAGGAACAGAGGAAGAGCGTGAAGCCCTTCGACCAGCAGCTGGTGGCTTCCTCAGCCACTGGCTAGCGTCTTGCGAGACACTGGTAAAATCCTTGGAAGGTGCTCCACCAAGGGACGCCTTCCGAACGAGTGAGGCCTGAGGAGGCTGTTGCCTCTCTGGGTGAGCAGCCAGAGGAGGCTGGTGCCTTTCCAGCCAAGCAGCTGGGAGAGGTTGTTGCATCTCCGGCTGAGCAGCCGGAGTAGGCTGTGGCGTCTCCAGCTGAGAGCCAGGGAGTGATGTCCCCAGTTGTTCGGGGTCCACTGCTCCCAAACTGGGTGTTTTGGGGGCAGTGGAAGAGAGTGTGGCACCTACCAGCAGTGGGGCAGGCGTAACTTTACTGTTCTGTGGGCCAACTGAGAAGGGAGTCTTTGCAGGAACTGGTGGCGGCAGAGTTGCAGCAGCATAACTCCTCAACATAGATGTGGGGCTGAGCCACTCCAGCTTCTTCCTTGCCTCTTGGTAAGTTAAACGGTCCAGGGTCTTAATTTCTTGTATCTTCCGCTCTCTTTGGTAGACTGCACAGTCTGGCGAGCAGGGAGAATGATGATCCCCACAGTTAACACAGGTGGGAGGCGGAGCACATGGAGCATTAGGATGTGAAGGTCATGACATGTGGGGCTGGCAGTGCATCTGGAGGACATATGTCCGAACTTTGAGTACTGGAAGCATAGCATAGGGGACGGGACATAGGGTTTGACATTGCACCAGCAAATCATGACCTTGACCTTCTCAGGCAAGCAGTCACCCTCAAAGGCCAGGATGAAGGCACCAGTAGCGACCCTATTATCCTTGGGCCCCCTAAAGACGGATAAAGTGCACACCTCGTCATGCCAGGTTCTCCCATAGCTCATCATCAAACTGGAGCAAAAGATTTTTATGAAAAATAATCCACTGGACCAAATTTAATGACTTATGAGTAGTGATGGTAACAGGGATGTCACCGAGCTTTTCACAGGCGAGTAATGCCCGGGACTGTGCAGATGAAGGTGCTTGTATCAGAATGGCCCTGCTCCTCATTTTGGAAAGAGACGCCACCTCTCCAAACTTATCTTCGATATTGTGCACGAAGAAAAGAGGCTTAGTTCCCAAAAACGAAACCCCATCAGTTCTGCTGCACACAAGGTATTGCGGTGAATACGGCTCCTGTCTGTCCGCAGCCCTACGTTCCTCCCATGGTGTGGCTAGGGAAGGGACCGATTTTGGGTTATATGTCACAGCGTTAAATTCCACCTTACAACGCTTAGAGACATTGGCGGTCGGGCGACCACCAGAGTGAGATTTCACCCGCTTAATTGTGGGGCATCCACCCCGATGCCACCCACTCCTACCATGGGCTCTCCCCACAGGCGCCAACCAGCCACTGGAAAGGCCACCTGGCAGGATGGCCGTTGCCGGGAGTCCTGATGCCCCACAGAGACGGGCATCTACTCCTTGGCTTACGTGGGGAGGTGTCAGCTCAGGCATCGGCAATATGATCCCTGTGTTGTCAGGGGGCTACAACCTAGAGGGTACATGACGACCCCACCACAACGGTCTGGCTACCGTGCTGAATTTCGGGTGCCATGGGAAGTCCATATGTATTGTGGGTGGAGATAGTGATGCACTAATGATGTGACTTACACAATCCATCAGGGGTGTATGCCCAAAATAAGGGATGGAAGGTGTAGTTACGACGCCAAGACGATAAAGAGTGCCAAGGTCTAGGGGCACAGAGGACTGATGATGCACCACGTAAGGTGTCCTTCCCCAAAAGGCTCGTACTTCTGTTGAATTTGGAAAAATGGAGGTCAAACCCCAATTGACATCATCACATTAAAGGCCGAAAACAGTTGACATTCCTTTTAGTCGCCTCTTACGACAGGCAGGAATATCACAGACTTATTCTTATCCCCAGACCCGCAGGGGTGAGGGGCTGGAGGGCTCACACGCTGATGTGTGGGTCCGTGCATTCTATAGCTTTTATTTTAAATAAATTCCTTTAACTTGACTTTTTTTCGATTTTTAAGGTATGTTAAAGATTGATGACAGTTGATTTCCTATTTATTGTAAACATTATCACACGACTTCACACCAATAGTAGCAATTGTTTCAGTTTACAGATATTACAAATTTTCAACTTATAGCTTGGATATGTTATATACTAATCTGCACACACATTTCTACGGGTAAGACGGAAATGCGTTGGCCAAATGTATATCAGCAAAGCCTTCCAATATTTTACATAGGACATCCACCACGTGAGGAGGATAACGGGCAAACTGGAGACTAGATACATTAACACAGGGGTCAAATTTCCGGAATTAACGAGATCGTTCATTTCCTCACACAATCCGAAGCTGGAAATAAAAGAATTAGTACAAATATTCAAATACCTCTCTTCCATGCATGAACACTGAGACAGACGCACTGAGGGCACGTCTGCTCACTTACCCATCTTCTGTAACACCTCTAGAAAATGGCGGGCACCCGGAGGTCTTCCTGGGCCCCGGTGGAGGGGTCGGTCAAACCACTTGGCCGTGCCCAACCTGTCCACCCCAAATCTTGTGACACTGGAAAGTCTTTGACTTTTACCTGCCTGTGCTGTCTCCCTGATCCCCTAGCCAGGAGTAAGGTTGGCACTACTATACTACAGGACTACTTCACAACAAAGATTTGGCCACGCTTTACGGAAAGGTGTGAGGAGGTTTAGGAAAGTTCATGTGCAGATTCACATCCACGTACAAGAAATGCATAATACACGACACATATAAATACGTATTATGAAGCCTGACGCATTTCTTTCCACCCATCCACATGTGTTCTGTTGCACCCGCGGCCGGGCACATCGTGTAATAAAATTGGCTGCGGAGCCGCCTCTGTTTCAATTCCCGGTGCGAGCGAGCAGCGAAACATGCTGCTATAGATCGGAAACTACTGTACCGTTTCACTATGTTATACGAGATATTTCAGGTCCTTTCGTATTAACCGACAATCAGTAATACCTATAAATGTATACGATATGAGACTGATGGAGTTACAAAAACCGAAAACCGGTTATGGCAGATAAAACAATTCTAGTGGAGCTCTTGGCGTACTGAAGATGTCTTTTAATAAACACGTGTAACATACTTTCTGAAACCCCATCGCGTGTGGGAGAAATAAAACAAAAAGTATTACCATCTTAGACCAAGGGGAAACCGTGACCTGATCAAGGAGTCCAGTTTAAGAAGGTATGAGCTGATGGCAGATTTCGAGTGTGGCGCAGACCGTACTAAGACACTGACCAAAGTTGTCCTTTGCAGGCTGGTGGTGGCTCCATAACGGTGTGGGCTGTGTTTACATGGGACGAACTGGATCCTCTGGTTCAACCGGACTGATCGTTGACTGGAAATGGCTACGTTCGGCTGCCTGGAGTCAATTTGCAGCCATTCTCAGGCTTCAGTTTTTATGATGACAATGCATCATGTCACTGGGCCACAATTGTTCGCTAATGGTGTGAAGAACACTCTGCATAATTCGAGCATTGAACATTTGTGGGACATAATCGGGGGTTCAGTTTGTGAACAAACTCCGACAGCGGCAACTCTTTCGCAATTACAGACGGCTGTATAGACAGTGTTGCTCAATATTTCAGCAAGGAACTTCCAGCAATCTCTTGAGTCCATGCCACGTCCAGTTGCTTCACTACGCCACACGACATTAGGAGGTGTCCCATGATTCTTGGACAACAACCATCGGTGACCATGCAGCTCGTTAGAATGAAATTACAATGAACTGACTACCCTTAGCCGCTTACAGGCGTTGACATAATGGGCAACTGTCCCCGCTGACGTATGTCCACGCCTGTAAACGGCTAAGGGTGTTCAGTTCATTGTAAGTTCCGATTTTTTAAAGAAATTCAGTTACCATTAAACCTGCTAACTGAGGAGTTAAAATTGCTCTCTCCAAAAAAAGATGGGCCCATGAGGAAGTCCTGCAAACTACAAGTAATATTTGAAATTTAAAAAAAAATTATCTGTGGGAAACTGCACACAGAGTAATAGCACAGTTTGAAATTTAACAAAATAATAAAATGGTGCACGTTTAAAACAAAGTGGTAGTTCTGTCGTGTGTTTTCTTGGTCATATTTGTTGTAGTGACTAATGAATAGATTAAAATAAAAAATAGCCTATTATTCCTAGCGGACATAACTGAAGAGGAAATTCAGAAATATGTCTTTATTAGTGCCCCGAATTTTATTGCGTCAGCTCGTGATATAATATATTGGCGTATTTTAATTTATTAATCAGTTATTGCAAAAAAGTGACCATAAACACACGACAAAACTAGATCTTTGTTTCAAATGTCCGCCATTTTATTATTTTGTTAAGTTTAAAAAATGTATGCTATTACTCTGTGAGTAATAGTCTATAGATTAAAAAAAACGTTCAAATGGCTCTGAGCACTATGGGACTTAACATCTGAGGTCATCAGTCCCCTAGAACTTAGAACTACTTAAACCTAACTACCCTAAGGACCTGACACAAATCCGTGCCCGAGGCAGGATTCGAGCCTGCGGTTCCGGACTGAAGCGCCTAGAACCGCTCGGCCACACTGGCCGGCCTCTATAGATTAAGAAAATTGTTTTTTATTTCGCATAAGATTTACAGACTGCAGGACTTGGAATCATGGATACACCGCATACTGGACAGAGCAACTTTAACTCCTCGGATGGGGCAGTGGGGTGCTTAACGATGATTGAATTTCTTTAAAAAGTCAGGAATTGTTGTCAGAGGATCAGTAAATAACGTCCAAAAACATTGACGTTGATTCCTTCATTCTCATTTCCAAATAACTTGTAAAAATTGCTTATATTATTGGCTGGCTGAGAAGACCCTTAAACGCTTAAGCGAGTGCTGCAATTAGCCTACTATAGTCCGAAACTGGCAAAGAAGGATCTCGAAAAATCGATGGACTGATTAGGCAAGGAACAAGGAGGTCCTGCGCAGAATCGGAACACATTGACAAGGAGAAGGAACAGGATAATCGATATCTATTAAGACGTGAGAGAATGACTTCCATGTTACTAGAGGAAGTGGTAGAGGTGAAAAACTGTAGAGGAAGACAGAGACTGGAATACACCCAGCAAAAAACTGACGACGTAGGTTGCGAGTGCTACTCTGAGATGAAGAGGTCGGCAGGGGAGAGCAATTCGTGCCGGGCCGCATCAAACCAATCACAAGACTGATGCCTCAAAAAAAGGTCTTTGCGATACCTACAGGAGCAATACGCAACAGCTGCGGACTATTCGCAGAGTGTCGTGTACATAGTTCCGCGTAGTCAGTGCGTACACAACTTTCCCACTAGAGCGCGCCCCACTAAGCACAACAGTGCAGGCGCAGCGCTCGTCTGTCTCTGCACTACGAGATGGCGCTGCCTTAGAGATGGACCAAATTCTGCTTCCGCCGATTCGGGTATTAATATGTAACGCAGCCAATGAGATTGCTGCTAATGTAGAACCTTTTTTCCTCACGGATCACACTTGTGCAGTGATACCTGAACGTGCGAGGTATTATAACGAGTGTACAGACTTCTGATTAGTCAGTCTGCATTAGTCTATAGCCAAGTTTCAGTCTGTGCCTACTAAGATTGTCATATTCCTGTACATAGCCATGAAGATAAGTGAATAGACACTTTGTCAAGTATCAGAGATATGTGAGAATAAGATTAACATACCAAGACCAAGGGAACTTCAGATTGTCAATTGTATACAGCATCCAGAATCAAGTTACGTAAAATCTATGATTTTCATTATTTCAATAAATGTGTGTGAAAATTAATAAAGTTCTGTTTAAAGTTGGTCACTGTCAATCTTCTGCTCTAAGTGTGCAAGTGGCATTTCTATCGTCTGACCTAACGGCAGAAGATAAACACGCCACGATAAGACCGCGAGACATATTGCTGACACTCGCCTACTTCGTTAGAGCGACAAGTCAAATAATCTGATGGTGTGTGTACCGCAGGTCTTACAGTACGCACACCACACAGAGTCATCAATGAATGGTGGTTCTTACAACTTCGTATGTAGGCTTTGGCGGATGCCAGTTCGTGTCCTTCCCCGACTATTTGGGATACGCACCATCGCGCCACCTGGTGTAGTAGCTCTGTACTCCACGGAGTGTTTGACGTTCTTTGTGCGCGCGTTTCCATGGTGGCGCTAATGGTGGGCGCGAGGTGTGGTACTACACGCTTGGGCTGAGTCTCACTTCCCTGCCGCCCATGTTTACGAGCGTACCGTGGGCCAGGGTTATGGATTCAGCTAGCTCGACCGTACTCTGGTGTCGCTAAGCACGTCGTGTTATGTAGAGTCCTGTTGCTCTCTGTTTCTGGTGGTTGCACGAACCACAATCGAGGTACAGGCTTGCGCAATTTGTAGCCAAGAGTAGTCGGTCGCTCCTTGTTGTGTGTACCTTCACCGTTGTCGGCAAGGTGCTTAGTGGAGCAGTAAGGCGGTGAAATACGGCTCGAAAACGTTTTCTTCGAGTTATAAGAAGGAAACTCCCGATATAGCACGCCGCCGCCGAGAAGTTGTGTGGTGCTGCCGTTGTAAAGCAACGTCGGTTGTTTAGGTCTGTTATTTTCGGGGGAGTCTTATAGTGCGTAGCTGCCGTCGTAAAGTGACGGGAACGCCCGTTACTGATTTACTGGTCATCTCGCAAAAACGTGGTACTTGTCTGTTTCCTGTCTTGCTGCTAGTATCGGGTTAATCAGAAAGGGAACAACTTGTGGGCTTCCTCTGTGATACTGTTTCCGGAATGGTGATACCTGACGCGTCCCTGTGGTTTGTTGTCAGGGGGTCAGACTGTTCCCGACAGTGCACTCGTTGTGAGATCAGTTTTGTTTGTAACTGGTATTGGTATCCTTGAGTTGATTTTAAAAGCTTTCATAGTGTTGTTTTTCTGTCTTTTGTGTCGGTTGTTACTGCAGAGCACGTTTGTGTCAAGTAGGGCGCTTCGCTTGTGTAGAAAAGCGAAGTGATCTTACTCAAGCGTGTCTGTCGTAAAGTACTGATCTGAATACGGTCGTACTATCTTTGTGGTTACGTTTATCTACATTTACACCATTAATCTACTATCCACAATTAAGTACCTGGCAGAGGGTTCATGTAACGATTTTAAAGCTATTTCTCTACCGTTCCACTCCTATTTCACTTGTTTGATGATGATGATGATTTCTCCCTAATTATGTAGGCACCAAGAAAACATTTTCACACTCTGTGGAGAGAGTTGGTGATTGAAATTTCATGAGAAGGCCCTGCCGCAGCGAAAAACTCCTTTGATTTAATGGCTGCTACCGCTATTTGTGCATCGGCATCTGTAACTGATTTTGTGATTCTGTGGGCTAGTAGACAGCCTGTATAGCAGTAACTGAGCGGAGGACTTACGATCTTGACCAGACATACTTTTTTAAAGTATAATGTCTTGAAAATTTTGTTACTAAAGCCTTATCTCTGCTTCTCCTGTCTGTGTAGAGTTCGTTGATGGTGTTTAAGCCACCTGCCGCCCTCCAGGTCTGTCACAGACAAGCACATATTGTTAAGTTGTTGAGTTCCTGGTGTTGGTACCGCATACCAGAGCCCTCAAGAATAGGTCAGTTATCTGTTTATTGAACATTAAACCCCTGTGTCTATGTTAAAGGAACTTTAAATTTCTCATTGTTGTTTCCAGCACCGCGTATTTAGTCAATTGCTTGACGAAAGTAGTAACTGAGGTCGCAGTTTCAGAAGTCCTGCTGTGGCTTGTTGCAGTTTCAGCCAGGGTCAGGTCTCACCAGCAGGTTCTGTGGGACGCCTCCGCCCCCCCCCCCCCCCGAGATTCTACTGAGATTCAGAATTCTAGAATTCTGCCAGCAGGGCTATCTCTCAATCTCTCCATCACCTAGTGGGTGTCGGGTGGCGGTCATCCTGGAGAGCTTCATGAAACTGTTCAAGGAGATTTCATTTAATTCAGCGTGGACACATAACACCCTGCCCTCTACTTCCATCGAGATTAGGTTGAGGGGTAACTGTTGACCTCTACTTTACGAGACCAGTTTCATCATAACCTCGGTGACACTTCTTTCTGTGTTTCAGCATCCCCTGTGGGTTCTATCTGGTATGGGTCCCGCATACTTCAACAATATTTTACTCTGGGTCGCATGAGTGTTTCGTAAACCCGTCCTTTTCTTTCACTTACAATGGGGTTTTGCATTTCATATCTCCTGCAATCACGTATTTGTATGGGGTGAAAGAGTCTATTTTTCATTGAGTGACATTCTAGTCACAGAATAACCGTTTTATGAATTTTGTGACGTGCACAGTTTTACATTTCTGAACAATATCAAATGTTATCAATTTCTGACAAAACATCTTTGCACCTCTTTTCAACAGTACTTGGTTACACATTGTGTCATCTACAAAATGCCTGAGGTTACAATTATTATTGTCTAACAGCTATCTTTGACTCGAGGACGTCAGGGAAACGTTGGAAGATCTGAAATGCTACAGGATGCTAGACTGTTGCAGATGGGTTCAAGCTGAGACCAATGAAACAAGCAAATAATCACAATAAAAAATTGTTTCCCCATCACGGTGTATTAAGACACAGTACATCGCCATGTACTGACGCTGTTGGAAGCCAGCGAGTCCACTCCAACTCAGGAAACCAAATACAAGTGTAGACCCCCCTGCGGGTTCGGGGTTATGAATAGGCCCGCGGTATTCCTGCCTGTCGTAAGAGGCGACTAAAAGGAGTCTCAAACGTTTCGGCCTTATGTGATGGTCCCCTGTTGGGTTTGACCTCCATATCTCAAAATTCTTCCGAAGAGCGAGCCGATTGGGGACGGGCGCCTTACTTGGTGCATTGTGTCCAACTTGCTATCAGACCTTTCGCCAGCTTGTTTGTTCTTGCATTGCAGTGCTGCCCGCTCACCATCTTTTGGGCATGGATACGTTCCTGCGTGCACTTTCCACCTTGCACTGTGCAGTGTCACCTTCTGCACTGACGACGACCATGGACCGCATGTCACCTAACATCCAGCATGGTAGCCAGTCCGTTGTGGTGGGGCCGCCATGTCCCCTGTTGGTTGTAGCCCCCTGACAACACAGGGATTGCTCTACTGATGCCTGCACCGTTAACTCCCCATGTATGCCAAGTAGTAGATGCCGGTCTCCCTGGGGCATCAGGACTCCCGGCAATGGCCATCCTGCCAGGTGGCTATTGCTGCAGCTGGGTGGCGCCCATGGGGAGGGCCCTTGGTCAGAGTAGGTGGGATCAGGGCGGATGACCCGCAATGAAGCGTGGTACTTCACCTCTCGCTGGCGGCCAGCCGCCAGCAGTCTCTAAGCGTTCCAAAGCTCACTTTAAGGCTAATGTGTATGACCCCAAATCGTTCTCCTCCCTGGTCACACCATGGGAGGAACGAAATGCTATACATGACAGCGAGAGGCATTCGTCCCAGTATTTCGTCTGTACCAGAGCTCACGAGGAATCGCTTGTGTCTGGGAAGCCTCACTTCTTTGTAAAGCATTTAGAGGACAAGTTCGGGGAGGTGGAGGGTTTGTCCAAAGTGCGGTCAGGGTCAGTCTTAATAAAAACAGCATTCTCTGCCCAGTCACGAGCCTTGCTCTCTTGTACAAAGGTGGGGGATGTTTCTGTTACTATCACCCCGCTTAAAAGCTTAAATATGGTCCAGGGCATTATTTTCCACAGCAATGTTCTTTTACAGTCCGATAACGCGTTGCGCATCAACTTAGTGCGATGAGGTGACCATTTCGTCCAGCACGTCCGACAGGGTCCAAGGAGTCATCAAGTTGCCACTGGTGCCTTCATCTTGGTCTTCGAGGGTGACACATTACCTGAGAAGGTCAAGGTGATAGTCTACGACTGTGATGTCAAGCCATATATCCCTTCCCCGATGCAGTGCTTCAAGTGTTGGAAGTTCGGCCATATGTCTTCCTGCTGTGCTTCCAGCCTTATATGTCGCGATTGTGCTCGTCCATCCCATCCTGATACTCCATGTGCTCTGCCTCCCATCTGTGTCAACTGTGGAGAGCACCATCTCTCTTGCTCGATCCCCCCTGCAGGTCTGGGGGTAAGAATAGGCCCGTAGTATTCCTGCCTGTCGTAAGAGGTGACTGAAAGGAGTCTCAACTGTTTCGGCCTTTAATGTGATGGTCCCTATCGGGGTTTGACCTCCATTTTTCCAAATTCAACAAAGTACGAGCCTTTTGGGGAAGGACAACTTACGTGGTGCCCCATCAGCTCTCTGGGCCCTAAGGCCTTGGCACTCTTTATCGTCTTGGCGTCGTAACTGCACCCTCCATCCCTCATTTTGGGCATTCACACCTGATGGATTGTGTAAGTTCACCATTAGTGCGTCACCATCTGCATCCACGATACCTATGGACTTCCAATGGCACCCAAAATCCAGCACGGTAGCCAGCCCGTTGTGGTGGGTTCGTCATGTAACCTCTAGGTTGTAGCCTCCTGACAACACAGGGATCGTACTGCCGATGCCTCAGCTGACACCTCCCCACGTAAGCCAAGTAGTAGATGCTCGTCTCTCTGGGGCATCGGGACTCCCAGCAATGGCCATCTGCCAAGTGTCCTTTGCTGTGGCTGGGTGGCACCTGTGGGGAGAACTCCTGGTCGGAGTGGGTGGGATCGGGGCAGATGCCCCACAAAGAAGCGGGTGACGTCTCAATCCGTTGGTCGCACGACCACCAACGTTTCTAAGCGGGGTAAGATAGAATTAATGCTCTGACATATAACCCCAAATGGTTCCCTTCCCTAGCCACGCCATGGGAGGAACATAGGGCTGCGGGCAGACAGGAGCCGTATTCACCCCCTTACCTTGTGTGCGACAGAACCGATAGGGACTCGTTTTTGGGGGCTAAGCCTCTCTTCTTTGTTCACAATCTTGAAGATACGTTTGGGGAAGTGACGTCTCTTTCCAAAAGGAGGAGCAACGCCGTTCTGATACAAGCAGCTTCATCTGCACAGTCACGGGCATTACTCGCCTGTGAGAAGCTTGGTGACATTCCCATTAGCATCACTCCCATAAGTCCTTAAACTTGGTCCAGGAGATTATCTTCCTGTTAGTCTGATTACGAGCTAAGGGAGACCCTGCCGCGACGAGGCGTACACTTTGTTCGTCGTGTCTTTAGGGGCTGAAGGATAATAGGGTCGCTACTGGTGCTTTCATCCTGGCCTTTGAGGGCGACTGCTTGCCCGAGAAGGTCAAGGTCATGATCTACCGGTGCGATGTCAAGCCCTATGTCCCGCCCCCTATGCGATGCTTCCAGTGCTCGATGTTCGGACACATGTCCATCAGATGAACTGCCAGCCCCATGTGTTGTGATTGTGGACGACCTTCACATCCTAATGCTCCATGTGCTCCGCCCCCCACCTGCGTTAACTGTGGGGAGCATCATTCTCCCTGCTCAGCAGGCTGTGCAGTCTACTAACGAGAGCGGAAGATACAAGAAATTAAGACCCTGGACCGTTTGACTTACCAAGAGGCAAGGAAGAAGCTAGAACGGCTCAACCCCACACCTATGTTGGGGAGTAATGCTGCTGTAACTCTGCCGCCACCAGTTCCTGCAAAGACTCCCTTCTCAGTTGGCCCACATAACAGTAAAGTTACGCCTGCCCCACCGCTGGTAGGGACCACTCTCTCTTCCACTAATCCCAAAACACCCAGTTTTGGAGCAGTGGACCCCGAACAACTGGGGACATCCATCCCCACCTCTCAGCCGGAAAAGCACCAGCCTTCTCCAGCTGATCAGCTGGAGAGGCAACACCCTCCTCCAGCCTCACTGATTCGGAAGTGGTCCCTTAGGACAGTCCCTTCCAATGACTTTACCAGTGTCTCACTAGCCAGTGTCTCAAGAACCCACCAGCTGCTGGTCGAAGGGCTTCACGCTCTTCCTCTGTTCCTGGCAATATGTCAAGAAAGCCCTCCCAGCATGCGAACCCTCCTCCCAAAGACAAGAGAGAGAAGAGGAAGCTCTCTAAGAAGAATAAGGACCCAGTGGTTCCGCACCTCTGCTTCCTGAGGATGAGGTCGAGCTCTTTGCGTCCCCTGATGACCTGAATCTTCACTGCCTTCATGCCCCTACAGGACACGCTTTGTACAATCCTCCAGTGGAATTATGGTGGTTATTTTAGCTATCTCCCTGAGCTACGACAGCTTCTAAGCATGCTTTCTGCATTGCCCCCCAGGAAACCCGGTTCTCAGCAATGCGGACCCCTGTCCTTCATGGTTACAGTACAGGGGCTATTACTGTAACCGTAGTGTTTACAATAGTGTGTCAGGTGGAGCCTGCATGTATGTCCTAACCTCTATATACGGTGCTCCTGTGCCCCTTCACACATCATCGGAAGTTGTGGCTGTCAGAGTAAGGACTACCCAGGACATAAACGTCTACAGTGTCTATCTCTCTCCAGGTGGTGCAGTCCCTCTGACCGAATTGGCTGCACTTGTCACCCAACTCCCCACGCCGTTTCTTCTCCTGGGGGATTTTAACGCCCACAATCCCCTGTGGGGTGGAATTAAGATTACCGGCCAAGGCAGAGATGTCGAGAATCTCATCTCCCAACTCGACTTCTGCCTCTTAAACACTGGCGCCGCTACACATTTAAGTGTGGAGCATGGCACGTTCCTGGCCATAGATCTGTCGTTGTGCAGCCCAAGGCTTCTACCATCGGTCCACTGGAGAGTCCATGACGACTTGTGTGGTAGTGACCATTTTCCCATCTTCCCTTCAGTACCCCAGCGGCCATGGTGGACTTGGTTTTGCGTTTTATCCGGGCAGGTCTTTTTTATCCTTTAATCTGAGTGTTTGTTTTTTAGTGTTGATTCTGGCTTTGAGCGGCGGACTGTGCATTGGTGAACGCCTGAGATCGCTTAAAGATCGCCGGCGGGCGCTCCAGCGTCACAAGTGACATCCCTGCATTGAACACCTCATGACCTTCAAATGGCTGCGTGCGCGAGCCCGCCGCCTTATTCGCCAAAGCAACCAGGAGTGCTGGGAGCGGTATGTGTCCACCATTGACGTCCATGTCTCTCCATCGCAGGTCTGGGTCAAGATCCGACGCTTCTATGGCTATCGGACCCCAGTGTGCTCTCACTGCATGGAGCAGTTTGTACGGACTCCGACGAAATTGCCGACAGCTTGGCAGAGCATATTGTTACGAGTTCCGTTTCTGCGAATTACCCCTGGCCTCCCGCTACATTAAAGAGCGGATGGAACGTCGGAGTCTATCGTTTCGCACCACCATCTGCGTTGCGGTTGCTGGACCCATTCCTCCTCAGCAGGATATGCCTTGCCACTGGTGCCTTTCGGACCAGCCTCGTCGACAGCATACTTGTGGGGGCAGGTGTCCCTCCACTGCGGTTACGACGCCAACAATTACTGCCTGCTTATGCTGCCCATGTTTTTAGCTTACCTGGGCATCCAAACTACCGTCTCCTGTTCTACATCTACATGCCTACTCTGCAATTCACATTTAAGTGCTTGGCAGAGGGTTCATCGAACCACAATCATACTATCTCTCTACTATTCCACTCCCGAACAGCGAGCGGGAAAAACGAACACCTAAACCTTTCTGTTCGAGCTCTGATTTCTCTTATTTTATTTTGATGATCATTCCTACCTATGTAGGTTGGGCTCAACAAAATATTTTCGCATTCGGAAGAGAAAGTTGGTGACTGAAATTTCGTAAAAAGGTCTCGCCGCGACGAGAACGTCTATGCTGTAATGACTTCCATCCCAACTCGTGTATCATATCTGCCACACTCTCTCCCCTATAACGTGATAATACAAAACGAGCTGCCCTTTTTTGCACCCTTTCGATGTCCTCCGTCAATCCCACCTGGTAAAGATCCCACACCGCGCAGCAATATTCTAACAGAGGACGAACGAGTGTAGTGTAAGTTGTCTCTTTAGTGGACTTGTTGCATCTTCTAAGTGTCCTGCCAATGAAACGCAACCTTTGGCTCGCCTTCCCCACTATATTATCTATGTTGTCCTTCCAACTGAAGTTGTTCGTAATTTTAACACCCAGGTACTTAGTTGAATTGACAGCCTTGAGAATTGTACTATTTATCGAGTAATCGAATTCCAACGGATTTCTTTTGGAACTCATGTGGATCATCTCACACTTTCAGTTATTTACCGTCAACTGCCACCTGACACACCATACAGCAATCTTTTCTAAATCGCTTTGCAACTGATACTGGTCTTCGGATGACCTTACTAGACGGTAAATTACAGCATCATCTGCGAACAATCTAAGAGAACTGCTCAGATTGTCACCCAGTTCATTTATATAGATCAGGAACAGCAGAGGTCCCAGGACGCTTCCCTGGGGAACACCTGATATCACTTCAGTTTTATTCTATGATTTGCCGTCTATTACTACGAACTGCGACCTACGTGACAGGAAATCACGAATCCAGTCGCACAACTGAGACGATAGCCCATAGCTCCACGGCTTGATTAGAAGTCGCAATCAGTCGTCCCTCTGCCAGAACGTCAGCCCTGGTCAGGTTGTACGATCGCAGTCCGCGTCAGAGAGCTTCTCTCTGGGCTTAGGGTTTTCAACTTTACTTTTTCAATGTTCCCCCTTCATTTTGGGCCACTTTGTGTACACCCCCATGGTGTGTTCCTCGCCCTTGCTTTCAGCCCGACTTGGCACAGGGCTCGAAGGACTCCTGGCCACGTATCAGGGCTCTGGAATTGTTTACACTGATGGCTCTATGGTTGCTGGTCGTGTCGGTTGTGCACTAACTCTAGGGGCTCAGCGTTTACACGGCTGAGCTGGTCACCATCTATCGTACCCTAGAGTATATTCGCTCCTGCTCAGGTGGCTCGTTCATGATCTGTAGCGATTCCCTGAGCGGTTTACGAGCTCTCGACCAGTGATTCCCTCGTTCTCGTCTTGTGATGGCTATCCACTAGTCTCTGCATACTCTTGCCCATTGCGACCGCTCTGTGGTCTTTGTTTGGACCCCTGGCCATGTTGGGATACCTGGCAATGAGAATGGTGACCGCCTGGCGAAAGAGGCCACCAGTGAACCCACTCCAGACATTGGCCTCCTGGAGACTGATTTGACGGCAGTCTTACGCCGCAAAGTTATCTCGCTTTGGGATGCTGAATGGCGCGGTCTGGCCACCCCTAACAAACTCTGTGCCGTCAAGGACACGAGGACTGTGTGGCACTCCTCCTTGCGAGTCTCTCGTAAGGAGTCTGTCGTCCTCTGCTGACTGTGCATTGGGCACACACGGATGACCCATGGCCACTTATTGCGCCGAGTGGAACCCCCTCTATGCCGCTGCGGCTTGGCGTTGACAGTGGTCCACATTTTGTTGGACTGTCCACTTTTATCTGTGCCCAGACCGACGTTTGCGCTGCGTGACACGCTCTCTGCTCTTTTATTAGATGACTCTGCCATGTTGGACTTGGTTTTACGTTTTATTCTGGCAGGGGTCTTTTATCCTTTAATCTGAGTTTTAATGTGTTCTTGGTGGTTGGCTTTTCCTCTTTTTTTCTCTATGGTCGGCCAACCACCATCACACTGTGTGTTTTAATTTGTTTTGTCTGGTCTCTGTCAGAGTATTTCTTGTCCTGTTTCTTCTGCTGTCTTCCCTGTTGTTCGTTTTTTATTCTCTTTGGGTGGTTTTAGTTTTTTTGGAAAAAGGGACCGATGACCATAGTAGTCTGGTCCCTTTAATCTCACAAGCCAACCAACCATCCATGCGAGCCACTCGCAGAGATTCAGTTGTTCTTTGTCGGCTCCGCATTGCCCACATCCAACTGACACACAGTTATTTATAGTGTCGTGAGGACCGCCTCTCTGTCACTGCGGGGCGGTTTTGATGGTGGTGCAGATTTTATTAACTTGTCCGTTTTAGCTGTGCTCAGGCAGACCTTTGTGCTGCCTGATACGCTCCCTGCCCTTTTAACTGGTGACCCTGCTATGGCTGGCATAGTTTTACGTTTTATTTGGACAGGGTTTTTTTATCATTTAATCTGAGTCTGTTTTCTTTTATTGTTTTGATTCTGACCCTTGGCCTACGATTTTAAGCTGAGTTTTTAATGTGTTCTCGGTGGTTGGCTTTTCCTTTTTATCTCTATGGTCGGCCAACCACCATCACACTCTGTGTGATTTTGTTTCGTCTCATCTCTGTCTGAGTATTTCTTGTCCTGCGTTGTCTGCCGTCTTTCCTGTTGTCCGTTCTTCCACCTCTTTGGGTGGTTTTAGTTAGTTTTTTTTTTGGGGGGGGGGGGAGGGGGAAGGGACTGATGACCGTCGCAGTCCAGTCCCTTTAATCCGACAAACCAACCAACCAACCATCACCTTCAGAAAATTGATATTCACCTGTATTTTTATCGCAAAGAGTCTGTTTTTTTAGAGGGAAATAGTTTTATCATCTTAACGTTTGTCACCATAGTGAGTGGGATGGATAACTTGCAGGGAGGATGTCGGTCAGATGTTGGACATATATGTTCTGCATTACGGCATTAAGAGCATTGTAGTCCTCATGCCTAATATCTTGGAAACCGCTTGGTTTTAACATTATAGCGTGTTTAAGTGCAGAACTATGTATCCTTAGGAGGGTAAGTGTTTATGTTCTACAATCATTTCTCCCAGTAAGTTTTTGGTACTGATTACAGATACAAGAACAACACTTAAGAATTTACAAGGCAGTTGAGTTACGTAAAATGCTTCAAACTCCATCCATGTGGAGCTCCACATGCATAATCCGCCTGTTGTATTGTCACAGCACTCTCAGGTCTACTGTGTACCAATAACGGGTGCTAACCTCCTCGACATGCGCGCATCTGGAGAGATCTTCTACACTCTGATTGGTGTCATGAGTAAGATTAATGTGGAACAGTCTTCACTGAACAGTAGTTACAGACTCAGGTGGCTCTATTCCTTCTCGAGACTTCTGGAATGTAGCGGCCTCCTACTTCTAGTCACCTGCAAATTAAATAGGTGACAGAGTTGTAGGAAGGGTAGGTCAAATACCATCTTTCAGTGTCCAACTTTATCCTGAGAATGCGAGAATTAATCATGAATGGATGTACTGCTCAGTCACCTATCTATTCTCTTAATCTAGTACGCAGTAAAGGTAGTTTAGTGATGATACAGAAATTGAGGAGCATGCTGTCATGTCGTTGGTCGGCGTTGGAATTTCGGAAACACTGATAAAATTGCTAAAATTGATTGCACTACCAACAGTGGCGTCTATTACAGTACATTGTCCCATATCAGCTGTGTCTTTTCCATCCCATCTGTCCACTAGTACACGTTGATTATGACGTAATAATTGACTGATACTACTTGTTTGAGATGGAGAGAGCCTTGGTGGGAGCAACATCTTTTATTATTGGCCAGCACTGGAAAGTGATCCTGTACGAGGTGCGATATAAGGAATCAATCGAAACAGAAGAACGAGACATCAGCCACTTCGTCACTGCGGAAGATGAGATTAAATTAAGAGGTCATCATCTTCAGAAAGCCGTTTGAAAAAGCTCCAAACACTTCCAGTTTCCATATGTTGTGAAGTCTTCCAAACTTTATGTCAATAAGAAAACCCACCTCTCTTATTTCAACCACCCTGTGTGTTGTGGAAGCAGCATAGTTTATACCATGTGATGTTCCGCTTTTTGTGAGAGCCAGTAGATCAAAACATGTTAATGTCGATTTAGCATCTGACACAGACCCGGAAGTCGTGGAGGGAAAACAAAACGTATGGCGGTGTACAAATCTGCAGTCACACACTGCTTTGGTGTGTTACAGCAGAAAGAACAATGTACCAAACTGCTTATGAAAGAACAACACAGAGACCCTCTCCTGTGATTGGTAGTCTGTGGAATATGGTCCCCCTACAGTATAGGGGACGAAACTTTACACTAGTCTCTGCCAGCTATTTCGATCACTGGCCACTTGTTCCAATGGAGTAATACCTGTATACTTGATAGCATCGCCACATATGGTCGATATCAGCATGCAGATGGTGTTTCATTAGGTATCAGAGGAGAGGGAAGCAGTAATACCCTATACACTTCTCTGCCAGGTGATGTTAGCAAAGCTTTCGTAGTTCATAGTTGTATTCAGTTATCTGTTACAAAAATAACGAGGAGAGAGGCATTGTGCTCTCAACAAATACTTGGACACCAACACACTGTCGTATTTCTAGCGTGGTAGTCACAAAAATACGATCAACGAGATTAGCTCATGTACAGCAGGGATATTTATAGTCAGTCATTCGACATAGATTAACTGAAGGTGTTATGCTTCAGAATTTCTTTGTGCAGTCCATGCATACCCTGCATGGTTTTAATTCCCTCCTGTGCTTTTGTGAGCTATTTTTCTCTTTGCGATAGCTCTCTACCCGTTAGCCTTCTAACTGGCAGAATATTGCTGTCAGAACATGATGGGATTTCGAGATAATTAGCAAGGGTCCGTAAGTTGGCTTACTCACTGAAATCAGGTGGATTCAAATTCTATATGTATGGAAGTAGGTAGATTCGTGAGAATACAGCAGGTAAACCACACCTTGACGACTGGGGTAGTTGAGAAGTGAGCCCTGTACCGTTTCTTCTAAGTACATTTGGCAAAAATATCATAACCTGTTACATACGTCTCGAGAACTGACTGCAATGAGAGGATTAGGGGCTAAACGGTGGTTTCTACAGAGTGACAATCAACCTCAGTAGTTCTGTCTTTTGTTTCCTCGATAAATAAGAGCTAACACTCTTCCGTTAGTTGTGTGGGCGTATATCTGGATTGCGTGACATCTTAATAGGTAGACTAGATTTACATCCATATGGTTCCTTGGCAAGCGATCACGTGGTGCATGCTGTACCACTGCTTTTCATTCCCTTTCTTATTCCAAATGTGAATAACGCGAGGGAAAAAGAATGCCTACATGTTTCCCAGTGAGCGCTAACTTCACGGATCTTATCTTCGAGGACCTTATGCGAAATGTACGTTGGTGGCAGTAGAATCCTTCTGCAGTCAGCTTCAAATGTCAGTTCTCAATAGAGTTCCCTCCAGGGATTCCGATTAGAGTTCTCGGATCACCCGCCCACTAATTTGGCGGGAGGCAATAGGAACACTTCTGTAGAACTGTACTGTGAGGGAAACACAGATCTGCAGACTCTTACACGTCTGGGATGTGGCGGCCAGTAGACAGGTATTTTTTTATTGCTCACGTGTCAGCCTTCCCGGCATATTGCAAAACAAATCTCAGAATGTTTCGGTTTACTGGAGGGATGAGGGGAAGCATATTTTTCAACGTCCCAGTATTTATCCCATCGACATTTATGCACCGAGTTCTTCCGGGAAGGACAGGACAACTTTTGAGGGTCTGGAATCATTAACAGCTATCCGGCACGGCGAGCGTACAGCCTTGACTCTCAGGAGGAGGTTCGCGCCCTGGTGAAAGCTGTTCGTAAGCAATCTAGGGATGGAGAAGAGAGTGAAACATCGTACTGCCCTCCATAGACCGACAGATCTCAGCAGAATTACTTTCGGAACAGAATACCAGAATGCTAAGTGACTTGCTTGCACCAGCATGTCAAGAAAACAGAGAGACAGAATCCACATAGCGATGGATGTCGTCATCTATTACAGCCGTTACCAGCCGTACTGGTATTAGAGGAAGTGTTTACCTAGCCTGTGGGAAGCCTCCAGAGACATCAAGCAAGACTCTGTAAGAGGTACCTGGCGAGTGTAATTTGATTGCAGGAAAAAGGAATTCTCATGATCAAATTAATTAATTAGCCTATCAATTTGATATGGACGACGTGTCTCATGGCGTGTGCATGCAAGACTGAGAATACCAAGCATATGATTCGAGAGTTGGAGCGTTGATCAAGCGTTTTTTCATTGTTATGAAATTTTTTAATGGAACCTACACAGGGCGAGATGATCATTTTAATAAAATCAAATATATTGTCGAACTTATAAAGTGACTAGTAGTAGGTAAAAAGACGAGGGCTAGTATAAATCCTTGTGTAGCAGAAGAAATATTGAATTTAATTGATGAACGGAGAAAATATAAAAATGCAGTAAATAAAGCAGGCAAAGAGGAACACATACGTCTCAAAAATGAGATCGACAGGAAGTGCAAAATGGCTAAGCAGGGATGGCTAGAGGACAAATGTAAGGATGTAGAGGCTTATCTCACTAGGGGTAAGATAGATGCTGCCTACAGAAAAATTAAAGAGACCTATGGAGAAAAGAGAACCACTTGTATGAATATCAAGAGCTCAGATGGAAACCCAGTTCTAAGCAAAGAAAGGAAAGCAGAAAGGAGGAAGGAGTATATAGAGGGTCTATATAGGGGCGATGTAGTTGAGGACAATATTATGGAAATGGAAGAGGATGTAGATGAAGATGAAATGGGAGATACGATACTGCGTGAAGGGTTCGACAGAGCACTGAAAGACCTGAGTCAAAACAAAGCCCCAGGAGTAGACAACATTCCATTAGAATTACTGACAGCCTTGGGAGAGCCAGTCCTGACAAAACTCTACTATCTGGTGAGCAAGATGTATGAGACAGACGAAATACCCTCAGACTTCAAGAAGAATATAATAATTCCAATCCCAAAGAAATTAGACATTGACAGATGAGAAAATTACCGAACTATCAGTTTAATAAGTCATGGTTGCATAATAATAACTCTGATTCTTTACAGACGAATGGAAAAACTAGAAGCCGACCTCGGGTAAGATCAGTTTGGATTCCTTAGAAATGTTGGAACAGGCCAATACTGACCCTACATCTGATCTTAGAAGAAAGATTAAGGAAAGGCAAACCTACGTTTGTAGCATTAGTAGCCTTAGAGAAAGCTTTTGACAATGTTGACTGGAATACTCTCTTTCAAATTCTGAAGGTGGCAGGGGTAAAATACGGGGAGCGAAAAGCTATTTACAATTCATACAGAAACCAGATGGCAGTTATAAGAGTCGAGGGACATCAAATGGAAACAGCGGTTGCGAAGGGAGTGAGACAGGGTCTTACCTTCCCCCCAATGTTATTCAATCTATATATTGAGCAAGTAATAAATGAAATAAAAGAAAAATTCGGAGTAGGTATTAAAATCCATGGAGAAGAAATAAAAACGTTGAGGTTCGCCGATGACATTATAATTCTGTCAGAGACAGCAAAGGACTTGAAAGAGCAGTTGAACGGAATGGATGTCGAATTAAGTCAGGTGATGCTAAGGGAATTAATTTAGGAAATGAGACACTTAAAGTGGTAAAGGAGTTTTGCTATCTGGGGAGCAAAATAACTGATGGTGGTCGAAGTAGAGAGGGTATAAAATGTAGACTGGCAATGGCAAGGAAAGCATTTCTGAACAAGAGAAATTTGTTAACATTGAGTATAGATTTAAGTGTCAGGAAGTCGTTTCTGAAAGTACTTGTATGGAGTGTAGCCATGTATGGAAGTGAAACATGGACGATAAATATTTTGGACAAGAAGAGAATAGAATCTTTCGAAATGTGGTGCTACAGAAGAATGCTGACGATTAGAGCGGTAGATCACATAACTAATGAGGAAGTGTTGAATAGGATTGGGGAGAAGAGAAGTTTGTGGCACAACTTGACTAGAAGAAGGGATCGGTTGGTAGGACATGTTCTGAGGCATCAAGGGATCACCAGTTTAGTATTGGAGGGCAGCGTGGAGGGTAAAAATCGCAGAGGGAGACCAAGAGATGAATACACTAAGCAGATTCAGAAGGATGTAGGTTGCAGTAGGTACTGGGAGATGATGAAGCTTGCACAGGATAGAGTAGTATGGAGAGCTGCATCAAACCAGTCTCAGGACTGAAGACCACAACAACAACAACATTCGGTGCAGTGAGATTTTTAAACAGAACCTGTAAAACGTGAGATGATAATCGTAATGAAATTATTGTATTATCGAAATTATAAAGTGTCGTGTAGTCTAAATCTCATATGTACAAGTTCTCTAAGCTGTTACTTTAAGAGACTTCACATGTTGTAAAACATTTGGGTACTTGAAGAGACAGTTCGCAAGTGAGGAGGCATCCAGTGACAGAGGTAGAGAGTGCTCTTGGTACTCCATCACGAGACAAAAATGAGTTTAATATTCTAGCCCAGTGATGCAGGACGTAACAGATAGCAACAGATGTTGTTCTGCCTGAAGAGGGAATACTTAGAAGAAATGAAGCCTACGCCACAGTGATGCACAACATTTTCTCAAGAAGTAACGATACTTTAGCGATATGGAAACTCATCTGTGGTCCGACTTTATCAGTGTTCGAAAATAACTCTTATAAATGGGAGGAATTCACGAGAAAAATTTGAGGTTTTCGACAGAAGAACATTCCCGTTTGGGACCTTTTAAAGTGAGGAGTCTGTGTCAGGGATGTGGCTGCAGTTGGACGGACTGGCGCCGCATTGTAACGCAGCTGGCGGTGGGAGTGGAAGCAGGGAAGTACCCAGCCTCAGCCACTTCCAGCCATGGTTGCCCAGCTGGCCGCCTCGTCAGGTACACAATACACCTGGTAGGTGGCGTTGGGCTAGACTGGAGGCGACGGGCCAGTTTTCAGTTTCGTCTTGAGATACCGCGTGCAGGTGTGATAATGTGCACTGCATTCGTTATCAGGGGAAAAAAACTGGCTTTCTACGGATCGGAACGGGGCATTGTCAGATCCCTTAATCGGGCAGGTAGGTTAGAAAATTTAAAAAGGGAAATGGATAGTTTAAAGTTATGTATAGTGGGAATTAGTGAAGTTTGGTAGCAGAAAGAACAAGACTTCTCGTCAGGTGAAAACATGGATATAAATTCAAACTCAACTAACGGTAATACAGGAGTAGGTTTAATAATGAATTTAAAAAAATTGGAATGCAAACAAGCTATTGTGAACAGCATGGTGAACGCATTATTGTAGCCAAGATAGACGCGAAGCCCACACCTACCACAATATTAGATATTTATATGCTAACTAGCTCCGTTGATGACGAAGAGATTGTAGAAATGTATGATGTGATAAAAGGATGGAGCCCAAAATTTAATAGTTATGGGGGAATGGAATTAAATTGTACGAAGGAAAAGTAGTAGGTGAATATGTACCGGGAGAAAGGGATGAAAGAGGAAGCCTCTTGGTAGAATTTTGCACAAATCACAACTTAATCATAGCTAACACTTGTTTTAAAAATCATGATAGAAGGTTTTATACAACGAAGAAGCTTAGACACTCTGGAAGCTTTCAAATAGATTATATAATAGTAAGACAGAGATTTAGGAACCGAGTTTTAAACTGTAAGACATTTACAGGGGAAGATGTGGACTCTGACCACAATTTATTGGTTATGAACTGTACATTAAAGCTGAAGTAACCACAAAAAGGTAGGGATTTAAGGAGATTGGACCTCGATAAACGGAAAAATCCAGAGGTTGTAGAGAGTTCCAAAGAGAAAATTGGAGAAGCGTTGACGAGAACAGGGGAAAGAAATACAGTAGAATAAGAATGGGTAGCTTCGAGAGATGAAATAGCGAAGGTAGCAGAGAATCAAGTCGGTAAAAAGATGAGGGCTAGTAGAAATCCTCAGATAACAGAAGAGATATTAAGTTTAACTGATGAAAGAAGAAAATATAAAAATGTAGTAAATGATGCCTGCGAAAAGGAATACAAACGTCTCAAAAATGAGATCGACAGGAAGTGCAAAATGACTAAGCAAGGATGCCTAGAGGACAACTGTAAGGACGTAGAGGCATACACTATGTGATCAATAGGGTCTGGACACCACCAAAAACGTTCGTTTTTCATTTTAGGTGCATTGAGCTGCAACCTACTGCCATGTTCTCCATATTAGCAACCTCAGTAGTCATTACACGTCGTGAGACATCAGAATGGGGCGCTCCGCAAAACTCACGGATTTCGAACGTGGTCATATGATTGGGTGTCACTTGTGTCATAGTCTGTACGCGAGATTTCCACACTCCTAATCATCCATAGGTCCACTGTTTCCGGCGTGATAATGAAGTGGAAACGTGAAGGGACAGGCACCGCACAAAAGCGTACAGGCCAATCTCATCTGTTGGTTGACATAGGCCACCGACAGTTAGAGAGGGTCGTAATGTGTAATAGGTAGACATCTATCCAGGCTATCACAAAGGAATTCCAAGCTGCATCAATATCCATTTCAGGTACTATGACAGTTAGGTGGGACGTGAGAAATCTTGGATTTCATGCTCGAGTGGCTGCTCATAAGCCACATATCACGCGGTAAATGCCTAACGACGCTTCACTTGGTGTAACGAGCGTAAACATTGGCCGATTGAAGAGTGGAAAAACGTTGTGTGGAGTGACGAATCACGGTACTCAATGTGGCGACCCCATGGCAGGGTGTGAGTATGGCGAATGCCCGGTGGACGTCATCTGCATGCGTGTGTAGTCCAAACAGTAAAATTCGGAGGCGGTGATGTTATGTTGTGGTCGTGATTTTCGTGAAGGGCGCTTGCCGCCCTTGTTGTTTTGCGTGGCACTGCCACAGCACAGTCTTACACAGATACTTTAAGTGCCTTCTTGCTTCCCACAGTTGAAGAGCAATTTGGGGATGGTGTTTGGATCCTTCAACACGATCGAGCACCTGTTGATAATGCAAGGCCTGTGGTGGAGTGGTTAGACAACAATAACACCCTGTAATGGACTGGCCTGCACAGAGTCCTGACCTGAATCTCATAGGACACTTTTGGGATGTTTTGGAACGCCGACTTCGTGCCAGGCCTCAGCGACCGACATCGAAACCTCTCCTCAGTGCAGCACTCTGTGAAGAATGGTCTGCCATTCCCCAAGAAATCTTCCAGCACCTAATGCAACATACGCGTGCGGGAGTGGAAGCTGTCATCGAGGGTAAGGGTGGGCCAACACAATATTGCATTCCAACATTAGCGATGGAGGGTGCCACGAACTTGTAAGTCATATTCAGCCAGGTGTCCAGATACTTTTGATCACATAGTGTATATCATAGATGTAAATGTACACGTAGATCACTATGGCTAAGATACGTACTACCTACAGGAAAATTAAAGAGACCTTTGGAGAAAAGAGATCCACCTGTATGGATACCAAGAATTCAAATGGAAAGGGAAAGCAGAAAGGTGGAAGGAGTATATAGAGGGTCTATAATGACGATGGACTTGAGGGCAATATTATGGAAATAAAAGAGGACGTACTTGAAGATGAAATGGAACATTAGATATTCAGTGAAAAATTTGAGAGAGCACTGAAAGACTTAAATTGAAACAAGGCCCCAGAAGAAGACAGTATTCCGTTAGAACTATCGCCTTCGGAGAGCCAGCCGTGATATGTCTCTTCCATCTGATGAACAAGATGTATGAGGCAGGCGAAATACCCTCTGACTTCAAGAAGAATATAACAATTCCAAATAAAGCATGTCTTGACAGGTGTGAAAATTACCGAACTATCAATTTAATAAGTTATGGGCGCAAAAAACTAACATGTATTCTTTACAAACGAATGGGAAAACTGGTAGAAGCCGACCTCGGGGAAGATCAATTTGGATTCCGTAGAAGTGTTGGGGAAAAAATGGTTCAAATGTCTCTGAGCACTATGGGACTTAACATCTATGGTCATCAGTCCCCTAGAATTTAGAACTACTTAAACCTAACTAACAAATGGACATCACACAACACTCAATCATCACGAGGCAGAGAAAATCCCTGACCCCACGGGAAATCGAACCCGGGAATCCGGGCGTGGGAAGCGAGAACGCTACTGCATGACCACGAGTTGCAGACAAGTGTTGGAACACTAGACGCAATATTGACCCTATGACTCGACTTACAAGATAGGTTAAGGAAAGGCAAACCTACGTTTCTAGCATTTGTAGACTTAGAAAAAACTTTTGACCGTGTTGACTGGAATACTATCTTTCAAATTCTGAAGGTGGCAGATGTAAAACACGGGGGGCGAATTTGTATAGAAACCAGGTGGCAGCTGTAAAAGTCGAGGGGTATGGAATGGAATCAGTGACTGAGAAGGGAGTGAGACAGGGTTGTAGCCTATCACTGATGTTATTCAATCTGTATACTGAACGAACAGCAAAAGAAACAAAAGAAAAATTTGGATTAGGGATTAAAACTTTGAGGTTTGCCGACGACATTTTAATTCTGTCTGAGACACCAAAAGGACCTGGAAGAGTATCTTAATGAAATGGACAGTATCTTGAAAGGAAGATATAAGATGAACATCAACAAAACGAAAACGAGGAATGTTGTTGAATTATATCAGGTGATGCTGAGGGAATTAGATTAGGAAATGAGACACTTAAAGTGGTAGATGAGTTTTACTATTTGGGGAGCAAAATGGCTGATGATGGTCGAAGTAAAGAGGATATAATATGTAGGCTAGCATTTCTGAAGAAGACAAATTTGTTATCATCGGGTGTAGATTTAAGTGTCAGGAAGTCTTTCCTGAAAGTATCTGTATGGAGTGTAGCCATGTATCGATGTGAAACATGGATGATACATTTTTAGACAAGAAGAGAGTAGAAGCTTTCGAAATGTGGTGCTACCTAAGAAAGCTGAAGATTAGATGGGTAGATCACATAACTAATGTGGAAGCACTGAACTGAATTGGGGAGAAGATGAATTTGTGGCACAACTTGACTAGAAGACTGGATCGGTTGGTGGGACACATTGTGATGCTTCAAGGGATCACAAATTTAGCATTGGAGGGAAGTGTGGATGGTAAAAGTCGTAGAGGATCACCAAGAGATGAATACATTAAGGAAATACAGAAGGACATAGGTTGCAGTAGTTATTCAAAGATGAAGAGGCTTGCACAGTATAGAGTAGCACGGAGTACTGTAGCAAAATAGTCTTTAGACTAAAGACCGCAACAACCACAACCTTCGTAAAAAATATTTCTGTTGATTAGGATGTGCCTTGCAACTCGGAAGTGGGTATAAACGTATTTCATTCTCCAATGACGCTGCTACAGATCCTCTACATAGGATAGGCTGTTACAGTTGAAGCGTAGCATCCAGAGGGTTGGAATCCCTCTTTCCTTACGGAAGAATTTGTCGACTAGGGTACTCTCAGTATCTATTCGCCGGTTGCAAGCTCTCTGTGGCTGTAGTCTGCCTGCCGCCACTGCTGTCGCCTCCTGGGTCCGCTGCCAGCTGCTTGCCGCTGCCTCTGTAGTGTCGCCATCGCTGTCGCCGTCGCTGTTCCTATGCTTTTGCTTCGCCTTCGTCTTCATCACCCCCCCCCCCCCCCATCATTTTCGTTTCCTTCCTTGGTGCCACCTGTCGTCAGTAGGCACTTGTCCATTTAAACATGAACACCCCAACCACCACTGTTATCTGAACCTTCCTTTCCCATGCCCCCACCATCATTTCCTGGAGTTCCTCCTCCAGCCTCATCCTTATGTCCAGCTGCACCTCATTACTGTTTCGTCTCCGATCTCCTCCACCATATTGTATCCCCACATATATCAGTCCACTCCCACTCACTCTCACCCTCAAGAGTTTCCCTCTCCCCAGTTGCCCTACAACCCAAGCACATCCTTCACCTGTCTGGGTCCTAGCCCTCTGGGCCACAGTAGCCACTCCAGACAATACACTGACACCACCACATGTGTACATCTCTGCACCTCCAGAAAGGCCTGCCTCCTATCAGCTCTAACCCATCCTTCTTCCCAGGTCACACTCAGCAGAAAACCCCTAAACGACCTTGTGTTGACACTGCTCCTACTCCTCCACCAAAAAACAACCACCCACCCCTTCTGATCCCTCATCAATACCACCCTATCCGCACATGCCAACCCGCACCATGCACACCTTCATCCTCTCCCACCCCAACTCCAAGTTCCTTGATGCCCACCCCCTCAGCTTAGAAATCTGCAAATTCTTCCCCAATGCCCCTATTTCTCATTACTTGCAAGGACATCAAATCAACCAATCCCTCACTCAACACTGAACTCCTCAAAAAGGTCTCTTGTGTCACCATTGGCCCTATGCCACACTTACACTTTTTCTTACCTCCAACTCTCCCTGCCAGGCCCAACCTCCATTGGCCCTATGCCACACTTACACTTTTCCTTACCTCCTACTCTCCCTGCCAGGCGCAACCTCCTTTCTATCCTCCAACCCTCACCATCATAATCATGAAGCTTAGCCCCATGGGCAGGGAGGTAGTGGTGTTGGCCAAACTGAAAACACAGCCTGCACTTGAAACCCATTCTGCCTGCCGCATTTGCAGTGACTTCAACCCCACCTTCGTCATGAGTATCTTCACAAAATCCTCCATCGACCATCAACTCACCCAGTTATGACACCCTTCAGGAATCGCCTCTCTTTTACATGTCTGCTGGGCTACGCCAAGTGTCTCTATGACACAGTTGGAGTCATTAGACAAGATCGTTTTGCTGAGACTCCTGCTGGCATCCTACTAGGGTCTCACTGTGGAAATTCCTCTGGATGTCCAGCAGTCTTTCCACAAGACAAAACAGATTGCTTGCTGTAACTCTCCCACCTTGGTTCTAGAACACAGTAATTACTTCGCCATTGAAATATAATACTCATTCTGCAGCCGACTGAATAAGACACTCCCACTGCCTTTATGTTATTGCCCCCCCCCCCCTCCCAACGACATGGCTGCTAGACTACTACAAGAGTTTCCATGACTCGTTAGTGTCTTGGAGAGATGTCAGCTGAGAGTCTGTAGTATGTGAGGGTGAATAAATTCAGTTTCCCATTGTCAATGTGAGAGGGCGAGAGTTACAGTAAACTGGCAGAGGAGCATCAGTTACAAGCTACTGCACACGCAGGAGAAGTTCCATACTGTGGCTGTAGCTGAATGATAGCGCCAGTATCATAGACACGCACTAGCAGAACGACTCCAGCAAAGTCCTCAAGCCATATTCAATAGCGCAGCATCCATCTAAGGGCAATGCAGTTCCTGAAAGCAGCGTTAGTGTCTTGGAGAGACGTCAGCGAAGAGATTGTAGTATGCAATGGCAAAGAAATTTCTGTGTCCCATCGTCAATGTGAATCTGCGTGGGTTACAGTAAACCACCAGCAGACTATTGGTTACAACCCACTGGACATCCAGGAGAGGTTCCATTGAGTAACAGTAGCCGAATCCCAAAGCGAATATCATAGATATTTACTAGCAAATAACTCCGACAATGTCATTGAGGCATCTGCAATGGCGCAGTACCCACGTGGTAGAGATGCAAATTCTAAGTATTGTGTTAGTGCCTTGGAGACACAATGGCAGAGATTATGTAGTATGCAATGCCGAAGCAAATTGTGTGTTACATCGTCCATGTGAGGCTGCGAGGCTTACAGTAAACCTGCAGCAGTGCATCGAGTACGAGCTACTGGACACGCAGGAGAGATTCCATGTGGTTCCTTAGCACAATGCCAGCTCCGGTATCATAGAGATACATTAGCAGAATGACTCGGACAATGTCCTTGAGGCATATGTAATAGGTCAGAATCTATCTGATGAAGATGCAGTTATTGAGGGCAGCATTAATGTCTTGGAGAGATGACGAGAGAGAGTCTGTAGTAAGCAATGAGCGAAGCAATTTCTGCGACCCATCGTCAATGAGAGGGTGCGAGGGTTACAGTAAAAGGCAGTGGCTGAACAGTCACAAGCTCCTGGACACCCAGGAGAGGTTCCATGTGGCAAGCGTAGTGCCAGCGCCAGTATCATAGAAATACACTAAAATAATGATCTCAACAATGTCCCCTAGGCATATGCAACAGTGCAGCACCCATCTAATGGCGAGGCAATTCTCAAGGGCAGTATTAGTGTTTATGGGAGACGTCAGCAGAGAGCCTATGGTATGCAATGCCGAAGGATTTCTGTCCCCCATGATGAATGTGCGGTAGCAAGACCTACAGTAGAACACCAGAAATGCATCGGTTACAAGCTACTGGACACACAGGAGAGGTTCCATGTGGTATCATAGATATACACTCGCAGAATGACTCCGTCATGTCCTAAAGGCGTATGCAATGCCGCAGGACCAGTCTGGTGATATGCCATTCTTGAGGGCAGCGTTAGTGTCTTGGAGAGATGTAATTTGCAATGGCGAAGCAATTTCTGTGTCCCATCGTACTGTAACAGAAAACCAGCAGCAGTGCATCAGTTACAAGCTACTGGACGAGCAGGAGAGATTATATGTAATTTCCATAGCCGAATGCCAGCGCCTTTATCATTGATACATGCTAGCAGAAAGACTGTAACAATGTCTTCAGGCATATGCAATAGCCCATCATACTTCTCATGGAAATGCAGTTCCTTATAGCAGCATTAGTGTCTTCGAGAGACGTTGGCAGAGAGTTTGTGGCATGCAATGGCAAAGCAATTTGTGTGGCATATCTTCAATGTGAGGGTGCAAGGGTTACAGTTAACTGGCAGCGCTGCATCAGTTACAAGCTACTGGACACCCAACAGAGGTTCCATGCAGTAACGGTAGTCCCAGTCCATCGCAAGTGTCATAGATATACGTTAACAGAATGACTGTGACAATGTTTTCGAGTCATGTGCAATACTGCAGCACCTGTCTAATGGTGAGTCAATGGCCAGGGCAGCATTAGTGTCTTGGAGACATGTCGGTAGAGAGCCTCTAACATGTAATTATGAAGAAATTTCTGTGTCCCATGGTCGAACTGCTTTGCTAGGATTATAGTAAACTGGCAGCAGTGCACCGGTTACAACCTACTGGACCTCCAAGAGACCTTCCATACGGTGATCGTAGCCAAATGCGAGCCACAGTATCATAGACATACACCAGCAAAATGACTCCGACAATATCCTAGAGTCATATGCAATAGCGCAGACCCGTACTGTGGAGATGCAATCCCTGAGGGCAGTGTAAGTGTCTTGAAGAGACGTCGGCAGAGAGCCAGTAATACGAAATGGTGAAGCAATTTCTGTGTCCTGTTATCAATGTGAGGGTGCAAGGGGTGCAGTAAACCTGTAGCGGTGCATCCATTACCAGGTACTGGACATGCAGGACAGGTTCCATGTGATTACCTCAGCCAAATGTCCTCGAGGCATATGCAATGGCGGAGCACCTGTCTGGCGGAGTTACAATTCCGAGGGCAGCGTTACTGTCTTGGAGAGATGTCAGCTGGGAGCCTGTAGTGTGAAAAGGCGAAGGAATATCTGTGTCTCATCGTCAATGAGAGTGTGCGTGTGTGGGGTATGCTAAACCGGCAGGTGTGCACCAGTCACAAACTGCTGGACACCCAGGAGAGGCTGCATGCGGAGTCAGTAGCCAAATGCCAGCGCCGGTTTCATTGATGTACACTAACGTATTAGTCCAACAATGTCTTCGAGGCATATGCTACAGGTTAGCAGTCGTCTGGTGGAGATGAACTTCCTAGGCCCATCATTAATGTCTTCTAGAGACGACGGCATTGAGCCAGTAGAATGTGTTCTTTCATAACCGTAAGCAAAGGAACGGAGATGCAGAATGCAAACCAGAGAAGGTGGTGAGAAAACGTCCGAAAATGATGCGTTGAATTTTACCGAGCTGTGCCAAGAGTGACACCTGGAAGAAGTGAATATAAGCGCCGCTACTGTTGGCTAAGGCCGCTCAGATCGCCTCACAGTACTGACATTAGTGGAACATATTTGCAGAGCGTGCTACAAGAAAAGCTAGTTGTGATTGTTATCAGTTATTTGTCTGGACATCGACTATAGCCATACCTATTATTGTTTGCATGTTACTTGCGATACCGATGTAATTCCAAACTTAAGTATTGTCATATCTGCTTTATAGAAATAAAGCTACTAATGTTATTAGTTAGAATTGTCGTAAGGCATTCTAAAGACAAACCATCCTTTAGACACCCTGTAAGCAACGAATGGGCATCACCCCACAGTATGCAATGGCGAAGCAATTTCTGTGATCCATGGTCAATGTGAGGGTACGAGGGTTACAGTAAATCACCAGCAGTGCATCCCTTACAAACTATGGGACAACCGGGAGGGGTTACATGCAATGACATAGCGAAAATCTACCACCAGTACCACAGACATACGATAGCAGAATGATTCTGACAATGTCCTCGAGGCATATGCAGTAGTGCAGCAACAGTTTAGTGGGGATGCAATTCCTGAGAGCAGCATTAGTATCTTGGACAGACGTCGGTATAGAGCTTTGGCGAAGCAGTTTCCGTCCCATTGTCAATGTGAGGGTGCGAGAGGTACAGTGAGCCGCAGTAGTACATCAGTCGCAAACTACTGGACACTCGGGAGAGGTTTCATGCGGTGACCACAGCCGAATGCCAGCGCCAGTATCATACCTATACACTAGCACAATTACTCCAAAATTGACCTCGAGGCATGTGCAATGTTGCAGCACCTGTCTAATTCCGTCTTCAGGTACATCTACATCTACATCTACATCCATACTCCGCAAGCCACCTGACGGTGTGTGGCGGAGGGTACCCTGAGTACCTCTATCGGTTCTCCCTTCTATTCCAGTCTCGTATTGTACGTGGAAAGAAAGATTGTCGGTATGCTTCTGTGTGGGCTCTAATCTCTCTGATTTTATCCTCAGGTCTCTTCGCGAGATATACGTAGGAGGGAGCAATATACTGCTTGACTCTTCGGTGAAGGTATGTTCTCGAAACTTTAACAAAAGCCCGTACCGAGCTACTGAGCGTCTCTCCTGCAGAGTCTTCCACTGGAGTTTATCTATCATCTCCGTAACGCTTTCGCAATTACTAAATGATCCTGTAACGAAGCGCTCTGCTCTCCGGTGGATCTTCTCTATCTCTTCTATCAACCCTACCTGGTGCGGATCCCACACTGCTGAGCAGTATTCAAGCATTGGGCGAACAAGCGTACTGTAACCAACTTCTTTGTTGTCGGATTGCATTTCCTTAGGATTCTTCCAATGAATCTCAGTCTGGCATCTGCTTTACCGACGATCAACTTTATATGATCATTCCATTTTAAATCACTCCTAATGAGTACTCCTAGATAATTTATGGACTTAACTGCTTCCAGTTGCTGACCTGCTATTTTGTAGCTAAATGATAAGGGACCTATCTTTCTATGTATTCGCATCACATTACACTTGTCTACATTGAGATTCAATTGCCATTCCGTGCACCATGGTCAATTCGCTGCATATCCTCCTGCATTTCAGTACAATTTTCCATTGTTGCAACCTCTCGATACACCACAGCATCATCTGCAAAAAGCCTCAGTGAACTTCCGATGTCATCCACCAGGTCATTTATGTATATTGTGAATAGCAACGGTCCTATGACACTCCCCTGCGGCACACCTGAAATCACTCTTACTTCGGAAGACTTCTCTCCATTGAGAATGACATGCTGCGTTCTGTTATCTAGGAACTCCTCAATCCAATCACACAATTGATCTGATAGTCCGTATGCTCTTACTTTGTTCATTAAACGACTGTGGGGAACTGTGTCAAACGCCTTGCGGAAGTCAAGAAACACGGCATCTACCTGTGAACCCGTGTCTAAGGCCCTCTGAGTCTCGTGGACGAATAACGCGAGCTGGGTTTCACACGACCGTCTTTTTCGAAAACCCATGCTGATTCCTACAGAGTAGATTTCTAGTCTCCAGAAAAGACATTATACTCGAACATAATACGTGTTCCAAAATTCTACAACTGATCGACGTTAGAGATATAGTCTTGCCATTAGTTCTTGGAGAAATGCTGGGAGAGAGCATGTAGTATGCAATTGCGAAGCAATATTTGTGTCCCCCCGTCAATGTGTGGGTGCGAGGATTACAGTAAACAGGTAATGGTGCATCCGCTACAAGCTACTAAACACCAAGGAGAGTTTCATAGCAATGACTGTAGCTGAATGTCAGTACCAGTAACATAGATATACACTAGCAGAATAATCCTGACAACCTCCTCGTGCCATAGGAAATTTCTTGGCACCTGCCCTACTGCAATGCAATTTCGAAAGGCAGCATTAGTGCCTTGGAAAGACGTAGGCAGAAAGCCTGTAGTACGGAATGGCGAAGCATTTCTGTGTCCCATCGTCAATAAGAATGTCGGAGCGTTACAGTAAACTTGCAGTGGTGCATCAGTTACTTGCTACTAGACACCCAGCAGATTCCCATGCAGTGACCACAGCCGAATGTCGAAGCAAAATAAAAAGTGGCTCTGAACCCTATGGGACTCAACTGCTGTGGTCATTAGTCCCCTAGAACTTAGAACTACTTAAACCTAACTAACCTAAGGACATCACACACATCCATGCCCGAGGCACGATTTGAACCTGCGACCGTAGCAGTCGCACGGTTCCGGACTGCGCGCCTAGAACCGCGAGACCACCGCGGCCGGCTCGAAGCAAGTATCATAGATACACACTAGCAGAAAGACTCCAATAGTGTCCTCACAGTGTATGCAATATCGCAGCACCAGTCAAATGGCAAGGCAATTCCCGAGGGCAGCTTTAGTGTGTTGGAGAGACATCGTCAGAGAGCCTGTAGTATGAAATGGCGTATCAGTTTCTGCGTCCCATCATCAACATGAGTGTGTGAGGGTTACAGTAGACCATCACTGGTACATTAGTTACAAACTGTAGGACACCCACCAGAGGTTCCATGCGGTGACCATAGCCGAATGCCAGTGCCATTATCATAGATATACACTAGCAGAATGACTCTGACAATGTCCACGAGGCAAATGCAATAGTGAAGCAGCCGTCTGATGGAGATCCAATTCATGAGGGCAGCAACAGTGTCTTGAAGAGACGTCAGCTCAGAACCTGTAGTGTGCAATGGTGAAGCAACTGCTTTATCCAATTGTCATTCTGAGGGTGCAAGTGTTACAGTAAACTGGCAGTGGAGCATCGGTTGCAAGCTAATGGACAACAAGGTGAGAGGTTCCGAGTTGTGACCGTAGCCAAAAGCCAGTGCCAGTATCATAGACTACATTAGCAAAATGATTCTGACTGTGTCATCGAGTCATATGCAATAGCACAGCACCTGTATGATGAAGAGGCAGTTCCTGAGGGCAGCATTAGATTCTTGGAGAAATGTCAAATGAGAGCCTGTAGTATACAGTGGCAAACCAATCTCTGTGTCCCAATGTCAAGGTGAGGCTGCGAGGCTTAGAATAACCTGGCAGTGGTTCATCAGCTACATACTGCTGGGCACCCAGGAGAGGCTCCATGCAGTGACCATGGCCGAATGCTGGTGCCAGTATCATATGTATGCACCACCCAAATGACTCTGACAATCTCATCGAAGCATTTGCAGTAGAGTAGCTCCTATCTGATGGAGATGCCATTCCTGAGGTTACCTATAATGTCTTGGAGAGGCGTTGGCAGAGAGCCTGTAGTATGCAATGGTGAAGCAATTTCTGTGTTCCAATGTCAATGTGAGTATGTGAGAATTACAGTATAAGATCAGCGGTGCATTGGTGAAAAGTTACTGGACACCCAGAAAAGGTTCCATGTGGTGACAGTAGCCGCATGTTGGCGCCAGTATCACAGATATGCACTACAAAAATGTCTCCGACAGTCTCCTTGAGGCATATGCAGTAGCGCAGCACCTTTCTGATAGAGAAAAAATTCCTGAAGTCAGCGTCAGTGTCTAGGAGAGAGGTCAGAACGGAGCCTGTAATATGCAATAGCGAAGCAATTTCTGTGTCCTGTCGTCCATGTGAAGGTATGAGGATTACAGTAAACTGGCAGCAGTGCTTCAGTTACAAGCTATTGGACACCCAGGAGAGGTTCTATCAGTGACCATACCCAACTGCGAGCGCCATTATCATAGATATAGACATTCAGAATGATACCGAAAATGTCCTCGAGGCATATGCTTTAGCACAGAACCCATGTGATGGAAATGCAGTTTCTGAGGGCAGCATTAGTGTTTTTAGCAGACATGGGAAGGGAGCCTGTAGTATGCTACGGAGAAGTAATTTGTGTGTCCCATTGTCAACGTGACTCTGTGAGAATTACAGTAAACCAGCAGCAGAGCATTGGTTACAAGTTGCTGGACACCCAGAAGAGGTTCCATTCAGTGATCGCAGAAGAATGTCAGCGCCAGTAGCGGAGAATTGCAATTACTGAGCCCCGTGTTAGTGTCTTGAAGACGCTGTAGTATGTAATGGTGAAATTACACACATCAAAAAAAGTTTTGCATCTACTCGGTTACGAACGTTCTGGAACCTGTACAGAAAATTGGAACAGAGATCCACATAAACATTATTTCCACACTTTTTACTGCTCATGAAAACCACACACTGCATATTGTACCACCATATAACGAGACCTTCAGAAGTGGTGGTCCAGAATGTTGTACACACCAGTACCTCTAATACCCAGTAGCACGTCCTCTTCCATTGATGCATGCCTGTATTCGTCGTGGCATACTATCCACAAGTTCAACAAGGCACTGTTGGTCCATAATGTCCCACTCCTCAATGGCGATTCGACATAGATCCCTGAGAGTGGTTGGTGGGTCACGTCGTTCATAAAGAGCTTTTATCAATCTATCCCGGGATGGTTGACAGGGTTCATGTCTGGAGAACATGCTGTCCATTCTAACGAGCGATGTCGTTATCCTGAAGAAAGTCATTCAGAAGACGTGCACGGCGGATAGTTCAAATGGCTCTGAGCACTATGGGACTTAACATCTATGGTCATCAGTCCCCTAGAACTTAGAACTACTTAAACCTAACTAACCTAAGGACATCACACAACACCCAGTCATCACGAGGCAGAGAAAACCCTGACCCCGCCGGGAATCGAACCCTGGAACCTGGGCGCGAGAAGCGAGAATGCTACCGCACGACCACGAGGTGCGCACCACGATGGATGCGCAAATTGTCGTCCATGAAGATGCCTCGCCAATATTCTGCTGATGTGATTGCACTATCAGTTGGAGGATGGCATTCACATATCGTACAGCCATTACAGCGGCTTCAGTGACTACCAGTGGCGTATGCTGGCCCCACATGCTGCTACCCTAAAACAGCAAGGAACCTACATCTTGCCGCACTCGCTGCACAGTGTGTCTAAGGCGTTCAGCCTGACCGGGTTGCCTCCAAAACCGTCTCCGACGATTGCCTGGTTGAAGGCATCTGCAACACTCATCAGTGAGGAGAACATGATGCCAATCCTGAGTGGTCCATTCGGCATGTTGTTGGGCTATATCTGTACTGTACTGCTTAGTGTCATGGTTTGCAAAGATGGACCTCGCCATGGGCGTCGGGAGTGACGTTGTGCACAATTTGAGTCGTAACACAACGTCCTGCGGCTGCATGAAAAGCATTGTTCAACATGGTTGCGTTGCTGTCAGCGTTCCTCTGAGCCATAATCCGGAGGTAACGGTCACCCACTGCAGTAGTGACACTTGGGCGGCCTGAGCGAGGCATGTCATCGACAGTTCTTGTCTCTCTGTATCTCCTCCATGTCCAAACATCGTTTTGGTTCACTCAGAGACACAGTTCTCTTGGTGAGAGCCCTTCCTGGCACAAAGAAACAATGCGATGATATACTATCCACAGTCAATGTCTATCTTCAAGAGTTCTGGGAACCAGGGTGATGCAAAACTTTTTTGATGTGTGTATTTCTACATCCCATCACCAATGTCAGGGTTGCGAGGTTAAAGTAAACCGGCAGTGGTGCATCGGTTACAAGCTAGTGGACATCCAGGAGAGGCTCCAGTATCATTCATATACTCTAGCATAATGACTCTGACAATGTCCTCGAGGCATATGAAATATGCAGCATCCGTCTGATGGAGATTCAGTTCTTGACGGCAGCATTAGTGTCTTGGAGAGACGTCAGCACAGAGCGTGTAGTATGCACTAGCAAATCAAATTCTGTATCCTACCGTCAATATGAGCATGTGAGGGATACAGTAAACCAGTAGCAGTGCAATGGGTGGAAGCTACTGGACACCCAGGAGAGGTTCCATGCAGTGTCCTTACCAAAATGCCAGTGCGAGTATCGTAGATATACTCTAGCAGAAGAAGCCTCGACTATGTCCTCTCCTTCTGCGCACCACACGTTTAATGGTGAGGCAATTCTCGAGGGCAATAATTGTGTCTTCGAGGGATGGCGGTAGAGAGCCTGTAATATGTAATGGGAAAGCAATTTCTGTGTCCCATCATCAATGTGACGATGCGATTATTGCAGTAAACCAGCAGTGGTGCATGAGCTACAGACTACTGGACACCCAGGATCGGCGCCATGTGGTGACCATAACCAAATTCTGGTTTAAGTATTGTGGATATACACTAGCAGAATTACTCAAAGAATGTCCTCGAGGCATATGCAATATCGCAGCACCCAACTAATGGCGAAGCAATTCCTGAGGGCAGCATTATTGCCTTGGAGAGATGTCGGCAGATGGCCTGCAGTACGAGGGTGATATGAAAAGTTCTTTGAATCACCACGAGAGGTCAGCACTAGCGCAACGGGTTGTTCACGTGATATTCATTGGACTCTTGCCTGTAAACACCTGCCACGTCAGTGCTCTTGGAAGAGAGCTGTGGTGGTGACGTGGCTCTGTTGTTGTTCCTGCGAAGTGATTTGCGAAGAAGGAAAGAAATCGAGATTCGAGCAGTGATTAAGTACTTTGTAAAGAAATGCATGAAAACAGAGGACATTCGTGTCGATTTCCAGAATACACTAGGGGACTTTCCTCCTCGTATTCAACAGTTGCCAAGTGGACAAACGAATTTAAATTTGTTTGGGAGAGCTTAGATGATGATCCGTGCATTGGTCAGCCAAGATGTGTCACTACTCCAGAAATCATAGCGAAAGTGCACAAATTGTTCACAGAGGATCGCCGATTGAAAGTGCGTGAAACTGCTCGTGCTTGCCAGGTTCATGTGAAAGGGTATATCCTATTTTAACTGAAGAATTAGAAATGAAAAAAAATTATCTGCAAGATGAGTGCCGCGACTCTACACTGGATCAAAAACTCATGAGAATGGGCATATCTGAACAATGTTGAGCGCGTTTTAGGAGAAACGAACAAGATTTTTTGCACTGGTTTGTGACCACAGATGAAACTAGCGTGCACTATTATACCCCAGACACAAATCAACAGTCAAAGCAGTGGAAACATGCCGATTCTCAGCCACCAAAGAAAGCAAAAGACAATTCCGGGCGGGAAAGGCCCTGGCAGAAGTTTTACGGACTGCGTGGTAATTACTCAGGTGCCTGGTGAGGACTGTGACCTCACCAAATGGATCACGTGTGAAGCTAAGGGATTGATGAACTCCCACAGAAGTCGCCGAACCTGAGGGTCGCTGGTTCGATTTCAGAACGCAGCACTCGACGCATCACCGTAGTCGCTTGTTAATACACAACGAGCGAATTACAAGGAGAAGACCGCACCGCTGTCGCAGTGAGTCACGAGCACAGTGCTGAACTGGAGAACAAACCGCCGGCGCACCGCTGCAACACGAGCCGTCGTCGCATCAGCCGTCACCGGAACCTTCACTCTATGATTCCGCCGCGAGGAAATCAGCGAGTTAAAAAACACTGTATTACTCTGTTTGCTCGAAGGGCCTTATGTCTCAATAAACGACTGCTAGTGGAACCACCAATGTTTCTCTCACACCTCACCCTCTAAGCCAAGGAAAGAGCCCACTGCACCGCCCACACAGTGTCGTTCCCCTCCCGCCATCCCTGACAAAAAATGACCTTTGGTCTGCTCTGTCACTGACACGTAATATCTAGTGTCACTAAACCTCGACCCACTACTGTGAAAAAAGAAAGAAATTCCTGTGTTATATTGTTGATTGTACTGGTCTTGTAATTTGCATACGATCTGTGTAAATGTTATCTGTTGTTAACGTTTTTGATGTTAAATTCATGTACTTCCTCGTTCCACAATCACGGAGATCTGATAGTCAATTTCATCCTAATGAACAAGGCATGTAAAATAAAATAAAAGTAAATAAATTACTTTCCAAAGTGAAATTTTCGTTTTCCATTGTTATGAAATTCCTGGCAGGTTAAAAGTCTGTGAACGAGTATTGAACTCGGGACCTTCACCGTTTGCGGGCAGGTGTTCTACCAGCTAAGCTACCCAAGTATGACTCGCGACCTCTCCTCACAACCTTACCTCTGCCCGAACCTTGTCTTCTATCTTCCAAATTTCACATAAGCTCTCCTTCGAATCATGCAAGACCGGCACTCCTAGAAGAAAGAAGTTTGCGGACTCATTGCTTGGCTACAGCCAGGGACTATGCCAAGTCCCCGCAACATCCTTTCTTCCAGGAGTCCAGGCCTTGGAAGTTTCGCAGCAGAACTGTGTGGTTTGGAATGTTCACTGAAGCCCCAAAGAAAACTGCTATAGCCATGCGTATTCAAATACGGAGATATGTAAACAGGCAGAACTCAGTGCTGCGGTCAGCAACGCCTGTATAAGACAACAAGTGTCTGGTACAGTTGTTAGATCGGTTACTACTTCCACAATGCCAGGTTATCAAGATTTAAGTGAGTTTGAAAGTGGCATTACAGTCGGCGCACGAGTGATGCGATACAGCAAAAATGGCTCTGACTGCTATGGGACTTAGCTTCTCAGGTCATCAGTCCCCTAGAACTAAGAACTACTTAAACCTAACTAACCTAAGGACATCACACACTTCCATGCCCAAGGTAGGATTCGAATCTGCGACCGTAGCGGTCGCACAGTTCCAGACTGTAGCGCCTAGAACCGCTCGGCCACTTCGACCGACTGGGATACAGCATTTCCGAGGTAGCGATGAAGTGGAGATTTTCCTGCACGACTATTTCAGGAGTGTACTGTGAACATCAGGAATGCAGTACAACATCAGATCACCAACATCGCTGCAGCCGGGAAAAGATCTAGCAAGAACGGGACCAACGACAACTGAAGAGAATCCTTCAGCATGATAGAAGTGCAACTTTTCTGCATGTTGCTGCAGATTTCGATGATGGGACACCAACAACTGTCAGCGTGCAAACCATTCAACGACACATCAGCGATACGGGCTTTCGGAACCGAAGGCCCACTCGTGTAGCCTCGATGACTGTACGACACAAAGCTTAACGCTTCGCCTGGGCCCATCAACACCGACAATGGACTGTTGATGATGATGGAAACACGTTGCCTGGTCGGACGAGTCTCGTTTCTAATTGTATTGAGATGATGGACGTTCATGGGTAACCTCGTGAATCCGTGGGTCCTGCTTGTCAACAGGGGACTGTTCTAGCTGGTGGAGGCTTTGTAATGGTATGGGGCATGTACAGTTGGAGTCTAGCTGGTGGAGGCTCTGTAATGGTATCGGGCATGTACAGTTGGAGTCATATGGGACCCCTGATACATCTAGATACAACTCTGAGAGCTGATACATACGTAAGCGCCCTGTGTGATCACCAGCACCCATTCACGTCCATTGTGCATTATGACGGACTTGGGCAATTCCAGCAGGACATTGCGACACCTCACAAGTCCAGAATTGCAAACAAAGTGGCTCCAGGCGCACTCTTCTGAGTTTACACACTTCCTCCGACCACTAAACTCCCCAGGCATGACATTATTGAGTATGTCTGGGATGCCTGGCATCGTACTTTCACGAACTTAGGGACAGCCATGCGGGATTCACGGTGTCAATTCCGTCCAACACTACTTCAGACATTAGTTGAGTCCATGCCACTTCGTGTTGCGCCACTTCCGCGCGCTCGCGGGGGCCCTACACCATACTGTGCAGGTGTACCAGTTTCTTGGGCTCTTCACTGTATTCGATGAGATACTGCCGCTGTGACGGTGTTGTTCTCGGCGGAACTGTCCCGGACAACATAAACCATTTATGCTACTACTATTATCGGTGTACAGATCGTTTAATTATACGACCATAATTGTGCTCATATCCTCATATAGTAAACAAAGGCAACGGTGACATGACGCATTTTCCAACAATACAGGGGGTTCTTCGACGTCCCGTGTCGTTTCTTAGCAACAGTCTGAGTCGAGTCGAACGGAGAGCAACGTGAATGGTTCTGTCCGCATTCAGCGAATCTGAAGAAATCGTGAAATACAGTAGGAGCACGGCCGACGATAGTGGTCTCTGGTAAGTCATTAATTAGCATCTGATTTCCGACATTCCCTGGCAGCTGACACAAAGGCGTTAAATCGATTGCATCTTTCTGCGGAAGCGTAACATTCATTCACACATCACATATATTGAATGAATAAGGAGATCTTCAACACAGCCGTTATATTCGAGGTAATTTAATTTTCCAAATCCGTCGTCGAGATTGTTTACCACAGTTCGTCTAAAGCAGTTTGTGTTGGAGAACCATTAACCTCATTAATCTTGCAATTAGAGTAAGATCGAAATACTACAAATTATACGTGTTCCTACGGAGATGCACATGCCACGTGCTTACCGTATTCGCTCGCGTAGATAACGCTCGACAAGCTTAGTACATCGCGATGTTGCCGTGAAACACACGTTTTCCATCCCCCTGTCGTAAGAAATAATATACTTTCTAACGTATTTTAAATAATTGTCAGGCATTAAGCTCTATTTTGAGTCAAATCCAGCGTCCGATTCCACCTACAGCTTTGACCAATGACACCCCGAGTGAAGGACGCCATGAGTTTACGATGCGAAGGATGGAAGTGGCTTGTTATTAAATTTCATCTGTGGTTGTCTGTGCCGTAAACTATGCTGTTTATTACAAATATATCGCGATATCCCAGGATGTGGGGTAGGCAAGAACCTAAGTGCACAGCTTAAGTTGCTGCTCGTGAATCAAGTAGCAATCTTGTTTATAATCTTAGTTCTCATAAATATATATGACTATTTTTTCCGAATACGGCACCATTTACAAAGGTGGGGTTGGCCAGAAACTTAGGAGCACAGCTGCGACTATCTACATTTACCGGTATATATAATCCTGCTTCTCACAAACATTTGGTTGTTTTTCTCCGAATGTTCCATCACTGCCGAGGGTGAATTTACGCAGCAACCCCAAGAGGACAGTTATATACGTCATTATAGTTCTTCATCCCACAGTTCGTTATTTATCGTGGTTTTTCATTGTTTGTTGTTATTCCTTTTAGGATTATTTGTTTATTTATTTACTTTTTGTGTCTATATACCGTAGGTCAAATCACATTGTCGATTCCAACGTTAGTTATGTTTCCCGTTCTTCCAGTAGCATAACGAATGATACGAAAAAATTAGACGTTTGACGAAATAACTAACAGCCAATAGAAATCATGAAAATAACGGAACGTGGAATCAAAAATTAGAGTGATACCATTCATGGCAATTCTCAAAGAATGTGCAGTACACACCGGCAACATCAGTTGTACAGAGAGTAACATGAAAACAGAAATCGTATAACTGTGAAGTCTTTTAGAATTTTCATGCGTGATACCGCTGAAATTTGTAACTGCACGTTCCATTATTACGTCACTTTCATTAGGGGTGGCTCCCAAATTCCTTTAGGATTTACCTGTATGGTATCGCTTCCTGTACTAATGCAAAAAAGCGACTAAGAGAAAACCTTCGAATCGACTACTAGAACTGACCTATACAGCCCACTTCTGGTTATCGATTGTTCAAATGTGTGTGAAATCTTGTGGGACTTAACTGCTAAGGTCATCAGTCCCTAAGCTTACACACTACTTAACCTAAAGTATCCTAAGGACAAACACACACACCGATGCCCGAGGGAGGACTCGAACTTCCGCCGGGACCAGCCGCACAGTCCATGACTGCAGCGCCTTAGGTTATCGATTCCAAGATTTGTTACTTTTTCGTTACGTGTGTAGTGACTTTTCTCTTAGAAATTCTGTGTTGCTTTCTTCTTATTTCCCGATAATGTCCTGCTTACGTTTCCTTTGAGTTGCTATTTATTTCATTTTGCAGTTCTTGTGTTAGATTTTAGTTTGTGCCCGTTCAAAACTCCACCCCTCCGTTCAAAACTCCACCCTCCTAAGATTCAATACTTCTTATTAAGACTTGCCGCCATTCCACAACATTACGAGTTTACTATGCGTGATGTTGCAGTGAACTTTTAAGAATGTCTGTGGTTCTTTCACTTCCTAGCGTAAGCTATAATAATAATTCAGGTGCTGTGAACCAGAAGGGCCCAAAGCACATATGTTAAGTTTACGGAAAAACAGATACTTGTGAAAATCAAATTTGCAGGGAAACCACCAGTCTCATGGGTTTGACTTGTTTCTTTTTTAACATCCTTCCTATAAAAACCATGTAATATTTATTATTGTTATTATTATTGTTGTTATTCTTATTGTCAACTTACAAAATTTTTGTATATAGGCTAGAGACAATAGTTTCTTTTAATTGTAGTATAGTTTGTAATTAACGTAAAACTAGAATCAGGACATAAGTAACAGACACTTAATGCACCACACATATAGTTGTGACCTGTCCCAACACGTCATATTCCTCGTTGTCATCATTTTCATTAAGCACGTTCTCTGGCTTCAGGCTCAGACGAAACTGTTTGTTTACTTTAGGCATGAGTTGTAGTAGTTTTGTTAAGTCCATTTGTTTAAAGATTGATATAGTACTTTGTTAAGAGTTCGTGTTTCAAGGTTGGTATTTGCCTTCCACCTATTGGGCACTAGGATTTGCGAGGCATCTACACACTGTGGAGAAATAGCAAATTGTGGTCTCCCTCGATGTGACTTGAAGAAAATGGTGGCCTCCCACTATTCCAATCAAGAATACGTTGCTTTAAACAATGTTCACGGAAATCCATTGAAAATTTTATAATTTCAAAATTTCTTAAAAGTACATTGTTACGATGAACATCAGTTTTAGGTGTGATAGAGAGGTCGATAACACTCTTAAATGTTCTAAAATCCTCAACGTCCATTTTACAAATTGGAATACTGAAACAATGGAGCATAATTTTATGGTGGGGCATTACCCTAAGAGCTTTCAGATTTTATGAAGAAATGGGGGTCAGTGTAGCCAGTGAGCACTGATACAGCTTTTCGCAACCGTTCATATACAGGGTGTTTCAAAAAGCACTTTACAACTTTAAAAATTCATATACATTTATTGAAAGAAGATATAGACCTGGGTTTAATGTTATTTTGTAGGGAAACACATCAAGTTTTTTTTACCTTAAACTAAAGATGTTGTATGTTGCTTCCGTTGCTTATCCTGCATACACTCCATCAGAGTCAATTTCTTCTCAACTCCTTGTAGCGTTGCAAGTGTAACTTGCTTAGTGGCGGCATAAATTCTTGCTCAAGTTCAGGTAGAGAAGCTGCCACAGGAGGTACAAAGCACAATATTCTTGATGAATCCCCATAAGAAAATCGAGCGGCGTCAGGTTTGGGAAATGCGCGGACCTGGTAAGTGGTCACTGAAAAAATCTCAGATGTCAGCCCGTTAGTGGGCAGGTGTACCATCTTGTATGAAGTAAACATTTCGAGTTGTGGTATCAAAAATTGCAACATATCTAGGTGCGCTGTCCCACTGATGGCTCTCTCACGGAAAAAGGGGCCGTACCCTTGGTTCTTGCTCAATACACAAAAAGTGTTCAGTTGAAGGCTATTACGAACACGATGCAATATTTGATGCTCATTTTCACTGCCTCAAATCCTACAGTTATATATGTCAACCTTGCCACTTAAGTGAAAATTCGACTCGTCAGGAAAGATGATTTTGTCGAAGAAATTTTCATCCTCATGTAATCGATTTAACATATCCGCAAAGAAGTTCTTGCGGGCAATTTTATCAGTGTGTTTTATTGCTTGTACAATCGTCAATCTGCACGGTTTCAAATACAAACGGTTTCTCAACACTCTCCAAATGGTCATATGTGGGGTTTGCAGTTCGTGAGATGCACGCTACGTCGATTTCGTAAAGCTGTTGACAAAAAGTTGGCTCACTCGCTCAATGACGTCGTCAGATCTGCTTGGACGACCTGATGATTTCCCATGTCTTACACAGTACCCTGTTTCTGCAAAACATTTATGCCACTCATAAACTATAGGCCTACTAGGAAGATCTTTGCGTACTTGGTACGGAAATTATTTTGAATTGTGTCCGCCGACTTTGATTCTTCAAACCAAAACACACAGCTAGCAAGCTCAGATTTAGTGGTATGATGGCCCAGTGGATATCCCGTCACAAACTGAACACAGATCAAGCATGAAAAAAGGAGGAAGGTGTACTGAGCTGTGAGAAAAAAGTAAAAATTATAAGTGAGCGATTGAAGCTTAGCAAGAGTAGTGCTGAGCGAAAGTGAACAGCTGGGGAGTCATGGAAAAGTGTGTACGGCATTTGACTAAGACTGACGAGCCAGGTTCGAAACTCTCTGGTGGTACTTATTTTTATTTTCTTCACAACATTATGAACTGTCCGTTCGGTCATTGAAATGTTTGTTCTCTTTCCATAATCTTGGCACTTGATATGCTATAGACTGGTTAGAGAATATGAGTCATGAATGCGTTACCGTTGCAGGTAAACGTCGTGAATAGTGAGAGCAGGCGACGTACCATATAGATGTCTCACATAAATGAAAACAAGTAAACTGGTGTGAACTATGATACAACAAAGGACTCCGAGAGTTAAAACTTCCAAAGAGGAACACAACTTCAAAACCGTTAAGAACATATGTTTTCACAGAACACAGTGAAAGTATGTGATTGTGAAACTGTTGCGTTCATTTTTTGCACCTCATGTAGCAAACTACGAGGGCTGTTCAATAAAAAATGATCATAATTTTTTTGACAACATACCTTTATCATTCTCATAATTTTGATGCTCCTTCTCAAAGTAGTCTCCCATGAATCCGATGCACTTGTCCCAGCGTTTCTGCCACTCTTCAAATACGTGCTGGAAAGCATTTTTTGAGACATCCTTCAAAATCGCTTCCGCAGTCTTCGCCACTGATTCTAATGATTGATAATGCCTCCCACAAAGGCGATTCTTCATGTTAGGGAATAGAAAAAAGTAACTTGGGGCTAACTCCGAACTATAGGGAGGGTGAGGGATGTACTTCACGTTGATTTATGCCAGATATTCAGCAACCACATTGGCAACATGCGGTCACGCGTTATCGTGGTGCAGCTTCCAGCCTGCTTCACGGAAATCTGGTCTTTGGCGCCTGATACAGACTTGTAATGTTCTTAGGACACTCCTGTAGTATTTTCAAGTTACTGATGTGTGTACAGGTACAACATGCTGATAAACCACTCCATGAATATCAGAGAATGAGATGACCATAACTTTCTCAGCAAAAAAATGGTTCAAATGGCTCTGAGCACTATGGGACTTAACTGCTGTGGTCATCAGTCCCCTAGAACTTAGAACTACTTAAACCTAACTAACCTAAGGACATCACACAGATCCATGCCCGAGGCAGGATTCGAACCTGCGACCGTAGCGGTCGCGCGGTTCCACACTGTAGCGCCTAGAACCGCTCGGCCACTCCGGCCGGCACTTTCTCAGCAGAAGCAACCACTTTTGCTTTTCTTTTGCGGTGTGGGGGGGGGTTGGTGATGAAGGTTAATTCCACACAGAGCTTTGCTGTTTGCTCTCAGGATCAAAATGATGTAGCCAAGTTTCATCAGCAGTGATTACATTTGAAAGATACTCCGGATCTTCCTCTAACATCAATTTTAACTGCATGCAGACCTGCACGCGAATGTCCTTTTGTTTGGGAATCAACAGTCTTGGAACCCATCGCGCACAAACACGTGTCATGTGTAATTTTTCTGTCAGCAACGTGTGGGTGGCACCCAATGAAATGTAGAGTATTTCACAAAGTGATCTTAAGGTAACTCGTCGATGCTCTCTCACAATGACGGCAGCAGTGTTCATGTTTTCTTCCGTAAGAGCAGTAACTGGAGCACCGGGTCCACCTTCCTTTGAAATTGATTGTTTCCCCTCGTTAAACACTTTAAACAACCTTCGAGCTGTGCTATAGGGAAGAACAGACTCTCCATAGGACTCCTGTAACATTGTAGAGGCCTCAGTTGAAGATTTGTTGAGACGAAAGCAGAATTTCAAATCCGCATATTGTTCCTTGCGTGATATTCCTTGCGTGTTATCTGCATTGCAGCGGAAGGCGACACTGACCTTGCCTGCCTGTCACAGGCGGGAACCAGGAGTCCCAACATTGAAACTACTACGGGCTGTTTGCTGCACATTAAGCTAACAGAATATCATAAGAGTAAATTTTAGCGTTAGAAATTACGACCGTAAAAAATTATGGTAATTCTTTATTGAACAGCCCTCGTATATGTTTTCGTCATTTTCTTGGGAGTGACCACGTTCAAATTCATACGAACACCTAAATCGGGCAAGGAGGCGTATCTCACTCACTCACCAGGCGTGCAAATTAGGTGCGTCTGTAAGAGATTCGTGTCATATGACACACATTCTGTCAGTAATGCCGTGTCTGATACACTAGATATGTTTTCCGTTGGAGGATTCGATTGACTTGTCTCTTTGTCATCAAACGCTTGCGCTTCCCAATCGAGAGCCACTTCCTTTCGGCTGCTAATAGAGTAGTTGAGCAGAATCTACTGTCATTATAGGTCCCTTCCTTACACCTCAGTGTTGCAAACGGACGTTACACCACGATACAGACTAAAATTTGAATACGGCGAACGGTAAAAAGAAGTTTTTGGCACACAGGAGGTTTGAACACAGCTCGCCTGCTTGATAGTCCAACACCCGGCCACTTTTTTATGCAGGGTAAAGGAATAGAAGGAATGGTCTGGGGGCGAAGTGAGCAGGGGTCATTGTACGAGGTCTGCACATGATGTCTCAGTCCCCAAACGGGAACTTATGGAACGGGAAAATGGCCACAGGAGATTATTTATTTGTTTTTTTTGACAAAATACACTCCTGGAAATTGAAATAAGAACACCGTGAATTCTTTGTCCCAGGAAGGGGAAACTTTATTGACACATTCCTGGGGTCAGATACATCACATGATCACACTGACAGAACCACAGGCACATAAACACAGGCAACAGAGCATGCACAATGTCGGCACTAGTACAGTGTATATCCACCAGCAATGCAGGCTGCTATTCTCCCATGGAGACGATCGTAGAGATGCTGGATGTAGTCCTGTGGAACGGCTTGCCATGCCATTTTCACCTGGCGCCTCCGCCTCAGTTGGACCAGCGTTCGTGCTGGACGTGCAGACCGCGTGAGACGACGCTTGCTTCATCCAGTCCCAAACATGCTCAATGGGGGACAGATCCGGAGATCTTGCTGACCAGGGTAGTTGACTTACACCTTCTAGAGCACGTTGGGTGGCACGGGATACATGCGGACGTGCATTGTCCTGTTGGAACAGCAAGTTCCCTTGCCGGTCTAAGAATGGTAGAACGATGGGTTCGATGACGGTTTGGATGTACCGTGCACTATTCAGTGTCCCCTCGACGATCACCAGAGGTGTACGGCCAGTGTAGGAGATCGCTCCCCACACCATGATGCCGGGTGTTGGCCCTGTGTGCCTCGGTCGTATGCAGTCCTGATTGTGGCTCTCACCTGCAGGGCGCCAAACACCATACGACCATCATTGGCACCAAGGCAGAAGCGACTCTCATCGCTGAAGACGACACGTCTCCATTCGTCCCTCCATTCACGCCTGTTGCGACACCACTGGAGGCGGGCTGCACGATGTTGGGGCGTGAGCGGAAGACGGCCTAACGGTGTGCGGGACCGTAGCCCAGCTTCATGGAGACGGTTGCGAATGGTCCTCGCCGATACCCCAGGAGCAACAGTGTCCCTAATTTGCTGGGAAGTGGCGGTGCGGTCCCCTACGGCACTGCGTAGGATCATAAGGTCTTGGCGTGCATCCGTGCGTCGCTGCGGTCCGGTCCCAGGTCGACGGGCACGTGCACCTTCCGCCGACCACTGGCGACAACATCGATGTACTGTGGAGACCTCACGCCCCACGTGTTGAGCAATACGGCGGTACGTCCACGTGGCCTCCCGCATGCCCACTATACGCCCTCGCTCAAAGTCCGTCAACTGCACATACGGTTCACGTCCACGCTGTCGCGGCATGCTACCAGTGTTAAAGACTGCGATGGAGCTCCGTATGCCACGGCAAACTGGCTGACACTAACGGCGGCGGTGCACAAATGCTGCGCAGCTAGCGCCATTCGACGGCCAACACCGCGGTTCCTGGTGTGTCCGCTGTGCCGTGTGTGTGATCATTGCTTGTACAGCCCTCTCGCAGTGTCCTGAGCAAGTATGGTGGGTCTGACACACCGGTGTCAATGTGTTCTTTTTTCCATTTCCAGGAGTGTATAATCCACATTTCTCCCGATCTGTCTCTAAAAGAAAGAAAAACAAACGCAAGGTAACACTTCTGTAACACGGACACGCGGCGTCGATACTCTACGGACGCCGGCGCTCTTTTTTCATGGCATGTCTTCTTGTAATGTCGTTATCTGTTCATCTGCTTGTGTGAATGTATCACATTATCTCCTGCGACGAATAATCCAACCATGGGGCGGATCGTGGAAGATGCTCCGCAAGAACTTCGAGAAGTGTTGACTGTACTTAGGGTTCTTCACAATAGCGCAATGAGGATCGTTTAAACAGTTCCAAAAATCCATGAGTTCTACACCTCCAAATAAATAATGAATCGCTTGCCTCTGATGCACATGACGGCGTAGTCTTTCGTCCTCGAGTAGAGGACAATGCCGGAATTGACATAAGGGGGCGGCATCTGTAAAAAGAGAGCTGTCATTAAGTATTTACTGTCAATCGTCGGTGTCGATTACATCGACTTAAAAATTCATATGATTTTATCATAATCAGAAACAAGATGGACCAAATTAATTGAACTATCGATTTGAAAACAACTCCGTCGGTTGTATTAGCTCTCTTCATCCATTATATTTACAGAAAGGGTCCTCCACTTTTAACCAGTTACTGTGGTTTGGTCTCTTATGAAGAAAAACATTCGAAAATCGAACCTGTATTTGGACATACTGTCAGTCTCACTAAGACAAAATTTGGTACATGTATGTTACCATGTTTTGTTAGGTTGCTATGGATGACGTTAAGTACATTTACAATAAGTTTCTCACACTGTTCGGTCTATCACCCTGCACTCAACGACAAAACATTTTCACGTAGACATACTAGTTATTGGGTTGTACTTTTTTCTCTGTTGCGTGTGTGTCTACATATTCTGAGTAGACACAGCTGAGACAAAGTACATGAACAAAGATGCTAACGCACTGGTACTGCGGACGGGACTCTATACGAAATGGGGAGTGGTGAAACAGTCAACTACTCTGAAGTGGTATAGGCATGTGTATTCAAATACAGAGATACGTAAACAGGCAGAATACGGCGTTGCGGTAGGCAACGCCTACATAGGACAACAAGTGTCTGGCGCAGTTATTAGATCGGCTACTGCTGAAACAATGGTAGGTTATCAAGATTTAAGTGAGTCTGAACGTGATGCTATAGTCGGCGCACGAGCGATGGGACACAGCATCGCCGAGACAGTGATGACGTGGGGATTTTCCGTGCCACCATTTCACGAGTGTACCGTGAATATCAGGAATCCGGTAAAACATCAAATCTCAGACATCGCTGCAGCCGCAAAAAGATCCTTGCAAGAAAGGGACCAATGACGACTGAAAAGATTCGTTCAGCGTGACAGAACTGCGACCCTTCCGCAGGTCGCTGCAGATTTCAGTGCTGGGACATCAACAAGTGTCAGCGTGCGACCCATTCAATGGAACATCATCGACATGGGCTTTCGGACCCGAAGGCCCACTCGTGTAGTCTTGATGACAGCTTGACACAAACTTTACGCCTCGCCTGGGCCCATCAACACCCATTGAACTGTTGATGAATGGAAACATGTTGCCTGGTTGGACGAGTCTCGTTTCAGATTGTATCGAGCGGATGGACATGTACGGGTATGGAGACAACCTCATGAATCCACTGACTCTGCATGTCAGCAGGGACTGTTCGTTGGAGTGATAGGGGACCCTGATACGACTCTGACAGGTGACACGTACATAAGCATCCTGTCTGATCACATGCATCCACTCATGTCCATTATGTATTCCGACGGATACGAGCAATTCTAGCAGGACAATGCGGTGCCCCACACGTCCAGAACTGCTACAGAGTGGCTCCTGCAACAGTCTTCTGAGTTTAAATACTTCCGCTGGCCACCAAACTCCCCAGTCATGAAGATTATTGAGCATATCTGGGATGCCTTGCAACGTGCTGTTCAGAAGAGATCTCCACCCCCTTGTACTCTTATCGATTGATGGACAGCTATGCGGGATTCATGGTGGCAGTTCCCTCCAGCACTACGTCAGACATTAATCGAGTCCACGCCACATCATTTTGCGGCACTTCTGTGCGTTCGCAGGGGCCGTGCATAATATTAGGCAGGTGTACCAGTTTCTTTGGCTCTTCAGTGTATTTTGATGGTGATTGCTTATACGTCGACTTCGATACTAGTCAATCCATAACTGCTAGTGGATTACACTGTTACATACACGTAAGACGCTTCCTGTATAAAGTACTTTAAACAGCACACGAGTACACAGCAACCTTGAAAATTAATAATAAATGTGAATGATTGTTTGTTTGGTTTTCTTTTTTTTTTTAAGAAAAAAGAGATAAGTCGTTGAAAGTTAATGTTAAGCTTAGCTGACCTTCTCAGTCCTTTTCAACACTAAACTGTAGCAGTAACACAGGTCTAACCCAGACACCGACTTTGGTTCTCCAGTTTCGAAACTCGTCGAGGCTGGGGTGACGGGCTTTGTTACAGGGATCCGGACGGTAAGGGAAACGGTGGAGGCAGAGCGGCTGATCCTGACCATCCAAAGTAGAAGATAAAATTAAAAAGAATGGAAGCAGAAGTAAATGCTGAATCACTGTTAATTCAATAGGGGAGACTGCGACACAGTGGGCACGGCTTTGTTTTAGAACAGTTTGTGACGAAATTTGATAATATTTGAGAATTATTTCGGATCATTTAGGAAGCCTATACCATCTAATCTCCATATTTATTCATACGTTTTGATGTGACAAAAACTTTACACACGGAATTATTGATAGCACCCCCATCGTGGCGCACACTGAGTGTTGGCGTCGGCCGCAGTGAGCAACAGAAACGAAGTCCACAGACACACTGGAAACATTTATTTTTCTTGGTAAACATGTGATACATTGAATTTGCGCATAGTAAAATCAATGGCATTGTAAGTATCCATGTCAGTAGGGAATACAAGCATCACTACAGTTTCTTTTGTGCCGCTGACTGTGTAAGTCTCCGGTAGTCTGCCTACAAATGACATCTGTGAAACTAATTTCATGTGCTTCTGTACTTGCAGCAAACGAAAAATATCTGTCAAACTTTCATGAGTTCTGCAGGTAAGTCACAACTGCAGTGTAACTTAGTCCTTTCTTTTCAACATCGCCTTTCATCTTTAATTATGCCTTATAGCGAAAACTCAGATTATCACCACTGCCACCCATCAGAAGAATCGCAGAGCCTTCTTGAGCTGCTCTCTGGCTGAAGTTGCCTTCTGACACGTTTAGAAATGGACGCGTTGCTTAATTTTGAGAGTTTCAAAGTTCATTTTCTTCCCATTTGTAAGCTCTAGAAACTCCTGCTTCTTAGAGCTGTTATTAAGAATTCTTGTTCTTTCTCTTTTTCTTCGATAAATGAGTTCTTATCTTACAGGTTTTTGCTTTTGGAAAATGTGGAAATTCCTTCAGTGTTACCAAATGTATTGAGCTACATACATAAAAAAAAACATTTTGCATCACCTCGGTTCCTAGAGCTCTGGAACCTGTACATAAAATTGGAATGGAGATCAACATACATGCCATTTCCTCCCTTTTTATTGCTCATGAAAACCATACATACAGCAAGATATTCAGAGGTGTTGATCGACATTGCTGTCCACACCGGTACCTCTAATACCCAGTAGCAAGTCCTCTTGCATTGATCCATACCTGCATTCTTCGTGGCATACTATCCACAAGTTCAAAGCACTGTTGGTTCACATTGTCCCACTCCTCAAAGGCGATTCAGCGTAGATCCCGCAGGGTGGTTGGTGGGCCACGCCCTGAAAACGCTTTTTTCAGTGTATCCCAGGCATGTTCGATACGGTTCACGTCTGGAGAAGATGCTGGTCACTCTAGTCGAGCGATGTCGTCATCCTGAAGGAACTCATTCATAAGATGTGCACGATGGGAGCGCGAATTGTCGTCCACGAAGACGAATGCCTCGCCCGTATGCTGCCGATATGGTTGCACTATCAGTTGGAGGATGCCATTCATGTATCGTACAGCCGTTACGGCGACTTCCATGACAACCCGTGGCGTACGTCGGCCCCACATAACACCACCCCAAAAGATAAGCGAACCTCCACCTTGCTGCACTCTCTGGACAGTGTGTCTAAGGCGTTCAGCTTGACCAGGATGCCTCCAAACAGGTGCTCCCTGCCGCCGTTGGATAAGCAGCTGCAGCAGCAAGTCGTATAACCCTAGCTTACTTATTTGTTAGATAGTTTAATTAATTTCTTTGCGTGTTTTTGGGTACTTGCATTGTTTAATTCATATATTTCGGGCGTATTATAGTATTTGAGGGTTGTAGCATCGCGCCTTAGTACCTGAATAGTGTAAACTCGCGTAGTCGTCTGTCTGCTCTTTTTGTTTTGAACAGCCAGTGTCGGTTGGTCACAGCCATTGTGCTCCCTGCCGCCGTTCGATAAGCAGCTGCAGAAGCAAGTCGTATAATCCTAGCTTACTTATTTGTTAGATAGTTTAATTAATTTCTTTGCGTGTTTTTGGGTACTTGCATTGTTTAATTCATATATTTCGGGGGTATTTTAGTATTTGACAGTTGTAGCATCGCGCTTTAGTGTTTACTTGGTAGATTATTATTTAAATTGCGTGTGAATTTCGTATAGGAGGTGCAATTTCGAGTTTTAGTTACTGTAATCGTAAATTCAGCAGATTGTAGTGCAGTCGTTAGGCATTTGTACAGGTTAGTTGATACATTCTTTACGTGTTTCGCTTGCGTTATCTAGGCACGGACTCGTGTTTCAGTAACTGTTGTTCAACATCGATTAGAATGGACAGGGGCTGCGATTGCTGTGTTCGGATGAGGGCTGACTTGGCATCCCTTCTCTCACAGCTGCAATTGGCGCTGACTTCGGTCGCGCAGCTTGAGGCTGTTCCCAATGGGCACCACTGTGGGGAGCCGGACTTGGGTATCACGGGGATGTCAACCTCGTCCCGTCTGTCCCCAGATCGGTCTGCCGCTGTGGTTGCCCCGGTTGCTGCCCGCAGTGGGGCTGAGCCCTCGCCTGTGGTTGATTGGGAGGTCGTTCCAAGGCGTGGCAGGCAGCGAAAGGCGTTCCTGGAGGCTGATCAGAAAGCCTCCCCGGTGCGTCTGACAAACCGGTTTCAGGCACTGTCTCTGGCTGAGCCAGATGCAGCTGCCTGCCCTGTTTCAGAGGATCATTCTCAGCCTTCAAGGTCCGGGCAATCGTAGAGGGTGGGCTTACTGGTAGTTGGGAGCTCCAATGTTAGGCTCGTAATGGGGCCCCTTAGGGATACGGCGGCTAAGGAGGGGAAGAAATCCAGTGTGCACTCCGTGTGCATTCCGGGAGGAGTCATTCCTGATGTGGAAAGGGTCCTTCCGGATGCCATGAAGAGCACAGGGTACAGCCAGCTGCAGGTGGTGGCACATGTCGGCACTAATGACGTGCGTCACTTTGGATCTGAGGAAATTCTCTCTGGATTCCAGCGGCTATCTGATTTGGTGAAGGCTGCCGGTCTTGCTTACGAGATGAAGGCAGAGCTCACCATCTGCAGCATCGTTGACAGAACCGACTACGGACCTTTGGTGCAGAGCCGCGTGGAGGGTCTGAATCAGAGGCTCAGACGGTTTTGTGACCGTGTTGGCTGCAGATTCCTTGACTTGCGCCATAGGGTGGTGGGGTTTCGGGTTCCGCTGAATAGGTCAGGAGTTCACTACACTCAGCTGGCGGCTACACGGGTAGCGGAGGCTGTGTGGCGTGGACTGGGCGGTTTTTTAGGTTAGAAGGCCTCGGGAAAGTACGGGGTGGGCTGCAATGTCAAAGGGTGCATGGCAATTACAGGACGTGCTTGAATCAAGGAACAGTCGTAATTATAGTTTTAAATTGTTGTAGTTGCGCTGGAAAAGTCCCTGAGCTTCAAGCGCTAATAGAAAGCACAGAAGCTGATATCGTTATAGGTACAGAAAGCTGGCTAAAGCCTGAAATAAGTTCTGCAGAAATTTTTACGAAGTCTCAGACGGTGTTCAGGAAAGATAGATTAGGCAGAATTGGTGGTGGAGTGTTTGTGTCTGTCAGTAGTGGTTTATCTCGTAGTGAAGTCGAAGTAGATACTCCGTGCTAATTGGTATGGGTGGAGGTTATACTTAACAGCCGAATTAAGTTAATAATTGGCTCCTACCGACCCCCAGACTCCGATGATACAGTTGCGGAACAGTTCGGAGAAAGTTTGAGTCTCGTAACAAATAAATATCCCACTCATACGGTTATAGTTGGTGGGGACTTCAACCTACCCTCGGTATGTTGGCAAAAATACTTGTTCAAAACCGGTGGTAGGCAGAAAAGGTCTTCCGAGATTGTCCTAAATGCTTTCTCCGAAAATTATTTCGAGCAGTTAGTCCACGAACCCACGCGAATTGTAAATGGTTGCGAAAACACACTTGACCTCTTAGCCACAAACAATCCAGAGCTGATAGAGAGCATCATGACTGATACAGGGATTAGTGATCACAAGGTCGTTGTAGCCAGGCTCAATACCATTTCTTCCAAATCAATCAGAAACAAACGCAAAATAATTTTATTTAAAAAAGCGGATAAAGTGTCACTAGAAGCCTTCCTAAAAGACAATTTCCATTCCTTCCGAACTGACTATGCGAATGTAGACGAGATGTGGCTCAAATTCAAAGATATAGTAGCAACAGCAATTGAGATATTCATACCTCATAAATTGGTAAGAAATGGAACGGATCCCCCGTGGTACACAAAAATGGTCCGAACGCTGTTGCAGAGGCAACGGAAAAAGCATGCGAAGTTCAGAAGAACGCGAAATCCCGAATATGGGCTAAAATTTACAGACGCGCGAAATTTAGCACGTACTTCGATGCGAGATGCCTTTAATAGGTTCCACAACGAAACATTGTATCGAAATTTGGTAGAAAATCCGAAGAAATTCTGGTCGTATGTAAAGTACACAAGCGGCAAGACGCAGTCAATACCTTCGCTGCGCAGTGCCGATGGTACTGTTACCGACGACTGTGCCGCTAAAGCGGAGTTATTGAACGCAGTTTTCCGAAATTCCTTCACCAGGGAAGAGGAATGGAATATTCCAGAATTTGAAACACGAACATCTGCTAGCATGAGTTTCTTAGAAGTAGATACCTTAGGGGTTGCGAAACAACTCAAATCGCTTGATACGGGCAAGTCTTCAGGTCCAGATTGTATACCGATTAGGTTCCTTTCAGATTACGCTGATACTATAGCTCCCTACTTAGCACTCATATACAACCGCTCGCTCACCGATAGATCTGTACCTACAGATTGGAAAATTGCGCAGGTCGCACCAGTGTTCAAGAAGAGTAGTAGGAGTAATCCATTTAACTACAGACCTATATCATTGACGTCGGTTTGCAGTAGGGTTTTGGAGCATATACTGTATTCAAACATTATGAATCACCTCGAAGGGAACGATCTATTGACACGTAATCAGCATGGGTTCAGAAAACATCGCTCTTGTGCAACGCAGCTAGCTCTTTATTCGCACGAAGTAATGGCCGCTATCGACAGGGGATCTCAAGTTGATTCCGTTTTTCTAGATTTCCGGAAAGCTTTTGACACCGTTCCTCACAAGCGACTTCTAATCAAGCTGCGGAGCTATGGAGTATCGTCTCAGTTGTACGACTGGATTCGTGATTTCCTGTCAGGAAGGTCGCAGTTCGTAGTAATAGACGGCAAATCATCGAGTAAAACTGAAGTGATATCAGGTGTTCCCCAGGGAAGCGTCCTGGGACCTCTGCTGCTCCTCATCTATATAAATGACATGGGTGACAATCTGAGCAGTTCTCTTAGATTTTTCTCAAATGATGCTGTAATTTACCGTCTAGTAAGGTCATCCGAAGACCAGTATCAGTTGCAAAGCGATTTAGAAAAGATTGCTGTATGGTGTGTCAGGTAGCAGTTGACGCTAAATAACGAAAAGTGTGAGATGATCCACATGAGTTCCAAAAGAAATCCGTTGGAATTCGATTACTCGATAAATAGTACAATTCTCAAGGCTGTCAATTCAACTAAGTACCTGGGTGTTAAAATTACGAACAACTTCAGTTGGAAGGACCACATAGATAATATTGTCAGGAAGGCGAGCCAAAGGTTGCGTTTCATTGCAGGACACTTAGAAGATGCAACAAGTCCACTAAAGAGACAGCTTACACTACACTCGTTCGTCCTCTGTTAGAATATTGCTGCGCGGTTTGGGATCCCTACCAGGCGGGATTGACGGAGGACATCGAAAGGGTGCAAAAAAGGGCAGCTCGTTTTGTATTATCACGTTATAGGAGAGAGAGTGTGGCAGATATGATACACGAGTTGGGATGGAAGTCATTACAGCATAGACGTTTTTCGTCGCGGCGAGACCTTTTTACGAAATTTCAGTCACCAACTTTCTCTTCCGAATGCGAAAATATTTTGTTGAGCCCAACCTACATAGGTAGGAATGATCATCAAAATAAAATAAGAGGAATCAGAGCTCGAACAGAAAGGTTTAGGTGTTCGTTTTACCCGCTTGCTGTTCGGGAGTGGAATAGTAGAGAGATAGTATGATTGTGGTTCAATGAACCCTCTGCCAAGCACTTAAATGTGAATTGCAGAGTAGTCATGTAGATGTAGATGTCTCCAATGATAATCTGGTTGAACGCATAGGAAACACTCATTGGTAAACGGAACGTGATGCCAATCCTGAGCGGTTCATTCGGCACGTTGTTGGGCCCATCTGTACTGCATTGCAAAATAATAATAATAATAATAATAATAATAATGGTTCAAATGGCTCTGAGCACTATAGGACTTAACTTCTGAGGTCATCAGTCCCCTAGAACTTAGAACTACTTAGACCAAACTAACCTAAGGACATCACACAACCATGCCCGAGGCAGGATTCGAACCTGCGACCGTAGCGGTCACGCGGTCCCCGACTTTAGCGCCTAGAACCGCTCGGCCACCCCGGCTGGCACCGCATTGCATGGTGTCGTGGTTACAAAAATGGACCTCGCCATGGACGTTTGGAGTGAAGTTGTGCATCGTGCAGCCTATTGCACACAGTTTGAGTCGTATCACGACGTCCTGTAGCTGCACAAAAGGAATTATGCAACATGGTGGCGTTGCTGTCAGGATTTCTCCGAGCCATAATCCGTAGGTAGCTGTCATCTACTGCAATAGTAGCCCTTGGGTGGCCTGAGCGATGCATGTCATCTACAGTTCCTCTTTCTCTGTATCTCCTCCATGTCCGAAAAACATCGCTTTGGTTCACTCCTATATGCCTTCTCTTGTTGAGAGCCCTTCCTGGCTCAAAGTAACAATGCGGACCCAATTGAACTGCGGTATTGACCGTCTAGTCATGGTTGAACTACGTACAACACAAGCCATGTACCTCCTTCCTTGTGGAATGACTGGAACTGATCGGTTGTCGGAACCCCTCGGCTTAATAGGCACTGCTCGTGCATGGTTGTTTACATCTTTGGGCAGGTTTAGTAACATCTCTGAACACTCAAGGCTACTGTGTCTGTAATACATTATACAATATCCACAGTCAACGTCTATCTTCAGGAGTGCTGGAGACCAGGGTGATGCAAAACTTTTTCTTTATGTGTGTATATAAACAGCTACTAATCGCAGACAGACTTACATCTGGAGTGGTGCCTGTTGCTGGTATCTGTTTTGTGTGTCCTGTTGGTGTCATTATCAGTATTTACCGGTAGATTTGCAACTACTGCACCTTTTTTACTGTCACAGTACGAGGATAACTAACCTTTCAAGAGTCTGACGAGGAGTGTTGTATTGTTTTGCTGCTGACAGAACTATCGTGCCTGCTTGAATTACACTATTCACAGCCTTCATCATTTCTTCAGCAGGTACTAGACCAAAAGTAGTTTCTCTCACTCTGTAGGAAACCATTTTTATTTCCATCATGTACACTGGTAAGCCAAAACATTATGATCACTTCCCACTGCAACGCTGGATGCCGCCTGGTGGCATCGGTGGCGCGTGACGCGGTAACAAAAGTACATATGCGGAGCAGGCACGGACGGGGGATCAACCTAGCGAAGGCATGGGCTGCTAGTGCGGAAATCCATTGAGACAAGCGACGTTGACAAAGGGCATATTATTAGTGCACAGACCCTGTGAACGAGAATATCAAACACAGTGAAGCTGGTCGAATGTTCACTTCCTACTGTCGTGAGCATTTATGGAAAGATGTAGGACAGTGAAAATACAACTAGACGCTAAATGGTCGGACGTCAACGATCCTTCACAGAACATGGTGTTTGGAGGCTTGCCTGCTCTCTAAAGTGGGACAGAAGTGGTCTGTGGCATCTCTGCCGAGAGAGCACAATTCTGGTGCATGCACAATTGTTTTGGAGCACCCCGTTCATCGAGCATTGGTGAACATGCAGCTTCGTAACAGACCACACCTGCGTGTTCTCATCTTGACCCAACGACATCGTCAATTACGATTCCAACGGGCTCGGGGCCATCGCGACTCGACAGTCGATCGATGGAAACGTGTCGGCTCTTTGGGTGAATTACTTTTTGCTACACTCGGTCGATAGGCGCCTCCTCAAACGACGTCATCGAGGTGAGCGGCGGCTCGAAAGTGCAGCGCGGCACGGACTCAGGCTGGTGGGAGCAGCATTACGCTACGGGAGACATTCTTCTGCGCTTACATGGGATCTGAGGTACGTATCGAAGATACGCTGACAGCTGCGAACTATGTGCGTCCGTACATACTTGATGCCTTCCCAAACGGCGATGTCATCTTTCAGCAGTATAATTGTCCGTACCTGGGAGCCAGAGTGGTTTGAGGAGCATTATCTCAACCCAGGTTGATGTCTCGACGACTAGATTCACCAGATGTAAATCCTATGGAACCCATAGGGTCGCTATCGGGTGCCATCACCACGTACGCTTATCAGCGGCCTGTTATTTATAATGCCACATACCTGCACAAACCTACCAACAAACTGTCGGATCCATGATATGTGGAATCAGTGATGTATTTCGTTCCAAAGACGGACTAACAATTTATTAAGCAGGTGGTCATAATGTGTTGGCTCATCAGTGTATGCTCACTGTGACGCAGAAAAAATGCTCACTATGCCCCATACCCCTTCAACTGAACATATTTATTCAGTCACATGCAGAAGTTATAATTCTGTATGTAATTTAGTATGAAGAGACAATATCTGTGGTAACAGCTTACCGTCTTGATATTTGGTTTCTATAGTACGAGGAAGTACAAATAATTGCTACAGACGTGGAAAAATTTGCAGAGCAAGATAGTAAACCACTAGACTCTCACAACTTCAACACTCCGGCAATATTCAGCCATCTAGTTTTCACAGTCTTCTAGATGCTAAGAGGGTGTAGGCTACATGTGCAGAGCTATGATGGTATCCTCACAGCCACAGATTTTACATAATCAATTGGTCAGTGTGCCCCACTGCTCACTGTGTCCCAGTCTCCTCTACGCATAAAAGTTTTTGATGGTTGTCAGCTGAGTGTTGGACATTTAAAAAGCATTAAATGATCCTTGACCGACCAGATCCTGTCCCTAGCCCACAGAAACCACCGAAATTTACAGGTGTAAGACCGACATGACCTTCGGAAAAACAGTCGATTTCGTTGTCTTAGGGTAAATGTACGTCACGAAGAGTGCTGCTCTATTCGGGGTAAAATTGTAAACTCTAGAGTGAATGATATAATAGTTACTGAAACGTACTGTTGCATGGCCAGTGTTTGCTACCGAGCACTGTGAAAACCTTATGGGCCAAATTATTTCACTCATTTTGCTTTGTCACGATGAGTGGGTCTTACAAAATTGTGATCCGATCCTCACGGTTTGTCGCCATCTATACCACATGCATAGCCGCACCAAGGACCTGAGCTAGACTGGAAGAGAGTCATGTTAGTCTCAAGAAACAGGGAGGCCGGCCATTGCGGCAGAGCGGTTCTAGGATCTTTAGTCCGGAACCGCGCTGCTGCTACTCTCGCAGGTTCGAACCCTGCCTCGGGCATGGATGTGACTGATGACCTCAGATGTTAAGTCCCATAGTGCTCAGAGCCATTTCAACCATTTGAAACAGAGAGCAGGAACAAGAGGCATCATTTCTTAACAAATACGACAGAAAACTGGTGAAAGACTGTTTTAATTAACATTTTAAACATAAGAATGCACTTTCATAACAATATAACATTTTCATTTAATGATAATTTTCTCGGATTTGTACAGCTAATTCTACATCTACACTCTGTAAACCACGTGAGATGAATGGCATGATTGTTTGATGCCTCTGTGTGTGCAGTTATTATTCTAATCTTATCCTCACGATCCCTATGTCAGCGAAACGTACAAGACTGTAGTATATACCTAGAGTCATCGTTTAAAGCCAGTTCCTGAAACTTTGTTAATAGACGTTCTCGGAATAGTTTACGTCTACCTTCAAGAGTCTTTTTATTCCAGTTCGTACAGTATTTCTGTGACACTCTCCCACGGGTTGAACAAAACTGTGAACATTCGTGCTACCCTTCTCTGTATACGTTCAATATCCCCTGTTATTCCTATTTGGTACGAGTCCCACACACTTCGGCAGTATTCGCAGGCTGGTCGTACGAGTGGTTTGTAAGCCATCTCCTTTGCAGCCTGATTGCACTTCTCCAGTGTTCGACCAATAAACCGAAGTCTACCGTCTGCTGTAAACACGACTGAGCCAATTTGATCGTTCCACGTCCTTGCAAAGTGTCACACCCAGGTATCTGTATGAGCTGACCTATTCCAGCAATGAATCATTGATATTATAGACATAGGCATTTGTTTTTGTTTTATGAAGTGCACAATTTTACGTTTCTGAACATTTAAAGCAACTTTCCAATCTCTGCAGACATTGAAATTTTGTTAAGATCTGACTGAATATTTATCCAACTTCTTTCAGATAGTACTTCATATAGATAAGTGCATAAGCTGCAAAGATCCTTATGCTACTACACTACTGGCCGTTAACATTGCTACACCACGAAGATAAAATGTTACAGGCGCCAAATTAACCGACAGGATGAGGATGCTGTGATATGCAAATGATAAGCTTTCCAGAACATTCACACGAGGTTGGCGCCGGTGCCGACACCTACAATGTGCTGACATGAGGAAAGTTTCCAACCGATTTCTCATACACAAACAGCAGTTGACCGGCGTTGCCTGGTGATGCTTCGTGTACGGAGGAGGAATGCATTCCATTACGTTTCCGACTTTGGTAAAGGTCGGATTGTAGCCTATCACGATTGCGGTTTACCGTATCACAACATTGCTGCTCGCGTCGGTCGAGATCCAAAGACTGTTACCAGAATATGGAATCGATGGGTTCAGGAGGGTAATACGGAACGCCGTGCTGGATCCCAACGGCCTCGTATCACTAGCACTCGAGATAACAGGCATCTTATCCGCACGGCTGTAACAGATCGTGCAGCCACGTCTCGATGCCTGAGCCAACAGATGGGGACGTTTGCAAGACAACAATCATCTGCACGAACAGTTCGACGACGTTTCCAGCAGCACGGACTATCAGCTCGGAGACCGTGGCTGCGGTTACCCTTGACGCTGCATCACAGGCAGGAGTGCCTGCGATGGTGTACTCAACGACGAACCTGGGTGCACGAATGGCAAAAAGTCATTTTTTCGGATGAATCCCGGTTCTCTTTACAGCATCATGATGGTCGCATCCGTGTTTGACGACAGCGCGGTGAACGAACATTGGAAGAGTGTATTCGTCTTCGCCATGCTGGCGTATCACCCGGCGTGATGGTATGGGGTGCCATTGGTTACACGTCTCGGTCACCACTTGTTGGCATTGACGGCACTTTGAACAGTGGACGTTACATTTCAGAAGTGTTACGACCGTGGCCCTACCCTTCATTCGATCCCTGCAAAACCCTACGTTTCAGCAGGATAATGCACTACCGCATGTTGCAGGTCCTGTACGGGCCTTTCAGGATACAGAAAATGTTTGACTGCTGCCCTGGCCACCACATTCTCCAGATCTCTCACCTATTGAAAACGTCTGGTCAATGGCGGCCGAGCAACTGGTTCGTCACAATACACCAGTCACTACTCTTGATGAACTGTGGTATCGTGTTGAAACTGCATGGGTAGCTGTACCTGTACACGCCATCCAAGCTCTGTTTGGCTCAATGCCCAGGGGTATCAAGGCCGTTATTACAGCCACAGGTGTTTGTTCTGGGTACTGATTTCTCAGGATCTATGCACCCAAATTGCGTGAAAATGTAATCACATGTCAGTTCTAGTGTAATATATTTGTCCAATGAATACCCGTTTAACATCTGCATTTCTTCTTGGTGTAGCAATTTTAATGGCCAATAGTGTATTAATATTGTCTGCAAGATCATTAATATACAACACGAAGAGGAAGGCCACCCTCCCCCCCCCCCCCCAATAACCATGGACCTTGCCATTGGTGGGGAGGCTGGCGTGTCGCAACGATACAGATAGCCGTACCGTAGGTGCAACCACAATGGAGGGATATCTGTTGAGAGGCCAGACAAACGTGTGGTTCCTGAAGAGGGGCAGCAGCCTTTTCAGTAGTTACAGGGGCAAAACAGTTTCTTCTACATTTCACGATGAGTCTCCATCCATTCTGTATAACACAGGCCCTGCACTATCGTATTTATCCGCCGATTCTTGGCAAGCGACTTTCAAGTGAAATGTCTCCTCTCCACGGGAATATACATAATGGATGTACTAGTACAGGTTGTAGTCTGATGGTTGACATATATGGAAGTTCGGGTGTGGCCATTTATCATGCTAGGGTAGTCAAATGGTAAGGCGACGGCTGGAGATAGGCTGGCAATCAAGGATCGAGTGTCGGTCCGGCACAAGTTTTCACTGTCGTCATTCCATTATACAGCTGATGATTGTCCATATTCACAACTGCGGATACATTTCGTATATTTCATAATGACTTAGACGCTGCAGTGCATGTCCGAAGAAACACTGAATCTTAATTAGGAATAATACAGGCGTTGCCAATATCGCGTGAAGTACTATTCCATAACTGCTGAGTACTTGCCTATTGTCTGAAAAAGTAAGATGAGCACTGGTTTGGTATGGCTGAATGCAGCTGATCGTAGATATTCTCGTTGCATAATTTCCGTTTGCAGACAATTTCTCTAGGGTTCTCACAATGTCTGGGAAATGTTGAAAAAATACTGTGACGATTTTATATTTTTTCACACTATCTCGTCTCTCACATTCGCGATAAATTGGAAGCGTATTTCCAGTGTGTAGTGGATTCTCCAAAAAAAGTTTATAGCATCGTTTACAGTGACAACAGTAATCGTAATTTCTGGCACTGCGTTTACGTCGTTACCCACAAGGTTGAGTTTGCGGCTTGAGCAAAGAAATTCTGAGGATCGATAATATTTCTTTCTGGAAAATGGCCTGTACACTGCTCTCTCTGCCTGCCATTGTAGAACAGCCATCGAAGACATATCCTACACAATTTCCTAGATTTGCCGTTCATTGAAATGAGTCCGGCCTCACAGGTCGACAGGGATCGTGTGCCGAGTCGCGATCAGCACGGAAATTGTTGTGCCATTCCACAACGGTAGCTTTCTACGGACATGCTTCCCCATATACACTCTTCATACTCCGATGGATGGCTACCGCCGTTTGACCTTCGGCAGAAAAGAACAACAGCACGTTGTTCCTCTTTGGACGCATTTGGTGATAGCGTCGTCATATTTCACGTTTCAGCATTTACTACATACACGTCGGAAAGACACGAATGCTACATCAGTCCCTCGCCTACATGTCGGTGCTTATATACTCGCATCGGTGTTGCGCTACATTGCATATACGCTGCAGTAACGCCTTCAGACGTAAACTTTTTGATCGGACCTTGTATAATAATAATATTCCGTAGAAGTGGGAAATATCTCGTTTTCTTGATGTTGGCTAGCACATAGTCTGAGCATTTTAGACAAGAAATCACTGTGAGCCCTTAGTCGGTCGTTCACTGCGTTTTCATTTAAACTTATTGTGTTGCCACTGGGTAAACAAGTGTCAATTGTGAATGATTTGGACTGCTGAGTGTTCCCTTTAGTCTTTGACACATTTCCTTATTCCTGATACCACACCTTGTCATGAGACTACTTTTAAAACCCACATACCCAACAGGAATAAATCGTGAATGGTCCAGAACCAAACGAATCACGTGTAAATATTGATTTTTATGTGAATAAACAAGGGGTTTAGCAGAAGTTTATTTCTTTAACACGCAGATCTGTAAGAAAGAAAGAAAAAGTAATATTCACGGTTCTTTCGCCAGCATGTTTAGCTATCGGTGTGACAAACTGTCGGCTAAAAACTTCAGGCTGCAGCGCTGAGACACGCAAGTTCAATTGTCTAATCTGTGGTCTTTATAAATAGTGTCATATCAATTGATGAAAAAATTTGCGGGGATTATTTCTGTAAACATACAGGCTGACAGAGGGCTAGTGCAATCGACGTTGTTGTTTACAAAACAATACATTGCTTCAGTTAATATATTTGATTTTTAGTTCATGTCAAAATTCTGTACGACTGATGGGCAACTTTCAGTCACATTCGCTACGAGATTGTTTTTCCCGCCACGTATTATTTACTCTTTGAGTGTTTTCCCACGACGAACAATTGCTCTTTGAACGGCTTATGTATACGAGCTGCTGTGGCTTTGCGACACTTGTGTTGTTTGCTCTGTCTTCGACAGTCACTTAACGAGGCGAATTTGAAGCTTCCACTATTTTATAACAGAGTTCTACAACAGAAGCTCTTATTGTAGGTTTCCAGCGCCCGCCGGCCGGGGTGGCCGAGCGGTTCTATGCGCTACAGTCTGGAACCGCGCGACCGCTACGGTCGCAAGTTCGAATCCTGCCTCGGGCATGGATGTGTATGATGTCCTTAGGTTCGTTAGGTTTAAGTAGTTCTAAGTTCTAGGGGACTGATGACCTCAGAAGTTAAGTCCCATAGTGCTCAGAGCCATTTTTCCAGCGTCCAGCAGAAAGTTTTCTCGGCGTAGAGGTAAGAGATAATCAACTCTTGTAGCGCAAGAGGAGACTGACACGTGATCGATAGCGGTGGTGCTCATAAGTAGTTGCGAAAATGTGTGATTTTTATGTTCGTCGAGGATGTTAAGGCTGTTGTGCGCTTGTTAGACGTGTCAGTATATGTGAAAAACGTTAAGTGGTCGTACTACACGCAGTTTCTCGTGTTCAGCAACCTCTGCGGCAGCCATTTCCTCCACGATCAATCATAGTTAAAACCCCTATTGTAATTGAAATGGTGCTTCTTTCGGTTGTCAGTGGCTTGGAATAGATAAGAAACTAGGTGAGTTTGTCTTTAACGTCGCTGACCCATATTAAGTTTCTGGTCAGTTTTATGTTCATAATCTACTGTCTGACAAGTTAATGGTCGCAGCTTGCAAACGTTGTGTTCATGGCAGTGACTGCCTTGTACCTTTAGAACCACTCAACTGGTGCAGTCATTCTCTGGAATGCGTTCAGTTAATCCTGGCGCTATGTGCAACAAATGTAAATTATTTGTAAGCAGGTTGCGTAAAAGTGTTTACCCTCTCTCTGTATGTCTGTGTGTGTTTCCCAGAATCGAAATAACTTAATTTTTAGCCCCACTCTCCCCCCCCCCCCCCATAGCCCCACCCCCTCTTCACAGTCTAAAATTAGCTTCGACTCCAACAGTACTTAAATCAAAAATTCGGATTCCTCTCTTACAAGTTTCAAGTCACAAATATAACGCAGGTTTCTACCAGTTCACCTACATCAACATCTACATCATTCTCGGCACGGTGAGTGTCGTAGGGTACTTTCGGTACCACTATCTGATCCCTTCAACCCTGTTCCACTCGCGAGTAGTGCGTGGGAAGAATGATTGTCGGTAAGCCTCTGTATTGGCTCTAATTTCTCGAATTTTCTCCTCGTCGTCAATACGCGAGATGTCAGTGTGTGGAAGTAATATGTTGTCCGACCTCTCTTGAAAAGTTCTGTCCTGAAATTTCAGTGTAAATCTCTCCGTGATGCACAGCGCCTCTCTTGTAACGTCAGCCATTAGCATCTCCGTAAAGGTCTCTCGCCAGCTAAACGATCCCGTAACGAAACGCGCCGCTCTTCGTTGGATCTCCTCTATCCCGTCTATCAGTCCTACCTGATAGAATCACAGATAAATTAAAGATACTCAAGAATCAGAGACAGCAAAGGACTTGGAAGAGCAGTTGAACGGAATGGACAGTGTCTTGAAAGCAGGATATAAGGCGAACATCAACAAAAGCAAAACGAGGATAATGGAATGTAGTCGAATTAAGTCGGGTGATGCTGAGGGAATTCGATTAGGAAATGAGACACTTAAAGCAGTCAAGGAGTTTTGCTATTTGGGGAGTAAAATTAACTGATGATGGTCGAAGTAGAGAGGATATAAAATGTAGACTGGCAATGGCAAGGAAAGCGTTTCTGAAGAAGAGAAATTTGTTAACATCGAGTAGATTTAAGTGTCAGGAAGTCGTTTCTGAAAGTATTTGTATGGAGTGTAGCCATGTATGGAAGTGAAACGTGGACGATAAATAGTTTGTACAAGAAGAGAATAGAAGCTTTCGAAATGTGGTGCTACAGAAGGGTTTTGAAGATTAGATGGGTAGATCACATATCTAATGAGGAGGTATTCAATATAACTGGAGAGAAGAGGAGCTTGTGGCATAACTTGACATGAAGAAGGGACCGGTTGGTAGGACATGTTCTGAGACATCAAGGGATCACAAATTTAGCATTGGAGGACAGCGTGGAGGGTAAAAATCGTAGAGGGAGACCAAGAGATGAATACACTAAGCAGATTCAGAAGGATGTAGGTTGCAGTAGCTACTGGGAGACGAAGAGGCTTGCACAGGATAGAGTAGCATGGAGAGCTGCATCATACCAGTCTCAGGACTGAAGACCACAACAACAACAACATCCTTCCTCCGTACTATTATTTTTAAAAGTACATCCTCAGGGTTCAACTAAAAATGATCTTTCATTTACGAAATGTAGTAAATAATTTGTCCTCTACACCAGGGTGATCAGGTTAAAGGACTGCAATGTTTATTCTCCAATCGACTGGATTTTTGGTGGAACAGAGACACTTCATCCACCATACTGACTATGGGAGATCTTTGATAAATGTTCTTTCTTTTGGTATGCCCTTCTTTTGCTTTATATTCTTAAAAGTCATATCCGTAAGTTAACTAAGAACAATCTTCTTTTTTTATTCCTTGTAGACTTTTATGGTCCTGAAACAAGGAAACGATGGTCTTTGTAATCTGTTTCCTTCAACCCCTCACAGACCAACCATCCATCAACTGGGTTTTAGATGGAAGGGAACCACCACCTCCCTCATACTGACTACCAGCCTATCTTCTATATTTTATTATGTATGTATTTTGCTTTACATTCTTATCAATTATATGTATCAAGTTAACAGTGAAGTAATTGACTTGATTTGCGAAATGTTGTAAAGTTTTTGCCCTTTACAAAAAAATGGCTCTGAGCACTATGGGACTCAACTGCTGTGGTCATTAGTCCCCTAGAACTTAGAACTACTTAAACCTAACTAACCTAAGGACATCACACACATCCATGCCCGAGGCAGGATTCGAACCTGCGACTGTAGCAGTCGCACGGTTCCGGACTGAGCGCCTAGGACCGCGAGACCACCGCGGCCGGCTTTCCCTTTACAACGGGGTGTTCTGATGGTGTGCTACAATGTTTATTCTCCCTTCAGTGGGATTTTGGTGGACAAGAGACGCAATATGCACCATACTAACCAACAGATTTTTGGAACTTGATAAATCTGCTTTGTTTAGTTATGTCCTTCCTTTGTCTTTTATTTTTGATTGTCAGATCCGTATGTTTACTAAGAACAATTAATTTGTTTAGGTGTTTCCTTCGTTTGCATTAAAGTTTTAGAAGTCATATTCCTATGGTCACTAAGAATGATCTATTTGATTTATAAAATGTAATGACTCTTTTCTTCCTCACAGCAGCGAGACTCCACTGTATGTGTGCAATGTTTATTTTTCCATCGACTGGGTTTTTGGTGGAAGGCAACCACCACATCCAACATACTGACTACAGGAGTTGCTGGGAAAATCTTCTTTCTTTTGGTATATACTTCTTTTGCCTTACATTCTTACCAGTTATATTCATCAAGTTCACAGTGGAATAATTTATTTGACCCTCGAAAGGTACTAAATTTCTTGTCCTTTACAGCATGGTGACCTGGGTGTTGCGGCTGCAATGTTTATTCTCCTTTTGACTGCTTTTTGGTGGAATTGATGATGATGGTGGTTTATGGCAGAGGGTGATAAACTGCTAGGTCATCATTGCCTTTTAATTTTTTACTGGAGAAGATTTTCACAGTCAGTGGAAGGAAATCAATAAACTGGAATACTACGTTTGATCCCACCACAGGAAAAATAAAGCAACCCCAAATAGATGAGGTCCAGGAAAGCCCATAATAAAACCCCAGTGAGACACAGCGGGATAACTAAATAAAATAATGTAGAAAATACCTGTAAAGATGATGTTAAAAAGGGACAAATAACCATGGCTGGATGAAAACTTACAAATAATTCATGACCCAGGCACTCTGTGACACATTAAGATCTTACAGCAAGTTTTTTTGGGAAGAACTCCAGACAACACACAAAATTTTAAGACATGAATAACATTCGCCTCGTTATTAGTTAAAATAGAGGGAAGATCCTGTGGGAGGTCCAGTTCAACTCTCATGTCGTCATATAAAACACGATCATTTAAAAGATGTCACACTGACAGCTATATCCTGCATCTTTGACATACTGGGGGCTCCTCGCGACATGAAAGGAAGCCATGCCTCAATGGACAATGTCCCACTCTAAGCCTAGTAAGGGCTGCTTCTTCACGCCATTGCGAGTCGAAGGAGGTGATCCATGGTCGCACTTAAGTCTTGGTGGAACGTAGTTTATTGTTCCTCAGCTCCAGCCACTGGGACTCCCGCCAACATATGGGTCCTGCTAGTCACAAATGAAGTGACAGCCCGTAGAGGGACTGAGCAGTGGGCAGGAGGACGAAGGGAGCAAGCCTCCTTAGCAGCAGCGAGTTTGTTTCCCTGGGTGTCTTGTGTGTACTGGAACCCAGCCAAATATGACTTCGTTGTTTTGCCTTCGCAAGAGTAGTAGAGCATCCTGCACTTGTTGCACCATCATACATCTGTCCAACAGAGAGAAGGCCACTTTGAGAGTCGGAGCAGACGATAATTTTTTTGTCACAACACCATATCACCTGCTCCATTGCCCTCAGGATAGCAGACAGTTCCATGAAATAAACTGAAAACAGCATTTTGAGGACAATGTCGGGGAACACGACGGAACAACCGAAAACATATCCCTGCTTAGAATCATCCATGTAGACAAAAATAAAATCTGGGTGGCTACGTAAAATTTCATTAAATTTAATATTAAAAACTGAGTCTGGGGCACAATGCTTCTTGTGAGCAGTCAGTTCTGGACCTTGGTAGTAGCCAGGGTGTGCCCTACTCCACTCCTGGCTTTGGACCACCAGTAATAACCCAAAGCTCTCTTTTGCATGGATCCCAAATGGCCATGTTGCTTGTGGTCGATGATCGAACAGCCATTACAGTGGTGGCTGAATAATGTAACTGGATGCTAGTGATATAGGAATGGAGAATGCTCTATATGCTTGGCGTACCATTAGAAGAAGACGTCGAATAGACAGTGGAGTCTCACCAGCCTGCGCACACAAACTAGCAACAGGGTTCGTGCGATAGGCCACTGTTGACACCTAAATACGCTTGAGGTGAACTGCATTCAGCATTTTAAGGTATTAAGGCCTTGCTGACCCATAAATCTGGCATCCGTATTCAAGCCGGTGTCACACAAAGGGCTTATAAAGATGGAGCAGACGTACTCTGTCAGCTCCCCGAGACTTTCAACTGACACATTTAAGGGTGTTTAAGACCTCGAGACATCTCTGTTTCACTTCTTTAATGTGTGGCAACCATGGTAACGTCTCATCAAATATAAGACCCAGATACTTCACCATTTCCTTAAAAGTGAGAACAGTGTCCCCTAGTTTTAAAACGGGGAAATTAAACAGACAGCGGGAATGATTGAAATCGACACAAACTGTTTTCTCTGATGAGAATTTAAAACCTGTGGTACAAATCAATCCTCCCACCACCTGATCGTCAGCTGCAGTTGCCGAGTAGCTGTGGTGAGGCTGGAGGATGAACGGAAGGTGGAGAAATCATCCACAGACAAGGAACATAGTACTGGGCATCGTGGTTGTAACACTACTGCTTGCAGTGGTGGCACTTAAAACACTCCATTCAGGGACACCATTCTCCTGCTTAAAATGGTGGGACAGGACATTCCCAACCCTTTGTCTAAAATATATGTCCGAGAGAAAGGACTGTATGATGGTCAGTAGACGTCCACGGAATCCCCACTGATGGAGCTGCAACAAAATATTATGCCCCCAGGTAGTGTCATAGGCCTTTTCCAAATCGGAGAAAACACCGATAAGGTGTTGCCTTCGAAGGAAAGCTTGTTGAACTGCAGCCTCGATCAGGGTCAAGTTATCGGGAGTGGAGTGGTACCTCCTGAACTCACAGTGGTAGCGACTGAGTAGGGACCTGGTTTCTAGTACCCATACTAGGCGCCAATTGACCATACGTCTACATAGCTTGTCAGGCTAATACTATGATAACTACCAGGGTCCTGATTTTAAAATTGGGATTAAAATAGAATACTTCCATGACTTGGGAAAGCTGGCAGTTATCCAAATTTTGTTGAAGAGCTGAATGAGGACTTCCTTTGGCTGTCAGTCCAACTGTTGCAGCATGATGTAGGTTGTAAGGTCATTTCCAGGGGACGTATCACAAGCAAATGGCAATGCAGAATCCAGCTCCCACAGAGAGAAAGGCTGTTTGTATTCATCGATGTTGGTGGAACAGAAACCAAGATGAGCATTCTCCTGTTCCTCCCGATATTGACAGAAGCTGGTATCCTGGCTGGAATCGGCCGTAATGGATTTATATGATTCAGCCATTTCTGAGCTATATCCCTCGTCGATGTTACAAGAGACCCCTGTATTCGTACAGCTGCTATTGGTGGTCGAGAGTTGTGCCTTGAGAGCCTTCTAAAGGCTTCCCATACTTTACGTGTGGGTGTCAATTTATTCATGGATTTCAGGAATCCTTGCAAAGACCTCTGCATACTCTGCCAAATTATTCTCTTCACCTTTGCACATGCCATTCAAAAGTTTGCAAGATCCTCATCTGCATGGCATCGACTGAATCTGCGCATTGCTGTTATCCTGTTCCTGATTGCAAAACGACACTCATCGTTCCACCAAGGGACAGGTCGGTTCCTAGGCATTTCCACAGACTTTGGGATGGATGCATCAGTGGCATGGTGAATCGCAGCTGTAATGTGATCCACCCAGTCCTGGATGGCATCACATTGCTAGAAAACAACTAACCGCCTGTAAAGTATCCAGTTAACCCTTTTGAACAACCATCTCGGTGGCTTTATTTCAGGATCTGTTCGATCAGGCAGATGGATCCATATAGGAAAATGGTCACTACCATGAAGGTCATCGTCCACTAGCCACTGAGCAGTGTCCCCAATAGCAGGCGAGCTGAAGGAGAGATCTATGGTGGTAGACAAACCTGACATTTTAGCAGCTTGACCCATGTTCAATAGTATAAGATCTGTTGTGTGCAGTAGATCCGCAAGCGCCCGACACTTGGGGTGAGTGGTGTGAGAACACCATAGTGCGCTGTGTGCATTGAAATCCACCAAAAGGAGGAAGGGACAGGGGAGTTCATCAAAAGGATGAGTGTGAACCGCACTTTCAAGAGGCTCATGAAGTGGTAGGTACAAAGAGCACACTGTGAAGTCAACGTGGGCCACTATCCGAACAGCAACTGTTTGTAGTGTTGTTTTTAAGGAGTGAGGAGTGAAAAGTGTCCTTTACGAACACTGAAGCCCCACCTTTTGCCCTATCACCAGTAAGATCATCTTTTCTGTAAAGGTGATAGCCTCCAAGTACATGTATGTCCCTTGTAGGCAAAGGCAAAACGGCCAAGGCAAAACACTCTCTCCAGTACAAGGACTCTCAATTCCTCCAGATGAGTTCTGTATCCATTGATATTCCATTGGAGTATGGTAGCCATTTCATCAATGTGGTCTCGATTTAGCCCTGTCTTTGCACCAAAGTGGTGAGGCGCTTGTAGAGCAAGGCATAGTGGTGGGGCTGACTGGGTCTGGTGACGAGGCATAAAAATCCAGGATGTCCTCATCATCAGTCAGACGTGCCAGAATGACGTCTTATGGTGCCTGGGTCAGCTTTCGATACGAATGTTGAGTTTCTTTTCCTGCTCCCTTTCCCAGCAAGGATGAGGCAGAATGAGGGTAGTGAGAGCCACCTGTCTTTGAAGAAATTTGGTGTTGAGAGGCACTCTGCTTTTGGGTGCCTTTGGGCTGTATGCTGCAGAAGCATTATTGGCGTCTTCCATCGAAGCTGGCTGGTGTGCTATGTCGTTCAATCGGCTTTGGCACATGCAGGTGCAAGTACAGGTGCTAGTAGTAAAGAATGGCTCACTGGACATCGTCTGACTCAAAGTGTCAATCTTAATGACATGTTCCTGCACCAAGGAAGCATAAGAAGTGGCAAAGACTTCGGGTTTCATATCCTGATACTCCTTTTTGGCTTCTGCATAGGGGATCCGCTTGGTCACTTCGATTTCTTGAATTCTGCGATCCTCTGCAAAAACAGGGTAGGCTCAGCTCCAGATTGGATGGCTTCCAGAGCAGCTAATGCAGACTTCTGGAGACGGACAGTCAGTCTCAACTTCACTGGCTGCCTTTCCACACTTCCCATAATTCGCTTCACCTCCACAACTTAGAGTCAAATGGCCAAAATGCTGGCATTTGAAGCATCGAATAGGGTTAGGTACATAGGGCAGAGCCCTAAGTCGGAGGAAACCTGCCATAATGTGTTCAGGTAGTGTTGGAGAATTGAAAGTCACAATAAAAGTGGCGTCCTTCTCAGTCAGTCCATTGGTCTTGTGTGTCCTTTTTTTTCCACATCTATGATCCCCTGTGGTGTCCATTCTTGTCTCAGTTCAGCAACGTCAATGTCCATAATATAACGGCAGGTTGCCACACTTTTGCTGGAGTTCTGGGAGTTATGCAACTCAACAATAATGTTGTACTCACCCAATTTCTGTGACTTAATAAGAAGTTCCAGCTGCTTTGCACAGTTAGTCTCGACAAGCAAGGAGCCAATTTGCAACTGCTTAACAGACTTTAAGGTACCAGCCAGTCGTTCTAAGCTTTTATGTATATAGGAGGGAGACATTTTTTAAAACATCCCCACCTTCCTCTTGATCACTACAAAGGCATTATAATTCATGACTCCTTGAGGCCTGTTACTGATAACAAGTTGATTATCACAATGACTAGCCTCCTGCATTCTTTTTGATGAAGGAGCGTGAGAACTCCCAGGCAGTACACCCTTTCCAGTGAAGGGAAGAAGATTTTGAGGGTTCCATCTCGGTCCCACGAGTAGCTAGGGAAATAAGCGTCCTCTCAGACAGAGTCCCATGTGCCTGAGTAAGCCTTATACAACTGAGGTGCCGCAGATTCCTCAGAGTTTGCCTGCTAATGACTGTTCCATCTCAACACTCATGCATCTCCTTAGGATGCAGCACACCTTGAGATAGCTTTTTTTTATAGAGGTTTATTTCATCTTTGCGATGTGGGCAGTGAAACCAAGATCCCCATTTTCTGAGACACACAACGTTCTACTGCCTTTCCACACAGTGTCCTTCTTTTGGATTACATTCTTATGGTTTCTAAGAATGGTCTATTTGCTTTACAAAATGTAGTGAATCATTCTTTCCTCACAGGTGGGAGATTCCATTGTATGCGTGCAATATTTACTTTCCCATCAACTGGGTTCCTCCCCCCTCCCCCCATGTGGGTCCAGGGGTTAGAATATGCCTGTGGTATTCCTGTCTGCCATAAGAGGTGACTAAAATGAGTCTCACACATTTCGACCTTTGTGTGATGGTCCCCCCTCGGGTTATACCTCCATATTCCAAAATTTTTCAAAAGAGCGAGCCAATTACGGAAGGGCACCTTACATGGTGGATTGTGTCCCTCGTGCATTGACAAATTTTGCCTGCTTACTCATCGTTGCATTGCAGTCCCACTCGTTCTCCATCTCTTGGGCGTGGATACATTCCTGGGTTTGGTTTCCGCCATGCACTGTGCAGTGTCACTTTGTGCAGATCTGACGATCATGGACTTCCTTGTACCTAATATCCAGCACAGTGGCCAGTCTGCTGTGGTTGGGCCACCATGTACCTGCTAGCTGTAGCCCCCTGCAACACAGGGATTGCTCTGCTGATGCCTGAGCCGTTAACTCCCCACATATGCCAAGTAGTAGATGCCTATCTCCCTGGGGCATCGGAACTCCCAGCAATGGCCATCCTGCCAGGTGGCCCTTACTGAGGCTGAGTGGCGCCCATGGGGAGGGCCCTTGGTTGGAGTGGGTTGCATCAGGGCGGAAGACATGCAATGAAGCGTGGTATATCATCTCTCACTAGGGGGCCTCCAGCAGCAGTCTCTAAGCGATCTAGGTCAAAACTCAACCGAAGAAAATACGACCCAAGAGCGTTCCCTTCCCTGGCCACTCCATGAGAGGAACAAATGGCTAAAGATGGCAGCGAAGGTTATTCACCCCAGTACCTCATCTGTACATAAGTTGATGGGCAATCATTAATATCAACAAAGCCTCAGTTTTTTGTGGAGCATTTAGAGGACAAGTTTGGGGAGGTGAGGGCTTGTCGAAAATGTGCTCTGGGGCAGTTTTGAAAGAAACAGCATCCTTTGTCCAATCATGACGGTTACTTGCTTGTGTAAAGTTGGGGGATGTTTCAGTTACCATAGCGCCCCATAAGAGTTTAAATATGGTCTAGGGCATTATATTCCACAAGGATCTTCTTTTGCAGTCTGACAATGAACTCCCAACAAGCTAGAACAATAAGGTGTTCACTTTCTCTGGCGCATCCATTGAGATCTGAGGGATAATCAGGAAGTCACCTCTGTCTTCATCTTGGCCTTCGAGGATGATGCATTACCCGAAAAGGTCAAGGTGATGGTTTACTGCTGTGTTGTGAAGCGTATATCTCTCCCCCGATGCGGTGTTTTAAATGCTGGCGGTTGTGGTTGGCAGGAGAGCCAACACCGTTACTACAGGAGGCCGAAATGCACGTGTTTTAACTCACGCAGGCTGGCGTGAGGTCTGGAACATGACAAGGGAATTAGAATTGATAAAAACGGACGTACCTGGTGGAATACTTAACTTTAATCCATTAATGACGAACGTCGCTCTTGACATTACATGATTCACAGTATCAATCGTAACTGATAATGGCGCCTTGCTAGGTCGTAGCAAATAACGTAGCTGAAAGCTATGCTAACTATCGTCTCGGCAAATGAGTGCGTATTTTGTCAGTGAACCATCGCTAGCAAAGTCGGCTGTACAACTGGGGCGAGTGCTAGGAAGTTTGTCTAGACCTGCCGAGTGGCGGCGCTCGGTCTGCAATCACTGATAGTGGCGACACGCGGGTCCGACGTATACTACCGGACCGCGGCCGATTTAAAGGCTACCACCTAGCAAGTGTGGTGTCTGGCGGTGACACCACATTCCTCCCCCGCAAATCGGCGTACGGTTGTGGCATAAGGCTTCCGCCCACCGTGGGGAGGATTCGCCTGAAAACCTGCTCCAGGGTGCACGCCAATATGCGGTGTATGCGCCCGTAGAGAGACAGGAGGGGCCGAAGGGTCGACCTCCATCGGGCCGGGGCACCCGACGGGCGAAGACGACATATGGTCCGGAGCGGGCAAGAGTTCCATGGCGGAGGACAACTGGTCACGGGAAGCGATCGGCGGCACGTGACCCAGGGAGGCGCCGGCGGTTGCAGCGACGCGTCCACTGCGGGCGTCGCCGGCGGGATAACAGGCGGCGGCGGCCGCGGTGGCGGCCGCGTCGGCGGCGCGTCGCCATGGGGCAAAATGGAAGGCAGCGTCGGTAACACCTGGGGCTGAGGCGAGCCAGTAGAGGGGTCCTCGGGGCGCCGACCGGGCGGCACCGTCGCTGAAAGCAGACGGCGAGCGACAGATCTCGTGCGACGACAGAGGCGCAGCTGATTGAGATGCCGACGCACCTCACCAGAGACCCAAAACCAGATACGTAGCGCGTCCGAGGCAGCGAAGAATGCGCCCTTCGAGCCAACGCCGTGAACCTTGGTAGTGGCGATAGTAGGCAACGTCGCCTGGAGCAAAAGCAGGTGTCTGCCGCTGCACAGGAACCTGATGCGGCGGATGTAGCAAAGACATCAAGGTTTGATGAGGGCGACCGTGAAGCAACTCAGCCGGCGAGCGACCATCTCGGGGCTGAGAGCGACACGAGGACAAAAAGAGCAATAACGCGTCTTCCCGAGAATGCGGCTCTTTCAACTTCAACATCTGAGACTTGAAAGTCCTGACCAATCGTTCAGCTGCACCGTTTTACTGTGGCGAAAACGGCGCGGGCGTCAGATGTTGAATACCATTGGCCTTGCAGAATGACTGAAATTCCGCGGACATGAATTGTGGGCCATTGTCGGAAACAATTGTCTGTGGAAGACCTTCAATGCAAAAGATAGCGGATAACACTTGGATGGTGGCAGATGACGTCGTGGAAGACATCCGGACAACAAAAGAAAGATTACTGAATAAATCTACCACAACCAACCATCGAGCATTCCAGAATGGACCAGCAAAATCGATGTGTAAGCGTTGCCAAGGGAATGTGGCTTTTGGCCATGCAAAGAACTCCCGCGGTGGTGCTGATTGTTGTTTGGCACACACCCTGCAAGAAGAGCACATATTCGTAATCGCGGCATCGATTCCGAAGCAAGTACAGCGCTGACGAGCAAGTTGTTTCGTTCTCACTATACCCCAATGTCCTTGGTGGAGAAGCTGTAAGACAGAGGACTGTAACGAACGTGGTACCACGACCCTGGACTGATCATTATCAGAACGCAACAGCAAAACACCACGTCGTACAAAAAGTCTCTCCTTATGAGCAAAAAATCGGCGAACGAACGGGTCCCCGATCCGTGAATTTGACAAGGGCCATTGCGTAGCAACAAAACGCAGAACGGTAGCAAGGACAGGGTCGGCAGCTGTGGCTGTAGCTACACGACGAAAATCAATCTGAAACGATTCGACCACGACATCGGTTTCCGCATCAATGAATATGCAAGCAAGTTCGGAGGAATCGAATGCCCTACCCTCAGCAACAGGCAAGCGGGACAACGCATCGGCGTTTCCGTGCTTAGCAGTGGACCGATGCAAGATATCGTAGCGGTACTGCGAGAGGAAAATAGAGCAGCGAATGAATTTCTGCGCTGTACGTGGAGGTACAGGCTTGGTCGGATGAAAAAGCGATGTCAAAGGTTTATGGTCTGTGATTATGGTAAAGTGACGACCATACAAGAAATCATGAAACTTTGTAACACCAAATACGATAGCCAATGCTTCTTTCTCGATCTGTGAATAATTTCTTTGCGCAGACGAGAGCAATTTGGACGCAAAGGCAATAGGGCGATCGTGCGATCTATCTTTGTGCGCAAGCACAGCACCGATCCCGAAATCCGATGCATCCACCATCAACAAAATGGGCTGCCGGTTATCGAATGGCGTAAGGCAAGTATTGGAAAGCAACGCCGATTTCAACTGGCGAAAGCCGCATTCGCATTCCGTCGTCCAGACGAACGGAACACCCTTACGGCGTAAGCGATGAAGCGGAGCTGAAATGGAAGAGGCATGCGGTATATAACGGTGATAATAATTAATTTTTCCCAGCACACTCTGTAGCTGCTTCAAATTCTGCGGCGATGGCAAGTCTTGTATGGCACGAAGGTGTGTGGAACAGGGATGTATGCCTTGGGCATTGAGTACATGTCCCAAGTATGGCAAGTCCCGAGTAAAAAATACACATTTGTCCTTCCGCAAGCGAAGACCATTTTGTCGCAAGACCTGAAATAATGTTCGGAGATTGGCCAAATGTTCTTCTTCCGTTTTTCCGGAGATCACAATATCGAAAAATGGCTCTGAGCACTATGGGACTTAACATCTGTGGTCATCAGTCCCCTAGAACAGAACTAATTAAACCTAACTAACCTAAGGACATCACACACATCCATGCCCGAGGCAGGATTCGAACCTGCGACCGTAGCAGTCGCGCGGTTCCGGACTGAGCGCCTGAACCGCTAGACCACCGCGGCCGGCTCACAATATCGTCCAGATAATTTGCTGCAGTAGGGACCGACGCACAAACAGTTTGTAGATGTTGCTGAAACAATGCAGGGGTGGATGCACACCCGAATGGCAGTCGTTTAAATCGATACAAACCAAGATGAGTGTTAACCACCAAAACGCGTTGGGATTCTTGTCCACCGGTATTTGCAAGTACGCATCTGCGAGGTCCAACTTCGAAAAATATTTACCCGGGCACAGTTTGTCAAAAAGATCTTCCGGGCGGGGTAAAGGAAAAGTTGCAATCACTAGTTGTAGATTCACCGTTGCCTTGAAGTCCACACAAAGTCTCAACTTTCTGGAAGGTTTTGGCAAAATTACTAAGGGTGATGCCCAGAGAGAAGCCTGCACACGTTCAATTACACCTGGCGATTCCAAATCGTGTAATGTTTTTGCGACCTCATCACGCAATGCGTGGGGAACATTGCAGGCTCTGAAAAATTTCGGTTTCGCGTTTACTTTCAGTTCCAAATGTGCTTTATAGTTCTTAGCGCCACCGAGGCCCGGTGCAAAAATGTCTGCAAATTCTTCACATAGACAAGAAACACTGTCTGAAGGCACAGTCTGGTTCACTGATAGGACCTGATTTACTATAGACAAGTAAAACAAATGAAATAAATCGAAACCAAACAAGTTCACTGCAGAAGAAGAACGAAGGACGTAAAATGACACAAGTTTTGTTTGTCCTTTGTATGTTGCAAGAAGGCTGCACTGTCCGAACACAGGGATACCTTGCCCTGGATAGCTAGTTAACTTAACATTTGCGGCACGCAACGGAGGTGTGCCCAGCAGTTTGTAAGTGTCTTGATTGACCAGTGAAACTGCAGCTCCGGTATTGAGCTGGAATGGTATCACTTTGCCGTTAATTTCCAAGTCTACAAAAAGTTTATTGTCCTGCTGACGACAAGAGCGACTGTCTCGTGCAACGTGAACTGACACTGGTACATAATCACTTGCGACTTGACGGGAATTCCGGCGATGACGACGCACACTATTTTTGGGACGAACACAGTCACTGTTAGAGAGAGTGGCACTGGGCGGAGTGGAATGAACCACATGAATTTCCATGGACGAAGTTTCGCGAGCCTGAGTATCCATGGTTCGATTCCGATTCCGGCGCGAAGCAAAGGGCCTGGAACGGTTTTGAGCTTCCGATCTGTGCTATTTCTGGCAAACACTCTGAACATGTCCTTTTTTTATTACAATAAAAGCAAATAGCTTGGCGTGACGGGCAATTCTCACGCGAATGTTTAGTAGCACACCGCGGGCATGATTTGATCACTGCCTGCGCAGCACATGTGGCTGAGAGCCTGGCGGCAGCAGCGCGGCCGGGCGCGAGGGCTGTTTACTGCTCCGTGCAGCTCGCCCGGCGGGCCGGTTAACCTGACACACTGCTCGCGAAGTTTCAGATGATTCCTGAGCAAAGACAAGTGGGTCCTGCCGATCCAATATGACCATCACTTGTTGAAGGGAGGGATTTACTAGTTTCAAAATCTGTTCCCTTATACGAACATCAGAAACTTTCTGTGCAATTGCATCACGTACCATAGTATCTGAATAAGGGAGTCCACATTGACACTCATAAGCAAAATCCCTAGTAAGGCCTTGCGAGGTTGCAACCCACTCCCGATTAGTCTGACCTGCCGTGCGTTTTGTACGAAAGAAGGTATACCTTTTTGCAACTACATTGACTGATTCTTTGAAATATGCACCTAATGCAGACAACATTTCTTCGTAGGACAGAGTTGCTACGTTGCGTCGGGGAAATAATTTGACTATCACACGGTACATGGTCACCCCGACGGAAGATTACAAAAAAGGCTGCCGCTCGTTACCTTGAATTCTGTAGGCGGCGAGATGGAATCCAAATTGGCGTGACCACTCCGTCCAGCTTTCCAGTGCAGCATCAAAAGGTCGAAAGTGGGTGCAACAGCGTGTTGTGGCTGAGTTAGCGGTGAAGCGGCTGCTGCCGCATAGTTTTGCATCGCACGTTGACCCTGGACGAGCTGTCCAGAGGCACCAAGTAATGCCTGCGTCTGCTGATTCTGTAAGCGATGAAATTGGGACAGTACATCTGGAGATTGTGGCGAAGCCATTACACAAGTAAATCAGGGCAATATCGAGAAGAACACTTTTACTCTCGTCGCCAATGTTGTGGTTGACAGGAGAGCCAACACCGTTACTACAGGAGGCCGAAATGCACGTGTTTTAGCTCACGCAGGCTGGCGTGAGGTCTGGAACATGACAAGGGAATTAGAATTGAGAAAAACGGACGTACCTGGTGGAATACTTAACTTTAATCCATTAATGACGAACTTCGCTCTTGACATTACATGATTCACAGTATCAATCGTAACTGATAATGGCGCCTTGGTAGGTCGTAGGAAATAACGTAGCTGAAGGCTATGCTAACTATCGTCTCGGCAAATGAGAGCGTATTTTGTCAGTGAACCATCGCTAGCAAAGTCGGCTGTACAACTGGGGCGAGTGCTAGGAAGTCTGTCTAGACCTGCCGAGTGGCGGCGCTCGGTCTGCAATCACTGATAGTGGCGACACGCGGGTCCGACGTATACTACCGGACCGCGGCCGATTTAAAGGCTACCACCTAGCAAGTGTGGTGTCTGGCGGTGACACCACACTGGAAGTTTGGGCATATGTCATCCTGGTGTACTTCCAGCGTCACGTGTTGATATTGTGGACGTCCTTTGCATCCCAATACCCCCTGTGTCCCCCCTCCCATCTGTATTAACAGCGGAGAACACCATTCCCCTTGCTCTCTGGACTATCGGATTTTACAGAAAGAATGGAGGATTATGGAATATAAGACTCTGGATCGCCTGACCTACACTGATACACTGAGGCTAAACTAAAATACGAGAGACTCCATCCTGTGCATATGACATCAACCTACACTGCTGTTGCGACAGTGGTTCTACCATCTCCCATTTCATTGTGTACAGTTGGCTCTCAGAGCTGTCAGACTCCACCCGCCCCCTTGATGGTGGGGGACATTTCCCTCCCTGTTGCTCCTGCACCACATACTTCAGGAGCAACGCCCCCTTCCCCAATCATCGGGGACCCCAGTCCCCACTTCTCACTCAGAGAAGCGTGCGTCTTCTTTGGCTCCTCTCACCAGGAAGGGGTCCCTTGGGTCACTCCCTTCCTGAGTTCTGACCAGTGGAAAAGTGGATGCCCACCAGTGGCTGAAGCAACCACACACAGGTGGCTGGTCATAGAGTTTCACGGTCCTCCCCATTCCCTGAGACTGACCCAGTGAAGCCCTCCCAGCTGGATCCGTCGAAGGACCAGCAGGAGACAAGAAGAAGGCACACAGGAATCCTTACCTTGCGGTGCCACCCATTCCACTGCTCCCTACAAGCTCTGCATCTGAGGAAGAAGTGGAGATTCTGGCGTCTGCTGAGGACTTAGATCTCGCTGGACCCTCAGACACAATGGATGTCACTCTCACAGGTACTCAATCGATGGCAGCAAGTGACCCTGAGTCGTGACCTGCCTCCTTGAGCGCTTCCTGTCTTTCCAGCCTAATCATGACGTCATCCTCCAGTGGAATTTCAGTGTTTTTTTTTTTCAACCACTTGGCTGAACTAAGACAGATTTTGAGCTCAATGCCTGCTCTCTGTATTTCCCTCCAAGAAACCTGGTTCCCAGCAATGCAGACCCATGCCCTTTGTGGCTATCGGGGTTTTTATAAAAATCAGACTGACTGTAACAGGGCGTCAGGTGGCATATGTCTGTGTGTCCTTATCTCGGTCTACTCTGAATAAGTGCCTCTTCACACAGCTTTAGAGGCTGTTGCTGTGAGGATAAGGACAATCTTGGATATTACCGTCTGCAATATCTACCTTCCTCCAGATGGTGAAGTACCTCTTAATGAATTGGCTCTTATGATTTCCCAACTCCCTCCACCATTCCTACTTTTGGAGGACTTCAATGCCTATAAACCCTTGGAAGGTGGGGCCGTGATTACTGGCCGGGTTAGAGATGTTGAAAATCTTCTCTCTCAGCTCGACCTGTGCCTCTTAAATAATGGAGACCCCACACACTTCAGTGTGGTTCGCGGCACAAATACGACCATTGATCTCTCGCTTTGCAGCCTAGGATTTTCACCATCCATCCATTGGAGGGTTCACAGCAACTTGTGTGGTCGTGACCACTTTCCGATCTTCCTGTCACTACCCCAGCGTCACAGTTCTGGACGTCTTCTGCGATGGGCCCTTAATAGGGATAATTGGCTGGCTTTCACATCTGCTGTCACTGTTGACACTCCCACTCGTGGCGCTATTAATGTGGTGGTCGAGCAGGTCACTGCGTAGATCGTATCAGCTGCAGAACGCACGGTTCCTCTTCCTTCTGGGTGCCCTCGGCGTAAAACTGTGCCTTGGTGGTCGCTGGAAATCGCTGACGCCATCAAAGTGCGTAGGCGGGCCCTCCAACTACACAAGTGGCATCCATCATTGGAGACTCTCATTTTTTTTAAGCGGCTCTGTGCCCATGCCTGCCATCTGATACAATGACGGAAGCAAGAGTGCTGGGAACGATATGTTTCCTCCATTGGTTCTCGTACCCCTGCCTCCTGGGTGTGGACTCAGATTCGCTGCCTTTATGGTTACCTGACCCCGCTGGGGGTACATGGGGTTTCAGTCAATGGGGCAGTGTGCACCGACTCAGGTGAAATCGCCGAGCATTTTTCTGAGCATTTTGCTCCAAGTTGTGCACCTGCCAATTATCACCCAGCGTTTTGTTCCCTGAAAGAGATGGCAGAACGACAACATTTGTCTTTTACATCGCCCCGCCCTGAGCCATAATATGCTACTTTTACTGAGTGTGAATTCCTTGAATTGCACCTGGGGTGAGGAAGTGTTCCCGTCCCAGTGAGAAAACAGCATCATCTTCCCAGTCTTGAAAACTGGGAAGAACCATGCAGCATTGGACAGCTACCATCTCATTAGCCTCATCAACGTTCTCTGCAAATTGCTCGAATGAATGGTGAGCTGGAGGTTGTGTTGGCTCCTGGAGTCTCGGGGGCATCTGGCTCCATCCCAGGGTCGTTTCCGCCGAGGCCGCTCAACGACACATAATTTGGTGTGCCTTGAGTCTGCCGTCCAAACATTTTTTTCCAGTTGTCAACATCTGGTAGTCGTCATTTTTGATTTGCGGAGGGCCTACGACACGACCTGGCGCCACCACATCCTTGCCACACTGCATGAGTGTCTCACTCCCGATTTTTATATGGAACTTTCTCTCCCTTTGTACCTTCCGTGTTCAAGTCGGAGGCTCCTTTAGCTCCTCCCATATCCAAGAGAAGGGGGTTCCACATGGCTATCTGTTGAGCGTTCCCCTGTTTTTAATCGCTATAAATGGCCTAGCAGCAGCTTTAGGGCCGTCAGTGTCGCCCTCCATATATGCTGACGATTTCTGCCTTTGCTTCAGTTTCTAAACCATCGGTGTTGCTGAAAGCCAACTACAGGGAGCCATTCAGAATGAACAGTCTTGGGCTCTCTCCCATGGGTTTCACTTCTCTGCCGACAAGACTTGCGTTTTGCACTTCTGTCGGCGACAGGCAGTCCACCCTGACCCTGCACTTTTTCTTGGTGGCCATCCACTACAGGTAGTCGAAACGTATCGCTTTTTAGCACTGGTTTTCGACGCCCAACCAAAATGGCTCCCCCACATTCGCCAGCTTAAGCGAAAGTGCTGATGGTATCTTAACGCAATCCGCTGCCTGAGAAACACCACTGGAAAGGGGGGGGGGGGGGGGGGGCAGATCGCCCTACATTACTGCACCTCTACAAAGCCCTAGTTCAGTCACGACTTGACGATGGGAGTGAAGTGTATGGTTCGTCAGTGCCTTCAGCATTGAAGTTGTTTGATCCTGTGAACCACTGCAGGGTCCATCTGGGGATGGGCGCTTTTCGAACGAGTCCAATGGCCAGTCTACTAGTGGAGGCTGGAGTCCCTCCATTGCACATCAGGCGCCGCCAACTGCTTGCCCAATATGCATCACTCGTCCATAGGTCGCCTCGGCATCAGAATGACTGTCTTTTGTTCCTGAATGCAGTGATTCATCTCCCAGAATGGCGGCCTCAGTCAGGTATAACGATCGCTGTACGTATCCATTTCCTATTGTTTGAACTAGAGTCCTTTCCCTTACAGCGCCTTGTGTGGGTCCATCACATACACCTCCATGGTGTATTCTTCAGCCGAAACTATGGCTGGACCTATCGCATTTCTATAAGGACTCCAATCCTCCTGAGGCACTCCACAGTCAATTCTTATCGATCCTTAACGAATCCCACGATTCTCAAGTCATTTATCCCGACAGCTCGCTGGTTGATGGTCGCGTAGGCTTTTCCTATGCTCACTCAGGGCATATCGAACAGCACTCCATGCTGGATGGCTGCAGTGTCCTCACTGCCGAGCTGGTGGCCACCTCTCGCGCCCTTGAGCATATTCGTTCTTGCCCATTGTGTCCTACCTGGTCCGCAGTGATTCTCTGAATGGTTTACAGGCCATTGATCAGTGCTACCCACGCCATCCTCTGGTAGCAAGTATCCAGGAGTCAGTTTAAGCCTTCAAATGATCTGGTCGTCCAGTGGTCATTCTATGGACCCCAGGGCACGTTCGAATCTCGGGAAATGAGCTCGTTGACAGGCTGGCCAAACAGGCCACTCGTAAACCACTTCTGGAGATTGGAGTACCCGAATCTGACCTCTGATCAGTGTTATGCCACAAAGTTCTCAAGATTCGGGTTGCTGAATGACACAGCTTAGTTACGCCCAATAAAATCAGCGCCATCAAAGAGAGATCAAATGAGTGGTCGTCTTCTCTGCGGGCTTCTCACAGGGTCTCTGTTGTCCTCTGCTGCCTTCGCATTGCCCACACTTGGCTGACACACAGATATTTATTGCGTCACGAGGACCCACCTATCTGTCGATGTGGTCCACATACTATTGGGCTGTCCGTTTTTAACTCCGCCCAGGCAGACTTTTGCGCTGCCTGATATACCGCCTACACTTTTATCAGAGGACGCTGCAATGGCAGACTTAGTTTTGACTTTTTCCGTGCAGGGGGCTTTCATCGCTCGACCTAAGCGTTAGTGTCTTTGTTTGTGTCGAGTATGACCTTTGGTGTGCGGTTTTAGATTGGGGTTTTTAGTGTATTTCTTGGTGGTTGGCTTTTCCTTTTTTGTTTCCATGGTCTGCCAACCACTTTCACAATCTGTGTACTTTTAATTTCTTTTGTCTGGCCTTTGCCTGTGTCCTTCTTGTACTATGTCATCCCTTGTCATCTCTGTTGCTTGTTTTTTTTTTATTCCTTGCATACTTTTATGGCCCTGAAACAAGGAAACGATGGCCTTTGTAATCTGTTTCCTTCAACCCCTCACAGACCAACCATCCATCAACTGGGTTTTAGGTGGAAGGGAACCACCACCTCCGTCATACTGACTAACAGCCTATCTTCTATATTTTATTATGTATGTATTTTGCTTTACATTCTTATCAGTTATATGTATCAAGTTAACAGTGAAGTAATTGTCTTGATCTGTGAAATGTTGTAAAATTTTTGTCCTTTACAACGGGGTGTTCTGATGGTGTGCTACAATGTTTATTCTTCCTTCAGCGGGATTTTGGTGGACAAGAGACTCCCCATGCACAATACTAACCAACAGATTTTCGGATCTTGATAAATCTGCTTTATTTAGTTATGTCCTTCCTTTGTATTTTATTTTTGATTGTCAGATCCTTATGTTTATTTAGAACACTCAATTTGGAGGTAGGTTACATTGTATGGGTGCAGTGTTTACTTACCCACTTACTCGGTGTTTCCATGGGATATACGTGGAAATACTCTCTTTTCTTGGTATGTACTTCTTTTGATTTAGATTCCTATTAGTTATACTGATCAAGTTAACAGTGGTATAATTTGCTTTTTGACCTTTAGAGCAGGGTGATCTGGTAGTGCGGCTACAATATTTATTCTCCTTTCAACAGGTTTTTGGTGTAAATGAGACACCACTTGCACCATAGTTGCTAAGAGATTTTTGGATCTTGATTCTGGTACCGAACGCCGCGTGTTTCGAATCCGCCCCAGATGCCATGGACCTCAATTACCACTAGAGGTCTCTCCAGCTGTCACGCCATTAGCCGTGAGTGCGCTCGCACTCCTTGCCTTAGTAGATGTGAGGGCGCCACGGTGGAGCGCTTGGTCCTAGAAGCCAATAGCAATATACTCTATCAGGTATTTAAGCGCCTGCCTCTCGCTCAGCAAGTAATCTGATATTCGCGTTAGTCTATCAACAACTCGCCCACAGACGGCGTGTTTACTTGCTTTCCATGTACAAGTAGATGTTGTGGATTCGTGAGGGTTCACTTGTGACTCAGTTGCTATTTGTGTGTTGTTGTTCGTTAGGTCTTGTGCGGTCATCCGTCGTTGTTCGTGTCCGTCTTTCCCTGTTTATTTTCATTATTCGCGGGCCGCTCCCGTTTGGTCCCACTGCGCTTTCATAAAACATTGATAAATCTTCTTTGTTTAGATATGTCTTTCCTTTCATTTTTATTTTCATATCCCTATGTTCATTAAGCACAATCTATTTGGTTTACAAAATGTAGGAAGTCTTTGTTTCCACACAGCAGGGAGATCCCATTTTATTGGTGCAATGTTTATTGGTGCAATGTTCATTTTCTCATCGACTGGGTTTTTGGTGGAAGGGAACCACCACATCCAACGTACTGACTACAGGAGACACTGGGAAAATCTTCTTTCTTTTGGTATATCCTTCTTTTGCCTTACATTCTTATCATTTATATTAATCAAGTTCACTGTGGAATAATTTATTTGACTTGCGAAATGTACTAAATTTCTTGTCCTTTACAGTATGGTCTCACGGTTTTGTGGGTGTAATGTTTATTCTCCCTTCAACGTGTTTTTGGTGGAAATGAGACACCACATTTACCACACTAACTAACTGGTTTTTGGATCTTGATAAATCTGGTTAGTTTAGGTATGTCCTTCCTTTGCTTTATATTTTTCATAGCTATATCCCTATGTTCACTAAGAACTCGCTATTGGCATTGACAGTTTTTGGTGGAAGGGAACCACCACATCCAGCATACTAACTACAGGAGCGTATGGGCAAAGGGACTTTCTTTTGGTACATCCATCTTTTGTTATATATTCTTATAGTTACATTCATCAAGTTAACAGTGGAATAATTTATTTCATATGTGAAATGTAAATGTTTTGTCCTTTAGAGCAGGGTTATCTGGTTGTGTTGCTACCCTGCCGCCAATGGATAAGCAGCAGCCAGCAGCAAGTCATACTCTTAGCTCACTTATTTGTTTTATAGTTTAATTCTTAATTTCTTTGCGTGTTTTTGTGTGCTTGCATAGTTTAAGTCATAATTTTCGTGTGTATTAAAGTACTTTAGAGTTGTAGCATCACATTTTAGTACCTGTGTTGTGTAAATTCGCGTAATCGCCAGTCATCTGTTTGTTTTAAACAGCTTGTGAGATAAAAGAGAGGAAAAAAAGTTGTTAATGATGGATAGGGACTGCGCCTGTTGCGTACGGATTCAGGGGTATTGGCCACCGTCTGTAAACAGCTGGAAGATGTGTTTGCCATGGTCGACAGGTTCCAGGCTGTTGCCTTGGGCCGTGGTGACATTAGGACAACCAAGGCGAGCGCTTTGGCGCTTGTGGAACCTGTAACATTGCCTGGAATCTCTGATGCCACTGCGCCCTGCAGGTCGACACTTGCCTGACGGTGATTGGCGAACCGTGGCGGGGTCACGGATACCTGGGTGGAAGGCGAAAGTTGGTGCTGGTCGCAAGGCTGTACGCTTATGCCTCCGTGACAGGTTTGAGGTTCTGCCCAGTGCTGAAAGTACTTCTGAGCCAGCAAGGGCGGCCACACCTGCTGAGTCAGTGGCCGGTCTTCCTGAGAGGTCCGGACGAGTGCAGAGGGTCGGATTGCTTGTCATGGGGAAGGGGCGAGTGATGGAGCCCCTTAGGGATATGGCAGCTAAGGACGGGAAGAGGGCCAATGTGCACTCTGTGTGCATACTGCGGGGAGTCATCCAAGATGTGGAAAGGGTCTTTCCGGATGCCATGAAGGGTACAGGGCGCTGCCAACTGTGGATGGTGGCTCATGTCGGCATTAATGAAGTGTGTCGCTAAGGATCGGAAGAGATTTTCTCTGGTTTCCGGCGGCTATCTGAGTTGGTAAATACTGCCAGTCTTGATAGCGAGATGAAGGTAGAGATCACCATCATCTGCAGCATCGTCGACAGGACCACTTGTGGACCTTTGGTACAGAGCCGAGTGGAGGGTCTGAATCAGAGGCTCAGACGATTCTGCGACCTTCTAGGCTGTAGATTCCTCGACTTGCGCCATAGGGTGGTGGGGTTTCGGGTTCCGCTAAATAGTTCAGGTGTCCACTACACACAGGAGGCGGCTACACGTGTAGCACGGGCTGTGTGGCAGGGACAGGGCGGTTTTTTAAGTTACACCGTCTCGGGAAAGATCAAAAAGGGCTCCAGTCTCAAAGGGTACAGGGCAAAGGAACGACAAGAATTGACCAAGCAACAGTCGGTATTGTAGCTGTAAATTGTCGTACCTGTGTAGGAAAAGTACCAGAGCTTCAAGTGCTGATAGAAATCACTGAAGCTGAAATCGTTATAGGAACAGAAAGCTGTCTAAAGCCGGAGATAAATTCTGCCAAAATTTTTACAGAGGCGCAAAGTGTGCTCAGAAAGGATAGATTAAATAAAGTAGGTGGTGGTCTGTTTGTAGTAGTTTATCTTGTAGTGAAGCTGAAATAAGTAGTTCCTGCAAATTACTATGGGTAAAGGTTATACTCAACAGCCTTGCCAAAATAAATAATTGGCTCCTTCTAACGACGCCCCCGAGTCAGACGATATAATAGCTGAATGGATCTAGGAAAACTTGAATCACATTACAAATAAGTACCCCACTCATACAGTTATAATTGGTTGGCGAAAATACATGTTCAAAGCCAGTGGTGGACAGAAAACATCTTCCGAAATTGTACTAAATGCTTTCTCTGAGAATTACTTTGAACAATTAGTTCATGAGAAAGTCTCCATTCCTTCCAAGCTAATTATGTAAGTATAGACCAGATATGACCCAAATTCAAAGGTACAGAATCGACAGCAAAAGATAGATTCATACCGCATAAGTTAACAACAGACGGGAGTGATCCACCATGGTACACAAAACGTGTCAGAACACTGTTGCAGAAGCAACGAAAAAAGCATGCCAAATTCAGAAGCACGAAAAATCCTCATGACTGGCTAAGTTTCACGGAACCTCGAAATTTAGTGTGGACGTCAATGCGAGATGCTTTTAATAGTTTCCACAATGAAACATTGTCTCAAAATATGGTAGAAAACCCGAAGAGATTCTGGATGTATGTAAAGTACACCAGTCGCAAAGATGGTGCTACTAAAGCGGAGTTACTAAACACAGTTTTCCATAATCACTTCACGTAAGAAGACGAAGTAAATATTCCACAATTCGGAACCAGAACAGCTGTTAGCATGAGTGACATAAAAGTAGATGTCTTAGGTGTTGCGAAAGAACTCAGATCGCTTAAGAAAGGCAAGTCTTCTTGGCCCAGATGATAACCATTCAGGTTCCTTTCAGCGTATGCAGACACAAGAGCGCCTTTCCTAGCAATCCTATACAACTGCTCACTTGATGAAAGGTCTGTTCCTAACGACTGGAAAGTAGCACAGATCACAGCGATATTCAAAAAATGAAATAGGAGTAACCCATTGAATTACAGACCCATATCACTGACCTCAATTTGCAGTAGGATTTTGGAGCATGTACGGTACTCGAACATTATGAATCACCAATCAAAATATCCACGGGTGTACTGCCGGTCTATAGTGTCCAACGGGCACAATATTTCGGCGATCAAACATGTCGCCATCATCAGGTGAACTGACTCAGTCCGTCAGTTCACCTGATGATGGCGACATGTTTGATCGCCGAAATATTGTGCCCGTTGGACACTATAGACCGGCAGTACGCCCGTGGATATTTTGATTATCAAATACGCCGGGAGAAACTCAAGAATCACATTATGAATCACCTTCGAGAAAATGAATTATTGATACATAACCAACACGGATTCAGAAAATATCGTTCTTGTGCAACTGCATGAAGTAATGAGTGCTACCGACAAGGGATCTCAGATCGATTCCATATTCCTAGATTTCCAGAAGGCTTTTGATACCGCTCCTCACAAGCTACTATTAATAAAATTGCGTGCATATGGAGTATCGTCTCAGTTGTGTGACTGGATTCATGATTTCCTCTCAGCGAGGTCACAGTTCATAGTGATAGACGGTAAATCATCGAACAGAACAGTAGTGATTTCTGGCGTTCAGCGAGGTAATGTCATAGGCCCTCTGCTGTTCCTCATTTACATAAATGACCTAGCTGATAATCTGAGCAGCCCCCTTAGATTGTTTGCAGATGATGCTGTAATTTACCATGTAGTAAAATCATCAGACGATCAATTCCAATTGCAAAATGAACTAGGGAGAATTTCTGTATGGTGCGAAAAGCGGCAATTGGCACTAAACAAAGAAAAGTGCAAGGTCATCCACATGGGTACTAAAAGAAATTCGATAAATTTCGGGTATACGATAAATCGCACAAATCTATGGACTATCAATTTGACTAAACACCTAGGAATTACAATTACGAGCATCTTGAGTTGGAAATACCACATAGATAATATTGTAAAGAAGGCGAAACAAAGAGTGCACTTTGTTGGCAGAACACTTAGAAGATGCGACAAACCCACTAAAGATACAGCCTACATTACACTTGTCCGTCCTCTGCTGGAATATTGGTGTGCGAAGTAGGATCCTTACCAGGTAGGATTGACGGAGGACATCGAAAAAGTGCAAAGAAGGGCAGCGCGTTTCGTGTTACCGCGCAATAGGGGTGAGAGTGTCACCGATATGATACGCGAGTTGGGGTGGCAGTCACTGAAACAAAGGCAGTTTTCATTGCGGCGAGATCTATTTACGAAATTTCAATCACCAACTTTCTCTTCCGAATGCGAAAATATTTTGTTGACACCCACTTGTCTAGAGAGAAATGATCATCATAATAAAATAAGAGAAATTAGCGCTCGAACGGAAAGATTTAGGTGTTCCTTTTTCCCATGCGCCATTCGAGAGTGGAAGGGTAGGGAAGTAGTATCAAAATGGTTCAATGAACCCTCTGTCAGGCACTTAAGTGTGAATTGCAGAGTAACCATGTAGATGTAGATGTAGATGTAGAATGTTTATTCTCCCTTCAGTGTGTTTTTGCTGGAAATAAGACACCACACGCACCACACTCAATAATAGATTTTCGGAACTAGATAAATCTGCTTTGTTTAGGTATCTCTTAAGTTTGCTTTATATTTTTAAAAGTCATATTCCTAAGAACACTAGGAACGATCTATTTGCTTTACAAAATGTAAATCTTACTTTCCTCATAGTAGAGAGATTCCATTGTATGGGTGTCTGGTACCGAGTGCTGTGGGTTTCGAATCCGCATCAGACGGCATGGAACTCGATGACCACTAGAGGTCTCTGTAGCAGTCGCGCCATAAGCTGTGGCTGCGTGAGCTCCTGGCCTCGAGTCTAACGTGAGGACGCCACTGTGAAGCACGTGGTCCCAGCGGCCATTGGCGACATATGCTGTCGTCTATTTATGCACCTGCCTCTCACTCGGCTAGCTACGGATGCAGATCCTTTACAACTCCCGTAAACTTGATCCCCCTCACCCGCTTGTCTCGCACCCCCGTCCGCTGCCGCGCCTGTATTCCCACCTTCCACCTGCTCTCCATCTCTCCATTCTCCATACCCTCACCCATAGTGGCTTCCACCAACTTCCCCTCCCTGATGATGTCCTTCTCCCCTCCATCTCCCCCTCCTACCAATTTTGATCCTCCCCTTCCACACCCTGTGTTTTTTCCTTAGGGCACCCTCTCTGCCTTCTCTTCCTCCTCCCTTCCTTCCCCCCTCCTCCCCCTGGGCTTCCCCTACCGCCCCCCCCCCCGTACCTTCCTTCCTCCACCTTCCATCTCCTCTGCCACTGGCATCTACACCCTCCCCTCCCCTTCCTCCCCCACCTTTTTCCCTTTTGGCAGGTCCTCGGACCCGTACACGTCAAGTGAACATTCGCGCACCGGAGATCATTACCATCAGTTCTTTGTGTGTACCATCGTGTTAGTTCCTCAGTGTTTTCACCGCCCATGCTCCATCGTTCACATGTGTCATTTCAGTCATCAGTGTTTGTGTACAAGTGCTGAACGTTTTTTATTTTACTACACCTGTAAATGGCTCCATGTTTTTTACTCATGTGTCTACTGTTTTTTGTCCACCATTATGTTTTGTTTTTCTGTATCTTCCTTGTTTCTATTTGTACTATCTGTGACCGAAGAGCGGCGTAATATTGCCGCTGCCAGCCCACCTTTTGTATGAAGTGTTAAAATAACAATAAAGAAAAAAAAATTGGTGAGGCAGTCTGGTGTTCATACTGTGTTGGTTGATACCTCGCTTACAGACATCGTGTTTACATTGCGTGTGCTTTCTTCCTGTTTATGAGGGGATGTTGTTTTAATTTCTTGAGGTTCTCTCTTGGGACCCCATTGTTTAATACTTTTTTGTTGATCTTGGTGTCTTCTTGGTTGTCTGTCATCGTGCTTGTCCTTCCATTTCCATTCGTCTGACTTGTTTGTTCGCCGGCCGCTACCATTCGGTCCCGCCGCATTTTCGTTAGTGGCAATCCCCCGACCGTTCCTGCCGTCGTTACAACATTTTGGTGACAAGGTAAACGGTAATAGTTGTTCGCATGGAGGCTAAGTTGGTCTGTCTGTTGCAATAACAACAGCAGCAGCTTGTGCAGCAGAAGCAGCCTCCAGTTAGACAAATTACAAAAGTCGATGTGGTTGCTAATGGGTACAGTTGATGCCCGGGATGCATTACCACAACAGCTGCAAGTCCTAGGTGTCCGATGCTTTCCCCACATCCGCTGTCATTCCCAACTTTTGATGACGCTAAAGAAGACTGTAAAACATACTTACATAGGGTGAAACAACATTTCACGGCTTTTCAAATCACGGATGACCTACTGCAGTGGCCATTGTTTTTGTCTTGGGCCACCCCAGACACATTCTTTCTTCTCTGCAAGTTGGCACCCTTGTCTGATCCTGTAGCTCTCTCTTTCCAGGAGATATGCCTTTTGCTGTCAAACTATTATTCCCAGTGCTACTATGTGGTCGCCCCTCAGCAGGAGTTCCACCAGTGCCATAAACAGCCTGGACAATCATATCGTTCCTGGGTCATAGACTTGCAGGATCTCAGCCATCAATGTGATTTTAAATGCACCAATCAGCAATGTAAGGCTTCGTATGAGGACTCCCTGGTCCAGGATGTGGTGGTTCAGCTGGCTCCCGATACTGAGGTCCATACTGAGGCATTGAAACTCAATAATCCCTCATTGGAAGAGATTCTCCGAATTGCCCACTCATCTGAAATTGCTGAGGTGGCTAATGAGTGTCTCAAGGCCCAGCTGCAAGTGGCGGCGATCGACGCATCTCTATGGGTTCCACCCTTGCAATGTCGATGTGGCCCAGCCAACAGAGGCCAGTGGCATTGGGACTCCTCTTTGTCTGATGTCTCTATGGTATCAGAGCTGGTCATGTGGCCAGCTTCCATCTTGCCCACAGTGCTTTACCACACATGCTCGAGCTAATTGCCCCCATTGCTGGAAAACGTGCATGCTGTGTAAGAAGGAGGGCCACATGTGATCTGTTTGTCATACTCGTTCGACTCACCCCTGTCCTTCCCCTAATGGGCCTCAGGATACAGTACATGCTCTGCAATCAGTCGTCCCGCTGGGGGACCCATCAGTACGGAGGCTATTCCTCATGCTCCGCCTTTTTACTGAGGATGTCAGTTTTCAGGTTGGCACTGGGGCCACCATCTCCCGGATAAATATTGCATTGTATAGTCGCCTGGACTCTCTTGCATTGTTGCAGCCCTCTTGATGTTTGGTAGCCTGTGGCGACGGTTCCATTCCCCTTTGTGAACAGTCCACCTACGAACATTTTCCCTGGCTGTTTACCCTATTTGTCGTCGACCATCCGTCGGCTTCAAATATTTTTGGACTAGATGCATTTCAACTGTTTGGCTTTTCAATTTCCGATGAAGTTATGGTCATTTCCACGGCTGTTCCTTTTCAGAACCTGGACGATCTGCGCTCGGCTTTTGCATCATTGTTTGTGACATATCTCGGGTGTGCTTCACATTTTGAGGCACACATCACACTTCAGCCAGATGTGCATCCTTGCTTTTTCCAGGCCAGACCCATTCTGGTGGCCTCACAGCTAGCAGTCATGCAGGAACTTCATCGGCTCCAGGCTGCTGGCGTCCTCAAGTCTGTGACATACAGCGCTTGGGCGACACCATTGGTGGTCATATGGAAACCAAATGGGTCCCTTCAGCTGTTTTGGGACTTCAGTGCTACTGTCAGTGCTCAGTCCTTAGTAGACACTTACCCCATTTCCCGACAGGAAGACCTTCCCGCCAAGCTTGTGAGGACGAGTACTTTTCTAAGATCAACTTGGCTGAGGCATACCACCAGTTACCTTTGGATTCCAATTCCTTGAACATCTTGGTTATCAACACACCTTTTGGCTTATACAAGTACAAGCGCCTTCCATTTGGTGTCTCTTCAGTGCCAGCTAATTTGAAAATGGTTCCTGGAGCAGCTTATGCCACAGCCTATCCCAGCCTACGTTAATTATCTAGATGACATATCAGTCACCGGGCGTTCCTGCCAGGAACATTTGCACAACCTGAGCACCTTGTTTCACGCTCTGCAATCAGTGGGTATACGCTGTCACCTGGACAAGTGTTGTTTTTTTTCAACTAGAAGTGGAATACTTAGGCCACTGGCTTAGCAAAGATGGCATTCACCCTTCAGATTGCAATGTCATGGCCATTGAGGCCCTTCCTCATCTCAAGGACTTATCTGAACTCCAGGTGTTTTTGGGCAAGGTTACTTATTACTTAAAGTTCTTGCCCCAAGCTGCCTCTGTTGCTCAACCCTTCAATCACTTGCATCACAAAGGGGTACCTTTTGATAGGACTCCTGCCTGTGACCAGGCTTTTCTCCATTTAAAGGCGATGCTGAAGTCTGCCCCTTGACTTACTCCCTTCTCTCTAGATCGCACCTTGGTTGTGGTGGTGGATGCGTCGGCCTACGGCACTGGGGCAGTCCTCACACATCGGAATACCAATGGCTCACAACAGCACATTTAAACAACAGTTGACAAAGGTAGTGGAAACATCTCTAACCACATCAGCCCTCACCCTGTTCTTGAGCACATATCCCAACACACCAATTGACGGACATAGTCTGACAGAGCTCCTCCATGGGCGACAGTTGCAGACCCTGCTCCATTTGCTGAAGCTGTCAACTTCCCACCCCACTCTTAGCTATCTCAGCATTACACCCCGAGCATGGCCTTGTGGGCCCGCATGTAAGGGAGCAAGGTGGGCTGTGCGTCTGCCATGGTTGTCATGGCCCATGGTCAGTGTGTGACATCAGTGCACGTGTCGAAAGGATTCTAGCCCCACCATCATAACCAGCTCCATCCATGTACCCCTGTCGGGCTACCGCTGCCACCTCCTCCTACACTACCTCCTTCAGGTACCGACATGGTCAATGAGTCGTTGCCACTGCCCTCGGTTGCTACATCCCCGCAAGCCTACCGCCAACCATTCCCATCCTGAGCTGGATCGGAAGCTCCTTGCAACACCCTGGCCTCTGGCTTGGCTGACATGGACACCTCGGGTGTCCCTTCCACCCCGACAATGGCAGTTGACAAGCCTGGGTCTTCTCCCATCTGCCGAACACCGCAGCACAGACTGGGGCATTTTCACCCCAATGCAGGGGGGAGAAGGATCTGGTACCAAGCTCCATGGGTTTAAAATCCACAGGAGACCGCATGGAACTTGATGACCACTAGAGGTTTCTGGAGCAATCACCCTGAATGCTGTGGCTGCACGTGCTACTGGCCCTGAATCTAATGTGGGGGCGCCACTGTGGAGCATGTGGCCCACTGGACAATAGCAAAATACCCTGCCTCTCACTCAGTGAGGCAGCCTGGTGCTTGTGTTAAGTCAGTAGACATCTCGCTTACAGACATCGTGTTCACATTGTGTGTGCTTGCTTCCCGTTTACGAGGGGGCATAGTTTGATTTCGTGAGGTTATCTCTTATGACCCTGTTGCTTAATACTTTGTTGTTGATCTAGGTACCTCGCTTGGTTGTCTGTCATCTTGATTGTCCTTCCATTCCATTCTTGTTTGTTCACAGCTGCTCAAGTCAATACCACCACATTTTGGTTAGCAGTAATCCGTGGCATTCCTGTTGAGGTTACAACAGGTGGCAATGTTTATTTTCACATCCACTGGGTGTTTGGTGTAAGGGAACTATCACATCCAGCATACTGACTACTGGAGAGACAGGGAAATTCTTCTTTCTTCTTGTATGTTCTCATTTACCTACATTCTTATCAGTTATATTCATCAATTTCACAGTAGAATAATTTATTTGTTCTTTGAAATGTTGTAAATTTTTTATCCTTTACAGCTGGGTAATGTTGTTGTTTGGCTACAATGTTTATTCTCACTTCAACAGGTTTTCAGTGGAAATGAGACACCACATGTACCATACTAACAGATTTTTTAAAATTGATAAATCGGCTTTGTTTAGGTATGTCCTTACTTTGTATTGTATTTTTGATAGTCATATCCCTATGTTCACCAAGAACAATCTATTTGCAATACAAAACATAGTAAATGGTTCTTTTCTCACAGCAGGGAGATTTCATTGCATGGGTGCAATGTTTATTTTCTCATCGACTGTGTTTTGGTTAAGGGAACCACCACATCCATCATACTGACTACTGGAGATAATTGGAAAATCTTCTTTCTTCTGGTATGTTCTTGTTTTGCTTTGCATTCTCATCAGTTACATTCTTCCAGTCCACAGTGGAAAAATGTATTTGATTTGTGAAATGTTCAAAATTTTTTACATTACAGCAGGGTGATGTGGTTGTGTGGCCAAGTTGATTATTATCCCTTGAATGGGTTTTGTGGTGGAAATGACATACCACATACACCTTACTAACTAACAGATTATCAGAGTTTGATAAACAAGCTCCGATGAATTACTCTCTGGTTATCAGCTGAGTGGTGGTGTCATCTTGTTGCAACGTTTCAATGAGTTTCGTACCCATCATCTTCTGGCGAAGTGACGCGATGCTGTGTTCTGCATATATATATATATAGCTGCTTGGCTGTCATCCACTACTGTAGGCCAGCCAATCACATTCTTCCGGCAGGGAGTACTGTGTGGGTATTAGTGGGGACAGGGGCTGTGGCGCTGCCCAGTATCTAGACCAGGTGGCTATCCAATCTGTCTGTGGATGCCACTGCCTTCAGATCAGAGTGTTCCTGATGTATTATGTCAATTGTGGAATTCCAAGCTGCACTGAGCTGAAAACCGCTACCGCTGTTTACTAAATTGTTGTGCAGACACATCTCCACTGCCTCTTTGAAGATCGAGCCCCAGAATCTGTTGATGCTGCACAGCTTCTTTGAAGATTTGTCCCTTGATAATGCTATGTTTTGCTACCGCAGACTTGTTTGTCTGTCCTAGTCATACGTTTCTGATGTATCATTGTATCTACCTGATATATTCCATCCCACATTCGCACTCAATACTGTAAATGTGCAGTGTCTGCAACCCCAGCTGGTCTTTGGTTGAGCCAAGAATATCTTTGACTTTTTTGGTGCACAAAAGATGGCCGTTATTTTGTGTTTCTTTAATATTTTTATGATCTTGGCTGTTGGCAGTCCAGCACATGGCAGAAACGCCACACGTTTTGCTTCATTTTCTTCTTGTTTCTCCTTGTCTGCATGCAAGGCGTATCTTATTTGTGTCACAGTGTAGCTCTTAAAGAAGGTTTCCCACAGATGTGCTAACTCACATGGCAAACTCTCGCTGTCACAGATTGACCAGGTTCTTTGTACTAAGGTGTTCATTACTGTGTTACATTTTGCTGGATGGTGGCAACTCCAGCATTGAGAAATAAGTCCGTGTGCATCTTCTTGCTGTAGACCAAATGTCCCAATGTACTGTCTGGATTTTTCCTGGTCAAAATATCCAAGAAGGGAAGGCAGCCATTCTCTTCTACCTCCATGCTAAATTTGATGCTATCATGTACATCATTGAGATGGTGTAGGAACTCCTATAGTTTTTTCATACCATGGGGCCACACTACAAAAGTGTCATCTATGTATCGGTAGAACACCTTTGGTTTATGGCAGATAGTGTTCAATGCCACATTTTCAAAGTGCTCCATGCACAAGTTGGCATACCTGGGGCCAGAGGGGAACCCATGGTAACACCATCTGTTTGTTGATTTCCCACCACATTTGAAGTACATTGTGGTTAACACAAGACAAAAGAGTCTGAGTGTGTCCTCATCGAAGTGATCTTCAAGTAGAGCTACGGAATCATCCAGAGGCACACGGGTGAAAACAGAAGTGACATCAAAGCCAGCTAGTAGATCCTTCTCGTCCAGGTGTAACCCTTGGAGTACCTTAACAAATTCGGTCGAGTTCTTGACATGGGGAGGGCAATAACCCACGAGTGGTTTTAACAGGTGTGCTAGGTGCTTGGCTACACCATACATCAGAGAATTTATGGTGTTCAATATAGGATGTAGTGGGACATTCTCCTTAAGGTTCTTCGGGAGCGCATACTGTTGTGGTGGAACCGGTGCCCAAGGGAAAAGCTTCCTGATGGTGTTTCTGTCAAGTCCTGAGCTATTGAGAAGATTGATGGTCTTGCCTGTAACAGAAGCAATTGTGTCTTTCCCCACTTCTTTGTATGCTGGACCTTGCAGTAAGATGTAGATCTTCTACCAGTAATCTTCCGACTTCAGTAGGACTGTCACATTGCTTTTGTCTGCATCTAAGACCGCTACACCCCTGTCGTCGTAAAGGTTCATCAGTGCCTTGTGCTCTTCTGCTGTAATGTTGTTCTCGGGCATTCTTGCTTTCTCGAGTACCCTGCTGGTCTCCCTCCTCACTTCCTCAGATGATCTCAGCCGGAGTCCACATGTGGCTTGCTCGACATATAGATATGCAGAACAAAGCATCCCAACACTTCACCAGAAAATGATGGGTATGAAACTCATTGAAACATTGCGACAAGACAACGTCACCACTCGGCTGATAACGCAAGAAGCATGCGTCAGTGGAATACACCAAGAAAGACTGTGCTTTGTTTAAGACTGTCCTTCCTTTGCATTATATTTTACATATTCATATCCCAATATTCACTAAGAAGAAAATATTTCTCTCCTCAGAGCAGGGAAATTACATTGTATGTCTGCAATTTTTTTTTCCATCGACTGGGTTTTTGGTGGAAGGGAACCACCAAATCCTATGGGAGTAACTAGGAAAATCTTCTTTCTTTTGGTATATCTTTATAATGAGACACCGCATGTACAATATTAACCAACAGATATTCCAAACTTCTAAATCTTCTTAATTATGTATGTCCTTCTATTGCTTTATATTGTTAGATGTTGTATCAGTATGTTCACAAAGAAAAATTTATTTGCTTGACATGATGGAGTAAATCTATCTCTCCTCACAGAAGCGAGATTACATTGCATGGTTGCAATGTTTATTATACCATAGAATGGGATTTTGGTGAAAGGGAACCACCACATCCAGCATACTGAACATGGGAGATACGGGGAAAGTCTTCTTTTTTGGTATGTCCTTGTTTTGAATTATAATCATATCAGTTATATTCATCAAGTTCACAGTGGAATAATTTAATTGAATTGTGAAATGTGGGAAGGTTTTGTTATTTACAGCAGAGTTATCATGTTGTGTGGCAAGAAAGTTTATTCTCCATTCAATGTGTTTTCGGTTCAAATAAGACATAATGTGCACCTTACCAATTAACAGATTCTCGGATCTTAATAAATACATTTTTTAGGAATGTCCTTCATTTACTTTAAATATTTAAAAATCATATCCCAATGGTCACTATGAACAATCAATGTACATTACAATATGTAGCAAATCTTTATTTCTCCCAGCATGGAGATTCCATTGTACGAGTGCAATGTTTATTTTCCCATTGACTGGGTACCTTGTGGAATGGAACAGCCACATGCATCATACTGACTATGGGACAAACTAGAAATCCTTGTTTTGTTTAGTATGCCCTTCTTTTAAATTTTATTCTTATCAGATATATTTCTCATGTTCTCAGTTAAGTAATTTATTCTAATTGCAAAATGTAGTAAAGATTTTGTTCTTTACAGCAGGGTGATGTGGTTGTGATGCTACAAAGATTATTCTCCATTCAATGTGTTTTTGGTGCAAATGAGACAAAACCTGCATCTTACCAACTTACAGATCTTTGGATCTTAATAAATATATTTTTTTAGATATGTCTTTCATTTACTTTATATATTTAAAAATCATGTCAGAATGGTCAATGTACATTACAAAATGTTGTATATCTAAAAAATGTTGTATGTCTAACTTTCCTCACAACAGGGAGATTCCACTGTACTGGTATGTTTATTTTACCATCGTCTGGCAATCTGGTGGAAGGGAACCAAAATATGCACCATACTGACTATGGGAGATACTAGAAAGCCTTCTTTCTTTTGGTATGCCCTTCTATTAAATTTTATTCTTGTGCTTGTTTTGCTACAAATATTGTTCTCCATTCAATAATGTTTTATGCAAGTGAGATATGGTGTGCATGTTTAACTTCCCATCGACTGGGAATCTGGTGGGAGGGAACCACCACATGCAGAATACTGGTTATGGGAGACACTAGAATGCCTTCTTTCTTTTGGTGTGACATTCTTTTAAATTTTATTCTAATTGGATATATATGTCTCAAGTTCACATTTAAAAAATTTTTTTTTTCTTCTAATAATTTCCGGGTATGCAGCCGGATCCCGTCGACATTCTGCCACGATATTTCGGCCCAGAGACGTCCGGCCATCATCAGGTGAGTACACAACTACTGAAGAGCCCAGGTGCAGAAATCACAAATAATTTATTCATTACAGCGGAGTGATGTGGTTGTGTTGCTACGAAGATTATTTTCCATTCAATTTGTTTTTGGTGCAAATGAGTCACAATGTGCACCTTAGCAACTAACAGATTTTTTGATCTTAATAAATATATTTTTTTAAGTTTTTGTATTGTTGTTGTTTTTGTTGTGGTCTTCAGTCCTGAGACTGGTTTGATGCAGCTCTCCATGCTACTCTATCCTGTGCAAGCTTCTTCACCTCCCAGTACCTACTGCAACCTACATCCTTCTGAATCAGCTTAGTGTATTCATCTCTTGGTCTCCCTCTACGATTTTTACCCTCCACACTGCCCCCCAATACTAAATTTGTGATCCTTGATGCCTCAGGACATGTCCTACCAACTGGTCCCGTCTTCTTGTCAAGTTGTGCCACAAACTCCTCTTCTCCCCAATTCTATTCAATACCTCCACATTAGTTATGTGATCTACCCATCTAATCTTCAGCATTCTTCTGTAGCACCACATTTCGAAAGCTTCTATTCTTTTCTTGTCCAAACTATTTATCGTCCATGTTTCACTTCCATACATGGCTACACTCCATACAAATGCTTTCAAGAACAATTTCCTGCCACTAAAATCTATACTCAATGTTAACAAATTTCTCTTCTTCAGAAGTGCTTTCCTTGCCATTGCCAGTCTACACTTCATATCCTCTCTACTTCAACCATCATCAGTTATTTTGATCCCCAAATAGCAAAACTCCTTCACTACTTTAAGTGTCTCATTTCCTAATCTAATTCCCTCATCATCACCTGACTTAATTCGACTACATTCCATTAACCTTGTTTTTCTTTTGTTGATGTTCATCTTATACCCTCCTTTCAAGACACTGTCCATTCTGTTCAACTCCTCTTCCAAGTCCTTTGCTGTCTCTGACAGAATTACAATGTCATCGGGGAACCTCAATGTTTTTATTTCCTCTCTATGGATTTTAATGCCTACTCCGAATTTTTCTTTTGTTTCCTTTACTGCTTGCTCAAAATGCAGATTGAATAACATCAGATAAAGGTTACCACCCTGCCTCACTCCCTTCCCAACCACTACTTCCCTTTCATGCCCCTTAACTGTTATAACTACCATCTGCTTTCTGTACAAATTGTAAATAGCCTTTCGCGCCCTTTTTTTTACCCTGCCACCTTTAAAATTTGAAAGAGAGTATGCCAGTCAACTTTGTTAAAAGCTTTCTCTATGTCCACACATGCTAGAAACATAGGTTAGCCTTTCCTTACTCTATCTTCTAAGATACGTCATAGGGTTAGTATTGCCTCACGTGTTCCAACATTTCTACGGAATCCAAAATGACCCCAAGGTCAGCTTCTACCCGTTTTTCCATTTGTCTGTAGAGAATTCGTGTTAGTATTTTGAAGCTGTGACTTATTAAACTGATAGTTCAGTAATTTTCACATCTGTCAATATCTGCTTTCTTTGGGATTGGAACTATTACATTCTTCTTGAAGTCTGAGAGTATTTCGCCTGTTTCATACATCTTGCTCACCAGATGGTAGAGTTTTGTCAGGACTGGCTCTCCCAAGGCCGTCAGTAGTTCCAATGGAATGTTGTCTACTCCGGGGGCCTTGTTTTGACTCAGGTCTTTCAGTGCTCTGTCAAACTCTTCACGCAGTATCATATCTACTATTTCATCTTCATCTTCATCCTCTTCCATTTCCATAATATTGTCCTCAAGTATATCGCCCTCTATATACTCCTTCCACCTTTCTGCTATCCCTTCTTTGCTTAAGACTGGGTTTCCATCTGAGCTCTTGATATTTATACAAGTGGCTCTCTTTTATCCAAAGGTGTCTTTAATTTTCCTGTAGGTAGTATCTATCTTACCCGTAGTGAGATAAGCCTCTACATCCTTACATTTTTCCTCTAGCCATTCTTTTTAGCCATTTTGCACTTCCTGTCGATCTCATTTTTGAGACATTTGTATTCCTTTTTGCCTGTTTCATTTACTGCATTATTATATTTTCTACTTTCATCAATTAAATTCAATATTTCTTCTGTTACCCAACGATTTCTACTAGCCCTCATCTTTTTTCCTACTTGATCCTCTGCTGCCTTCACTACTTCATCCCTCAGAGCTACACATTCTTCATCTACTGTATTTCTTTCCCCCATTCCTGTCAATTGTTCCCTTATGCTCTCCCTGAAACTTAAAACCCTTGGTTTAGTCAGTTTATCCAGGTCCCATCTCCTTAAATTCTCACCTTTTTGCAGTTTCTTCAGTTTTAATCTACAGTTCATAACTAATAGATTGTGGTCAGTGTCCACATCTGCCTCTAGAAATGTCTTACAATTTAAAACCTGGTCCTAAATCTCTGTCTTACCATTATATAAGCTATCTGAAACCTTATAGTATCTCCAGGATTCTTCCATGTATACAACCTTCTTTAATGATTCTTGAACCAAGTGTTAGCTATGATTAAGTTATGATCTGTGCAAAATTCTACCAGACGGCTTCCTCTTTCACTTCTCACCCCCAATCCATATTCACCCACTATGTTTCCTTCTCTTCCTTTTCCTGCTGTCGAATTCCAGTCACCCATGTCTATTAAATTTTCGTCCCTTCGCTAGTTGAATAATATCTTTTATCTCATTATACATTTCATCAATTTCTTCATCATCTGCAGAGCAAGTTGGCATATAAACTTGTACTACTGTTGTAGGTGTGGTCTTTCATGTCTATCATGGCCACAATAATGCGTTTACTATGCTATTTGTAGTATCTTACCCACACTCCTATTTTTTTATTTATTAGTAAACCTACTCCTGCATTACCACTATTTCACTTTGTATTTACAGCCCCGTATTCACCTGACCAAAAGTGTTGTTCCTCCTGCCACTCAACTTCACTAATTCCCACCATATCTAACTTTAACCTATCCATTTCCCTCTTTAAATTTTCTAACCTATCTGCCCGGTTAAGGGATCTGACATTCCAAGCTCCGATCCATAGAATGCCAGTTTTATTTCTCCTGATAATGACGTCCTCTTGAGTAGTCCCCATTTAGAGACCCAAATATGAGACTATTTTACCTCTGGAATATTTTACCCAGGAGGATGCCATCGTCATTTAACCATACAGTACAGCTGCACGTCCGCAGGAAAAATTATTGCTGTAGTTTCCCCTTACTTTCTGCCGTTTGCAGTAGCAGAACAGCAAGGCCGTTTTGGTTAGTGTTACAAGGCCAGATCAGTCAATCATCAAGACTGTTGCCACTGCAACTACTGAAAAGTCTGCTGCCCCTCTTGAGGAACCACACGTATGTCTGGCCTCTCAACATATACCCTTCCATTGTGGTTGCACCTACGGTATGGCGATCTGCATCACTGAGGCATTGAGGCATGCAAGCCTCCCCACTAACATCTAGGTCCATGGTTCATGGGGGGGGGGGGGGGGGGGGAGGGGTGACTAGTATGTCCTTCATTTACTCTATATATTTACAAACCATATAAAAATGATTTACTAGGAACAATCAATGTACATTTCAATATGTAGTAAAGCTTTATTTCCTTACAGCAGGGAGATTCCATTGTACAGATGCAATGTTTATTTTCCTGTCAACTGGAAATCTTAGATTAGATTAGTTTTCCAATCCATAGATCCATGCTGAGGAGATCCTCATGGATGTGGAACATGTCAATTATTTTTTTTTATATTTTTATTTTATTTAAAACTGTAATAACAATAATAATAGCATGAGTATATACAATACATCCTATTCTTAAGCTGAAATAACAATGCTAATAGTGTGAGTATATACGAAACATCATTTGTTTCTATTAAAAAATTTGTCAATGGAATTGAAAGAGTTGGCCACTAGTAAGTCTTTCAGGCTCGTTTAAAAACTGATTCTCATTTGTAACTAAATTTTTTTTATTTTTGCTGGCAAATTATTGAAGATAAGTCTTCCTGAGTAGTTGACCCCCTTTTTGATCTAAAGTAATTGCTTTTAAGACTTTGTGCAGATCATTTTTGTTCTTGGTATTGTATGTATGAACTGAGCTGTTTGTTGGAAAAAGAGATATATTACTTAAGACAAATTTCGTTAAGGAGTAAATATACAGAGAGTTAGTGTACCCAGTTCTCTGAAGAGGTATGTACAGGACGTCCATGAATTTACTCCACAAATAATACATATTACATGCTTTTGTACTCTAAAAACTTTTGTTTGACTTGAAGCTCTTTCATTTTTATGTAACCTATGTCTGCTACCACTCGAATTACAACCACAGATTTATTGAGGTGTTATTGCAGTTCTGTGGTGTGCTCCTCCGAACTGAATTTATTATCAAGTTGTAATCCCAGGATTTTAAGATTGTCAACATCTTCTGTCTGCTCTTCTTCATACTTTATGCATATACTGGGTGGAAACCTCTTACAGGTTCTGAATTGGATATAGTGAGTCTTTTCGAAGTTTAATGTTGGCTTTAAACCATTTATTATTATCCATGAGAATATCATTAACAGATCTTTCTAGAACTACACTCAACATACTATTTATTGGAGTACTTGTGTCATCTGCAAACAAAATGAACTCTGCTTCTGGCAGTGTAACTCATGAGAGATCATTAATGTGCACAGGAAAAAGCAATGGCCCTAAGATGAATCCTTGTGGGATATCACATGTAATTTCTTCCCATTCTGATGACTGATGACTTAATTCACTAGTCCCTTGCACTGTCACCCTTTCTTTCCTGTTACCAAGGTATGACTTGAACCATTTTGCAGCACTGCCGTGACACCATAGAATTCTAATTCATTTAAAAGATGTTGTGGTTCACACAGTCAAATGCCTTTAACAAATCACAGAAAATACCTGCTGCTTATAATTTGTTATTTAATGAATTAAGTACATTTTCACTGTAGGTGTAAATAGCCATCTCGATATCAGAACCCTTCAGAAATCCAAAGTGTGTTCTTGCTTATATGTTATTTGTGGTCAGATGGTTGAGTAGCTGCCTATACATTACTTTTTCTAAAATTTTTGAGAATGCTGGCAAAAGTGAAATCAGTCTGTAGTTTGATGTTATCTCTTTATCCCCACTTTTGAATAGATGCTTAACATCTGCATATTTTAGCCAATTAGGAAATATCCCAGTTATAATAGACCGGTTACACAAGTAACTTCGAATTGTACTAAGCTCACAAGAACGTGCCATAATTAACTTTGTTGATATGAATAGATTATAATTTCCTGCAGGTGCTTGGTAAATAGTCACTATTATATAGGATGTGTTATGGAACTCATCTGTTGCACATGCTTCTAGATGCTGCTCTAAACAGAATTTATTAATGTCAGTATTCTTGAATTTATGGCAGTTTTTAATGAATGTGGCAACTCCTCCTCCATCCATATCTACTCTGCAGATGTAGGAAGCTAGCATACATCCTGAAATCTGGTGGAAGGGAACCACCACTTGCAGCATACTGAATATGGGAGATACTAGAAAGCCTTCATCCTTTTCGTTTGCCCTTATTTTAAATTTTATTCTTATCAGATTCTTATTTCTCAAGTTCACAGCTGAATAGTTTATTCGAATTGTGAAATGTTGTAAAGTTTATTTTAAAAAAAAAAAAAAAAAACAGCAGGGTGATGTGGTTGTGTGGCTACAAAGGTTACTCCCCATTCAATGTGTTTTGGGTGCAAATGAGCCTCAACGTGCACCTACCAACTAACAGATCTTCAGATTGTAATAAATATACTTGTTTGAGTTACTACAAAAATTATTCTCCATTCAACGTGTTTTTGTGCAAATGTGCCACAAAGTTGTAATGTTCAAAGAGGCAACAAAAGTATTGCCACTGCTAATGGCGAACTACTGCTGCTTTGTAGCTGCATGTATGAACTCTTAGTTTTCGGTGACGCCATTTAAGAAGCGCAACTTTTGTCACGCCACAAAAAGTTGAATTTGGTTCTACTTTGTTGCACCATTTTGCCTTCTCCACAGTCGAATAACGTCATTCCATTGGTACCTCGCGGCTGGATTCAAACCATTCTAGTGCGTATTCGTTCGTAGATAGTGCTTTTGTTTGGGCGTTTGCTATTAATATGCCGAAAAAGTGGTCAACAGCGACAATTATGAGATTCTTGGAGGTGTATCAAGAACGAGAATGCCTTTGGAACCACAAAAGCGAATTATACAAAGACAGAAATTTGAGAGATGCTGCTTTAATTGAAATAGGAAACAGTATGCGTGAATATGTACCTGGAATTGATGTACCTACAACAAAATTAAAAATTCGAAATGCTTACATGAATGAACATAAAGAAGTACTGAAATCACTTAAGAGTGGTGCGTCTACAGACGGTATTTATAAACCCAGCCTTGCTTGGTTTGAAGCTGCAGACCGGTTCTTAAAACGTGTAGTCGAGAGAAGAGAGATGAGAAACACTTTGGTAAGTAATATTTTATATTTATTATGTTTCCAAAACATCTTATTTAGTAATATGTACAGCCGTTTAATCAGCCGAGACAGGTGACGCCATTTTGCGAACTGCGCAATTACGAATAATTTATGGCTTCCTGTGTGAACGGTAACTCAATGCGCCACTCGAGAATGACTTGACTTGTGGCGGTACTTTCGTTGCGTGTGTGAACCCGGCTTTATGAACGACTGAAACTATCGATACAATCCACAGGGTAGCTACGCGTTGCTGTGAATCGACATGAAAGAACAATTATATATAAAATTGCAGTGAACTTTAATTATGTCAACATAGACAGATATATTATCGCTCTATTGTAAAAACTAATAATTTGCAGGACAATAATATTATGTATTACTGCAGAACTATTTGAGAACTCTATTCAATTTCGCACTGTTTTCATAGGTGCATACGTGCGATGTAAAAATTATGTATGCTCAATTCATGTTGGCACGCCTGCGTACTTTGTAAGGTCGTGGATTGTTGAGGCAGAAACAGTTACGTTATACTAAGTCCAAGAGGCAGTGTCATGAGAAGTCGTCAGAAATGGAAAATTTTGAGATAGTTCGTGTTGTTGAACATTTTGAGACAACGACTTATGTTGGGAAAGCTTATTTTGGTGAAGTACTGATTGTTATGAAGATGATATTACGAATATATATAGTATGGAAGCCTTTAAACAGCATCAGTTACATAGCATATTACAAACCCAAGGACCCATTGTAGTAACAATTACAGCAAATCCAGAAGTTACCCCTCGACAACGAGTATTCATGGTGAGGTAATTAAATTATTTCATGTTCGTACTGTGAAGTTACCTTCTCTTTAAGTCTCTTATGCTCTGTTAATAGAGTGAACAGACTGACGGGGACTTGTGGTCCACTATTGAAACCAGGAAGACCTCACAGGTTTTTAAACACGTGTCATAATTTGATATAAAATAATTGATGATATTCAATATTTCTTCCCAGGACGAGAGAGGTACAATACATATGGGAACTTCCTGTCCGGGATTCAAATTGAATTGTTCGAACTGATACTTGTTCTATGTTCACAGATAATAATAGGTACAGTTACAGTAAATCAGCCAATAAAGGGGAAGAGGAAAAGGAATCCAATGACGAAGGCAAATAACATGTATTAAAGTACGGAAGCAATTAAGAAACAACAAAATTAGGCCTACACTTAATGGCAAGACCACGCGAAAAACAAGGTAAGTGCATATATTGATTTGTTCATATTGTTGGCTGTTTTTAGGCGTATTTTGTGGGTTAATAAGTTTAAAAATTTCTTGCTTTAAAAAAAACTTTAACGGAGGATATCTTGTTGCTGGGTGGGAGGGGGTAGGCAAATTCGAATGCAAGTGGCGAGGTTAGTACCAGTACAGGAATAGAGTTATCAAAAAATGTTGTTGAAGAATTAGATACATCCACGATGTTGCGATTACTTTTAAAACAAAATTCTGAATTGAAGAACGTAATTGAAATTAAAAGTGTCTCGAATTGTTAGCAAATGCAAAACGTGTAGAAGTAAAACTTTCGAAAGAAAATAGCCAAGTGGCTCAGCAATTCGTTAAAGGAAGTGAAGGTATCAGATCTGACATGGAATTAATGAAAATTAATTTAGAATAACGTGCAAATAAGATTGAAGATAGGGTGTCGACGTAGAAGTTACGCTCAATAAAGTCAAACTAACGATCAAACGGGAAGCGGAAGAAACCGCGAAAAATTTCGAAGTATTTGCAAATGAAAGGAAAATTAGATAGGGGGGTAATGATTACCGGAATTGAGTTGCATACGAAAAATTTCTAAACTTACAGAGGAAGAAATGGTTACCAGAATGGAGTTGGATACGAAAAATTTCTATGGCAAATTGTCAATACTTGAAAACAATGTTGTGGAAAAAGTAAAGACTGTAGAGTGTTGTAACGCCGTAATTAAAGACAATGAAAATGAGGTAGCACGATTACAGAAACAACTGAGATTCGGGATAATTTAGCAATGAAATCGGTGGCGACTCCTTTTAGCGGATTTTGGTCAGGTGTTGACGTGCGTAATTTTCCAGGGGTCGAAAAATTACACCCGGTTGACTTGATTATGAATAGTAGTGACAATGTTGGTATGAAATGAAAGAGTAATTATAATGGGAACAATCAAAATTATCAGCTAAATCGACATTATAACTGCCAGGGAAATTCCAATACTGAAAACAAGGGCAACTGGAGACGAAATGAGAACAGGGCAAGAAATAATTATGGGTGGAACGGGAATAGACAATGGGAAAATTCAGAGAGAAGACAAGATGGGATTGTGCAAGGGCGGTTAAACTACGAGCCATTCCGATGAGGGCCTGTCAGTTTGGGACGAACAGATATAACTTCAGAAATCCGGCTATTAGAAACCAAAGTAGGCATATAATAATAATAATTTTATTGTCGTTCGGCTGATTACAGCAATAGGAAAGTCAAGAGCATATATTTCTATATAAACTACTATATTAATGTAATTTGGTTAACATAAAATAGGTACACGTAGAATACAGTATTTTCATCTTCAAAGAATTCATAAATGGTATAAAATGGATTGTTCACTAGTAGCTTGTATAATTTAGCTTTAAAGATATTAACAGGCAGTTCTTTAAAGTTAGCACTTAGTCTGTTAAACATCCTTAGTCCAAGAACTAGGTAAGAGTTATGCGGTTTTGATAATCTATGATATGATACGTCTACAGATGTTCTGTTTCTAGTATTATGGCTATGAATAACATTTCTCAACTCAAAATTAGACACATTGTTTCTCATGTACATTAAAAAATTGTAGATGAATAAGTTTACTACTGTAAGACATTGCAATTTAATAAACAGAGGTTTACAATGTTCTGTTTTATCAGAATCTGTTGTTATTTTCTTCTGTAAAAGTAAAATGTCATTTACATGACAGCTACTACCCCACAGTAAAATTGCATAAGAGATGATGCTTTGGAAGAAGGCAAAATATGCTGATCTCACATAGTCATTGGGAACATGTCTTTGTAAATTTCTAATTAGATAAATAACTCTTGAAAGCCTAGCCAGTATATTTTTAATGTGTGCTTCCCACGTCAATTTATTATCAATAGTAACAACTAAAAATTTAACAGTTTCTAATTCCTGGTAGTTAGGAATCTCTTTGAGGCTAAAGTAAAGTGTCTGGGTTTTGTTTTCATTTATGAAGAAGCCATTAGCTTTGAACCATAATGAGGACTGAGCAAGGGTATTTTCGGTCAGTGTCTTCAGTGTACCTAGATCAGAGCTTTTATGTAGAAAAGTTGTGTCATCAGCATACAATATTGTATGAGAATTTATGAATTAGGGCAGGTTATTAATCATTAGTACAAACAGTAAAGGTCCAAGCACCGACCCTTGGGGCACTTCGTACCTAACATTAACCAAATTTGATTTCTCCCTACCAATGCACACAACTTGTTGACGGTTCTCTAGAAAAGACCTGAACATATTTATACTGTTGTCATCGAAACCATAGCAAACTAGCTTATTCAGCACAGTGTCGTGCTCTACACAGTCAAAGGGTCTGATCAGGTCACAAAATGTAGCCTGGGCATAGTCCCTAGCCTTGAACACATCTAGGACTAATTTTACGAGGGAGTCCATTGAATCCGTTGTGGATTTACCTTTCCTAAATCCAAACTGTTTATCACTAATTATATTTAGTTTACCAAAGTAGGCTCTAACTTGTTCATACATAATCATTTCAAAAATTTTTTTTAAAAAACTGGTTATGGATATAGGTCTGTAACTAGCGGGACAGTTCTTTTCCCCTTTTTTGTATATGGGCACAACTCTAGAAATTTTTAGTATGTCGGGGAACTTTCAACTAGACATTTGTTAACACAAAAGGTTAAAGGATAAATCACACAATCAATAACATCTTTCAACAAATTACATGACATATCATAGAAATCAATGCTAACTGAAGGTTTGAAATTTTTCACTATTTTTAGGATGTTATTTGGGCTCCTGTGAAAGTGAAGGTGCCTGAGGGAAGCTTTTTAAAGCAGCTGTCCATAATACTAAGTGCATTTTCAGGTGGTTTGATTATTGAACTACTAATTTCTTCAATGGACTGAATGCAATATTTATTAAATTCTTCTGGAGTAACGGCAATTTCCTCTTTGTGTTTAGCGTGTGCAATGGAGTTTATTACCCTCTAGGCCTTCTTGCATTTATTGTTAGATTTTTCAATGTTTACTATGTTATGCAGTTTCTTTGCTTCATTTATTGCCTTCCTATACTTGCATTTAGCTTTAGCATACAGGTCTTTATACAGTTCTGATTTACCGGTTTTGTATAGACTAGAATACAGCATAACAGTATTTTTCAATTGCCCTAACTGTGGAGTATACCATTCCTTCGTTTTCCTTTTCTTGTAATTACTACTAATATTCACAATACATTTTTTTAGAGGGATGTTATTTTCAAATACATTTAAAAAGACAGAGGAAAACTTTGTGAATACAATATCAGCTGAACAGTGTTGGAGCCTAATAAAACATGTGTCCCAACTGAAATAAGTGAGGGCCTGATTAATCCTATCCATCCTCTCTCTGCTCACTGGTCTACTAATCACAGTTTTAGATTCTGGTTTGGTGCAGTCCGAAGTTACATTATTAAGACTAAGATATACTGCATCGTGGTCTGAAGAAAGGGAAACTAATTGTTGTGGTTGGCAGGAGAGCCAACACCGTATTGCTAAAGGAGGCCGAAATGCACTCGTCTCAGCTCACGCAGGCCGGCGTGAGGTCTGGAACATGACAAGGGAATTAGAATTGAGAAAAACGGACGTAGCTGGTGGAATACTTAACTTTAATCCATTAATGACGAACATCACTCTTTATGGTACATGATTCACAATATCAATAGTACGGATACTGGCGCCTTGCTAGGTCGTAGCAAATGACGTAGCTGAAGGCTATGCTAACTATAGTCTCGGCAAGTGAGAGCGTAGAAGTCAGTGAACCATCGCTAGCAAAGTCGGCTGTACAACTGGGGCGAGTGCTAGGAAGTCTCTCTAGACCTGCCATGTGGCGGCGCTCGGTCTGCAATCACTGATAGTGGCAACATGCGGGTCCAACGTATACTGCCGGACCGCGGCCGATTTGAAGGCTACCACCCAGCATGTGCGGTGTCTGGCGGTGACACCACACTAATGACGTCAGTGGACATACAAGTTCTCTTAATATTTGTAAGTATATTGTCTAGACAGGATGAGCCTCTGGTAGGTTTGCAGTTAACATAGTACAGGTTAAATTGTCGAATCACATTTTTGAGCTCTGTCACAGTTTTTCTGTGCTGCAGGACATCAAAACTTGAATTGATATCCCCTCAATGACAACATTGTACTGTTTCCATTTCGGTATACATATGTACATTAAGAGTTCCTCAAGTTTCTCCAGAAAGATATGGGGGTCACCACTAGGTGGCCAGTACGCTACTACTACCATTAGCTTAAGGCTCTCAATTACTAGACCTGATATTTCAAAATGCATTTCATTACAGAGGGTATTGAGATCTATCCTGCCTCAGTTTGGTGCAAGAGGTGTTTTTGCATATATTCCTACCCCACCACGTAAGTGCTGTTTTCTGCAACAGCAACTAAGTAGTGTGCAATCATCCAATACTTTGTACCCAAACTCATCCTCTTTACACCAATGTTGACTTAAACATAGAATGTCTATCACGTTTTCATTTGAAAATTCGTTAACAATTAAGTTTTTTTCTGCCATGCCCTGAATATTGAGGTAGCATATTTTGAACTCTACTTTAGACATTTCTTATTTTGCATATTCTCTTAGTTGACATGATGTACTGTTACTGCATGAAAGTTGACCAGGTTGTGTCCTTATGTTACTAGGACACCCAACCTGGTCTATGAATACAAGTTTTTTGTCATCTCAGTTGAAACGTAATCCAAACACATTACTGGTCTTTTTTCCTTCTCTAGCTTATCCAATACTATTCCGATAATTGTATCACTTAAAACACGTTTACCTAGATAACAGAAATGTTGACCATGCTTGGTATGCCATTCTCTGCTACAACTACTGGTGTTAATTAAGGAAACATTCTTAAAAGTGCTTACAGATAGCTTTGTACTCCTTGTTTGTCTGCTCCACTTCCTTATTCACACATGACCACTGGGGCAAATCATGTCGATGTGGCACATTAACAACAATCACGGTGTTGTGGGTTAACATTCCGAGAGTCTCCTTCAGTGTCGAAGTAGCAATCTTCCTTTCGTTTGTGCTGACGTCGTTCGCTCCGGCCATTACCACTACAAAGTCTCTGTCCGAGAGGACTGTGCTTTCTTTCTCGATCGATGTTGAAACATCTCGTAAACCAGCTCCTGATTTAACGGTACCTTCTATTTCGAACTTGTTAATCACAGGAGGTCCGCTTTCTGTTAACATAGCTGCCAGTCCTCTGGCGTAACTGTCTGAATAAATCTTGATTTTGCGTTTTTTCTTATACCTTACTTGGCTGTTCGCGAAGTTGTGAGAGTCCTGCACCACCTTATCAGATGAGTGTGCTGATACCGTTTCTACGTCATCTGTGTTTTGAAGCAAATTGTATTTGTTATTTAATGGTAACACAAAGTCCTGCCTATGTTTATTGTTAATATGTTTGTAAGCGCTCCCCTTCGATTTTACAGTTACCCATCTACTGCTAGGCCTGTTGTGAGCCGTTTTAGTTGTAGCTTCACTTTCTGGCAATCCTTCCATAGGTTCGGGGTATGAAGACATACCTGATGATCACTCTCTTCCAATTTAAGCTTGAGTCTTCTGTTTTCATCACTCAGGATTTTTGTGTCCTCTCATAGCTCAGCAATAATTAACAACAGATCATTTTCAGAGGATGAAGCACCGATTTTCACATCTTTGATTTTTGTTTTACCATGCCATTGCTCTGACTTGTGTAGATTTAATTCATATTTCTCGTACAGTTTTTTTAATTCGTCCTGTAAGAGTCCAATAATTGTAATATATGATAGGTTTTCCTTTTTGATACTGTCGGTCTTCCGTGCTGCATCACACGTACACATTTCTTGATCATTAAGGGACACAGCCTTTTGTTTACAATCCGCACAGTTCCACATAGTCGCACAATTATCGTCGCTTCTCAGGGAAGGGTCAACCTTTCCCCAACGAAAATTAAATTTATGGTTACACTGGACACAGACGAAGCCACTTTTAACAGGTCTCGTGCACTTTTTGCAAGATTGACACTGTATAACACTATTTTTGCGAACTTCATTGCCATTACAGCAATACACAAAGTCATACACATAATACAATACATGACAGTATATGCTTTAAAAGAACAGAATTGTTAAGAACGTTACAGTTTTATATCACAGGTCATGAAATCCTTTATATTGTAAAATGGGTTTACAACTAACCAGTCACAAAGTGTTTGTTTGTAATGTTGCTATGATAAATTTTGTGTAGCTTGTGGAAGTTTGTTAAATAATTTGTGGCCCATAAGTTCATAACTGTTAACTGATTTTGACAGTCTGTGGTAGGGCGTATAGATAGAGCTGTTTGTCCTAGTGCTGTAACAATGTATATTTGCTCTGCGTTATACTTTAGGTAAGTTCTTTTTTGAGTTGATTAAAACATAATAAATATATAGGTTTATTACTGTCATGATTATACAAGTAGGGCACCGGAAGTTGTAAGAGACCATTTGATAAACAATTTTGGCACAAATAAGTGATAGGGGGACAAGCAAAGATAATTGTAGACCCATTAGTATTCAGGAATCAGTGGAGATGTAATGAAGAATTTGTTTACGGAGGAAGAAAATGTTATAAGAGGTGATGTTGGGGGCTGTTGCTATGTTAATAATACTAATGACACCTATGATACTTATGGAATTAATGTATTGTGATAAAAATGTAGTAAATTGTCATCTGATTGCTGTGGAGGCTTCTGTCAGTGAGAATGAGAAAAAAATACTGCATAATAGATTTGTAGAATTCAAGGAAGGAGGTTGTGCTCTTGATGTGAGAGATAATGTTGAAGTGGATGACGTTAGGGACGTTGAGTCATGTGTTGAGGTATTGAAGGATTCTGAGGAAGAGGCTGTTGATGGTAGATCAGTAGGTGCTTCTTTTTATTGAAATTCTTATCAGTTTAATTCATCACATTCACAGTGGAAGAATTTATTTAAATTGCAATATATGGTTAAGTATTTTTTGTTTAAAGCAGGGTCATCTGGTTTTATGGCCAGAAAGCAGATTCTCCATTCAATGGGTTTTTGGTGCAGATTGGACACCACATGCCCCTTACTGATTAACGAATGTTCGGAATTTGATAAATCTTCGTGTTTAGGTATCTCCTTCATTTAATTTATTTTTAAAAAAATGTTATTCCATGGTCACTATAAATAATCAATTTGCTGCACAATTTGTGGCACATGGTCCTACCCTCTCAGCAGGGAGATTCTGTTTCATGAGTGCTATGTTTGTTCAACCATTGAGTGTGATTTTGTTGGATGCGACCCACCACTCCGAGCATTTTGACTATTGGAGTTATAAGGAAAGACTTCTTTCTTTTGCTAGGTGCTTCTTTTGATTGTTACCCTTAACACTTGTAATCATTAAATTCACAGTGGAGTAATGTATTTGAATCATGGAATGTGGTTAAGTAGTTCCTTACATCAGCATCATCTGCTTGTATGGCCAGAAAGCAGATTCTTCATTCAATGGGTTTTTGGTGCAGATTGGACACCACATATCCCTTACTTAATAACAAATGTTTGGAATTTGATAAATCTTCTTGTTTAGGTATCTCCTTCATTTGCTTTATATTTTTAAAAATGTTATTCCATGGTCACTAACATAATCAATGTGCTGCACAAATTGTGGTACATGTTTCTTCCTTCTCAGCAGGGAGATTCCGTTTCATGAGTGAGTGCTATGTTTTTTCTTCCATCGAGTGTGATTTTGGAAGGTAGGAGACGGATACTGGCAGAAGTAAAGCTGTGAGTACCGGACGTGAGTCGTGCTTCGGTAGCTCAGTTGGTAGAGCTCTTGCCCGTGAAAGGCAAAGTTCCCGAGTTCGAGTCTCGGTCGGGCACACAGTTTTAATCTGCCAGGAAGTTTTCATATCAGCGCACACTCCGCTGCAGAGTGAAAATCTCATTCTGGAAACATCCCCCAGGCTGTGGCTAAGCCATGTCTCCGCAGTATCCTTTCTTTCAGGAGTGCTAGTTCTGCAAGGTTCACGAAGAGCTTCTGTAAAGTTTGGAAGGCAGGAGACGGATTCTGGCAGAAGTAAAGCTGTGAGTACCGGACGTGAGTCGTGCTTCGGTAGCTCAGTTGGTAGAGCTCTTGCCCGCGAAAGGCAAAGGTCCCGAGTTCGAGTCTCGGTCGGGCACACAGTTTTAATCTGCCAGGAAGTTTCATATCAGCGCACACTCTGCTGCAGAGTGAAAATCTCATTCTGGAGTGTGATTTTGTTGGATGGGAAACACCACTCCGGGCATTCTGACTATGAGTTACTAGTAAGACTTTTCTCTTTTGGTAGCTGCTTGTTTTGATTGTTACCCTTTACACTTATATTCATAAATTTCACAGTGGAGTAATGTATTTGAATCACGAAATGTGGTTAAGTAGTTGTTGTTTACATCAGCGTCATCTTGTTGTATGGCCAGAAAGCAGATTCCCCATTCAATGGGTTTTTAGTGCAGATTGGACACCACATACCCCTTACTGAACAACGAATGTTCGGAATTTGATAAATCCTCTTGTTTAGGTATGTCCTTTATTTGCTTTATAATTTTAAAATGTTATTCCATGCTCACTAAAAATAGTCAATGTGCTGCACAAATTGTGGTATATGGTTCTTCCCTCTCAACAGGGAGACTCCGTTTCATGACTGCTATGTTTGTTCAAAAATCGAGTGTAATTTTGTTGGATGGGAACCGCCACTCCAAGCATTCTGATGATTGGAGTTATAAGGAAGACTTCTTTCTTTTGCTAGGTGCTTCTTTTGATTGATACCCTTATCACTTATATTCATCAATTTCACAGTGGAGTAATCTATTTGAATCGTGAAATGTGGTTAAGAGTTTGTTCTTTACGCCAGGGTCATCTGGTGTTATGGCCACAAAGCAGATTATACAATCAATATATTTTGGTGCAGTTGGGACACCACACGCACCATACTGAATAACGACTGTTCGGAATTTGATAAATCTTCTTGTTTTGGTATCTCCTTCATTTGCTTTTTATTTTCAAAAATCTTATGTTAATGGTCACTAAAAATAAACTATGTGCTGCACAAATTGTAGTACATGTTTCTTCCCTCTCAACAGGGAGATTCAGTCACATGACTGCTATGTTTGTTCAAACATCGAGTGTTATTTTGTTAGATGGGAACCACCACTCCGAGCAGTGTGACGATTGGAGTTATTAGAAAGACTTTTTTCTTTTGCTAGGTGCTTCTTTCGATTGATACCCTTATCACTTATATGCATCAATTTCACAGTGGCGTAATGTATTTTAATCATGAATTGTGGTTAAGTAGTTGTTGTTAAATCAGCCAGAAAGCTGAGTCTCCATTCAATGGGTTTTTGGTTCTGATTGGACACCACATGCACCTTACGGAACACCGAATGTTCGGAATTTGATAAATCTTCTTGTTAGGTATCTCCTTCATTTGCTATTTATTTTTTAAACTCTTATTGCAATGGCCACAAAAAATAATGATTGTGCAGCACAAATTGTGGTACATATTTCTTCACTTTCAGCAGGGAGATTCCGTTTCATGGCAGCTATGTTTGTTCTAGCATCGAGTGTGATTTTGTTGGATGGGTTCCAGCACTCCAAACACGATATGACGCTGCCGTAAAGAACAAACTCTTAATCATATTTCACGATACAAATACATTACTCCACTGTGAAATTGATGAATATAAGTGATAAGGGTAACAATCAAAAGAAGTACCTAGCAAAAGAAAGAAGTCTTTCCTTATAACTCCAGTAGTGAAACTGCTCGGAGTGGTGGTTCCCATCCAACAAAATCAAACTCGGTTGATCAAAAATAAAAGTCAGGAAACAAAATATCCCTGCTGAAAGGGAAGAAAGATATACCACAATTTGTGCAACACATTGATTATTTTTAGTGACCATTGGAATACGATTTTTATAAATAAAAAGCAAATGAAGGAGATACCGAAACAAGAAGATTTATCACATTCCGAACAGCCGATATCCAGTAAGGTGCATGTGGTGTCCCATCTGCACAAAAACCCATTGATTGTGTAATCTGCTTTGTGGCCTTACCACCAGATTCACTTTACTGAATAACGGATGTTCAAAATTTGATAAATCTTATTGTTTAGGTATCTCCTTGATTTCCTTTATATTCTGTAAAAATCTTATGGCAATGGTCGCTAAAAATAATCAATGTGCTGCACAAAATGTGGTACATGTTTCTTCCCTCTCAGCACGGAGATTCTGTTTCATTACTGCTATGTTTGTTCAAACATGGAGTGTGATTTTGTTGGATGGGAACCACCACTCCGAGCATCCTGAGTATTGGAGTTATTAGGAAAGACTTCATTGTTTCGCTAGGTGGTTATTTTAATTGTTACCCTTATCACATATATTCATAAATTTCACAGTGGGTTAATATATTTGAATCGTGAAATGTGGTTATGTGTTTGTTGTTTACAGCAGCATCATCTGGTTGTATGGCCAGAAAGCAGATTTTCCACTCAATGGGTTTTTGTTGCAGATTGGACACCACATGCACCTTACAGAATAATGGCTGTACCGAATTTGATAAATCTTCTTGTTTAGGTATCTCCTTCATTTGCTTTATATTTGTAAAAATGTTACTCCAATGGTCCCAAAAAGTAATCAATGTGCTGCACAAATTGTGGGACATGTTTACCCCCTCTCAGCAAGGAGATTCGTTTCATGACTGCTATGTTTGTTCAAACATCGAGTGTGATTTTGTTGGATGTGAATCACCTCTCCGAGCGTTCTGACGATTGGAGTTATTAGAAAGACTTTTTTTCTTTTGCTAGGTGCTTCCTTTGATTAATACCTTTATCACTTATATTCATCAATTTCACAGTGGAGTAATTTATTTGAATCGTGAAATGTTGGTAAATGTTTGTTGTTTACAGCAGGGTCATCTGGTTGTATGGCCAGAAAGCAGATTCTCCATTCAATGGGTTTTTGGTGATATTTTACACCACATGCACCTTACTGAACACCGAATGTTCGGAATTTGATAACTCTTCTTGTTTTGGTATCTCCTTCATTTGCTTTATATTTTTAAAAATCTTATTTCAATGGTCACTAAAAATAAACATTGTGCTGCACAAATTGTAGTACGTGTTTCGTACCTCTCATCAGGGATATTCCCTTTCATGACTGCTGTTTTTGTTCAAACATCGAGTGTGATTTGGTTCGATGGGAATCACCACTCCGAGCGTTCTGATGATGATTGGAGTTATTAGAAAGACTTTTTTTCTTTTGCTAGGTGCTTCCTTTGATACCTTTATCACTTATATTCATCAATTTCACAGTGGAGTAATGTATTTGATTGGTGAAATGTTCGTAAATGTTTTTTGTTTACAGCAGGGTCATCTGTTTGTATGGCCAGAAAGCTGATTCTCCATTGAATGGGTTTCTGGTGCAGATTGGACAGCACATGCACTTTACTGAATATCGAATGATCAGAATTTGATTAATGTTCTTGTTTGGGTATCTCCTTTATTTGCTTTATATTTTTAAAAATCTTATTGCAATGGGCACTAAAAATAATCAATGTGCTGCACAAATTGTAGTACACGTTTCTTCCCTCTCAACAGGGAGATTGTGTTTCATGACTGCTATGTTTGTTCTACCATCGAGTGTGATTTTGTTGGATGGTAACCACCACTCCGAGCATCCTGAGTATCCGAGTTATTAGGAAAGTCCTGTTGCTTTTGCTAGGTGCTTCTTTGGATTGTTACCCTTATAACTTATATTCATGTATTTTGCAGTGGAGTAATGTATTTGAATCGTTAAATGAGTCTAAATGTTTGTTGTTTAGAGCAGGGTCATCTGGTTGTATGGCCAGAAAACAGATTCTCCATTTAATGGGGTTTTGGTGCAGATTGGACACCACATGCATTTTACTGAATAACAAATGTTCGGAATTTGATAAATGTTCTTGTTTAGCTAGCTCCTTCATTTGCTTTATATTTTTAAATATCTTATTTCAATGGTGTCTAAAAATGATCAATGTTGTGCAGAAATTGTGGTACATGTATAGTACCTCTCACCAGGGAGATTCTGTTTTAGTTAGTTAGTTAGTTATATTACTTTTTACATGGATCATGAACACGATTCTTTCGTAATGACGTGGAACGTGTCAAAATACACAAGATTCATTTATCCCAAGTAATCATTGTTATTCTTATATACGGTACAATTGTTAATGCTTACTGTATTTCTTTGGCCTCTGTTTAAAAATTCATCTATGGAGGAGAAGGAGTTGTCATTCAGGAATTCCCTTAACTTACTTTTGAATGCCGATTGGTTGTCTGTCAGACTTTTGATATTGTTTAGCAATTGACCAAAAATCTTTGTGGCAGTATAATTGACTCCCTTTTGTGCCAATGTCAAATTCAATGAACGGTAGTGAAGGTCACCCTGTCTCCTAGTATTGTACCTGTGGACTGTGCTGTTAATTCTGAAGTGATCTGGGTTACTAACAACAAATTTCATTAGGCTGTATATATATTGTGAAGCTACTGGCAATATCCCTAATTCTTTAAATAATTGTCTACAAGATGATCTTGGATGAGCCCCAGACATTATTCTGATAACACGTTTTTGTGCAATAAATACCTTCTTTGTTAGTGATGAATTGCCCCAAAAGATGATTCTGTAAGAAAGCAACGTATGAAAATATGCGTGGTAAGCTAACTTACTGATGTGCTTGTCTCCAAAATTTGCAATGACACTAATAGCATAGGTAGCTGAGCTCAATCGTTTCAGTAGATTGTCAATGTGTGTCTTCCAGTTTAAATTCTGATCAATACAGGCACCCAGAAATTTTGAACGATCTGCTTTAGCTAAATATTTTCCCCCACACTCTATATTTATTTCCGTTGGTATGCCTTTCCCTGTACTGAACTGTATGTACAGTGTTTTTTCAAAGTTCAATGAAAGTCCATTTGCGGAAAACCACCTAAAAACTCTTTGAAAAACATTATTTGCATTTTCCTCAGCTGATTCTTGCTTTTTAGGCTTGATTACAATACTTGTGTCATCTGCAAAGAGAACCAAGTTTGCATCTTAATGAATATAATTAGGCAAGTCATTAACATATATTAAAAACAATAAATTCCCCAAGACAGAACCCTGTGGTACCCCATTCTTGATACATCCCCAGTCTGAATAATCTGCTGCCCTTTGTGTACTATGTGGGTTTACTGTTTCAACCTTCTGCATTCTACCAGTTAAATATGAAGTGAACCATCTGTGCACTGAACCATTCATTCCATAGTACTTCAGCTTATCTAAGAGGATTTCATGATCCACACAATCAAAAGCCTTAGAGAGATCACAGAAAATCCCAATTGGTGATGTTCTACTATCCAGAGCATTTAAAATTTGATCAGTGAAAGCGTGTATAGCACTATCTGTTGAAACACCTTTCTGAAAACTGAACTGACATTTTGTTGAAACGTTATTCCCACTAATGTATAAAGTTACTCTTGAGTACATTACTTTTTCAAACACTTTTGAGAAGGATGTCAGAAGTGAAATAGGACGAAAATTGTTGACGTCTGTCTTGTCACCTTTTTTATACAAGGGTTTAACTATGGCCTATTTCAATCTGTCAGGAAATATTCCCTGATTCAATGAGCTATTACGTATGTGGCTAAGAACTCGACTTATCAGGTGTGGACAAGATTTTAGTATTCTATTGGAGATACCATCAGTTCTATGTGAGTTTTTATTCTTAAGTGAATTTATTATTTTCTTAATTTCAGACGGTGAGGTGGGTAGGATTTCAATTTCATTTGTTTGCATCGGGAATGCCTCTTTCATATAGAGTTCTGCCCTATCTGGTGAGCAGCTGGTGCCTATATTTTCCACTACATTTATAAAATGATTATTAAAAATATTTTGAACCAGTGATTTTTCATTTATAAGCTTTTCATTGTGCTTAACAGTAATACTGTTGTCCTGTGACCTTGGTTGCCCTGTTTCCCTTTTAACTATATTCCATATTGTTTTAGCTTTGTCATCAGAGGTGCTAATCTCAGACTTGATACACATACTTCTGGATTTTTTTATAACTTTCCTTAATATATTACAATATTTCTTATAATGGTTGAGCTTTTCTTCATCTCGACTTATTCTAGTGTCTTGGTATAGTTCCCATTTCCGGCTACAAGAAATTTTAATCCCTTTAGTCAGCCATGGTTTTTTATCAAGTTTATTTGAATTATGATTCACTAATTTCTTAGGAAAACTGTTTTCAAATATGCCCACAAGTTTATCGTGGAATAAGTTAAATTTAACATTTGCATCAGGTTCCCGATAAACATCCTCCCAGTCTACCCTTTTCAAGCTTTCCTTAAATTGTTGAATTGTTATATGTTTAATTGGGCGTATTATTATTATTATTTTTTTTTTTTCACATTACTGTATGGAGCAAAGTCATGAATTGAAAGTAGCTGTGCATTGTGATCAGAAAGCCCGTTCTTAATAGGATAGGTGCTTACTTCTTTTAATTTATCTTGGTCTATGAAAATGTTATCTATCAGGGTGCTACTGTCTTGTACAATACGAGTAGGAAGATCAATGACTGATGTCAGATTGTAAGAGCAAAGTAATAGTTCAAGGTCGTTCTTCTTGCTTGAGTGTTTAAGAAAATCTACGTTAAAATCTCCACAAATGATAATGTGTTTTCCCTTTTCTGACAGATAACACAGCAAGAGATCTAGGTTTTTAAGAAACATTTGAAAATTTCCAAGTGGGGACCTATACACAGTCACAATTATGAAATTACCACTGTCCATTTTAAGCTCACAAGCGCATACTTCAATGTGCTGTTCTACACAGAATTTTGCGGTTTCTCTGTTTTTAAAACTATGTTCCCCCTTAACATAAATGGCAGCTCCTCCTTTGTCCATATTGTCTCTACAAAAATAAGTTGCTAATTTATACCCATTAATATTTCCATTTTCCATTTGTGTAGTTATATGATGTTCAGACAGGCACAGTACATCAACTTCTGTTGTATTTTTAATATTCTCAAAACAAATTATTAGTTCGTCTGTTTTGTTCCTTAATCCCCTGATATTTTGGTGAAATATATTAACACAACTGTTTCCTCTACCTTTATTTGAACCATTTATTTTTTTTACCTTTAAGAGCTGCCCGTCTGGACATTTTGTTCAACCTAAAAAAAAGTGCCCCTATGCCCTTTCGGGTCACAGGGGTTTTGCCTTGAGTGCTAGTGGCCCCCTTTAGACGACCTACAATTAAATCAGCTAATCTATCCTTCCCTAGACTATTTAGGTGCAGGCCAGGTTGAGTGTATCCCCATCTCCCAATGCTACCAACAGGCACTGTATAAATGTGTGTTTTTGCACCGTCCAGCAGCTGCTCGCTCAACTCTCTGTTAACTCGCCACACAGAAGGGTTAACCGAGGGCTGATCGTAACACTGCAATACCTCAACAAAACCCACATTCGCACATCCTGTTGCAGCTCATATTTTATCCAGGTCACTCTTAATATCATAATTCCTATCCTTAGCCAGGCTGTTTCCTGCCCCACCTATTACTATCACCTCATCATTCTTGTCAAAGTCCCTACAGAGTGGTCCTATTTCTTCTATCACCTGGCTAAGCCTAGCACTTGGCTTAAACAAACTCGTGACCTGGTAATCTGCTCCTAATTTCTCCTGCACCAGTTGGCCTACACCCCTCCCATGACTGCTCCCTGGCAGCAAGACTTTTCTTTTCCTATTACTAGATTTTCCCGACCTAATGCTGTTACCAATTTTAGTAGTCTGCTGCACCCTACTTTCAACTACTCCTGTTTTTGGCTCCTCCCTTCCTACTTCAGGTAAGAAGGAGAATTTATTCATAACTGGAACTTCGACAACATCTACATGGCTGGTCCCTTTTCGCGATTTCCTTGTTACCAATTCCCATTTCCCGCAGGCTTTTCCCCCCTTTAACTTAGCTAATTCAGTTTTTACCGAATCTAGTTCAGCCTGAAGGGCACACATCTTTTCCTCCTGTTGTACGAATCTTTTTTCTATACTACAGAACTTACAGTTCCATGGAAGAGCCAAAAGCATAATCTCGTCAAATTTCCCGCTTCATGAGCCCCAATGAAAAACACCCCCACATCCTCCACACACCACACCCGATTCTATCTTCTTACGGCAGCTTCCACACTTAGTACTCATGGCAATGTACAGTAATAAAATTTAAACAATGATCTCTTAATACAACAAACTATATTCTTAAATCAGTAAGATAATGAACCTACAATGGATGTAATCTAACAAGCTACGTGAATTTAAACAATCGTTACCTGTAAGTAAACAAACGCCAAATGGAAAGTCTATGAACAAGTAAGTTTGAATAATCTACAATCCGACGATATGCTAATTGCTTCTTTTGATTGTTACCCTTCTCACGTATATTCATCAATTTCACAGTGGAGTAATGTATTTGAATCGTGAAATGTGGTTAAGAGTTTGTTGTTTACAGCAGGGTCATCTGGTTGTATGGCCAGAATGCAGATTCTCCATTCAATGGGTTTTTGGTGCAAATTGGACACCACATGCTCTTTACTGAATAACGAATGTCTAGAATTTGATAAATCTTCTTGTTTAGGTATCTCCTTCATTTGCTTTATATTTTTAAAAATCTTATTCCAATGTTCACTAAAAATAATCAATGTGCTGCACAAATTGTGGTACATGTTTGTTCCCTCTCAACAGGGAGATTCCGTTTCATGACTGCTATGTTTGTTCAAACATCGAGTGTGATTTTGTTGGATGGGAACCTCCACTCCGAGCATCTTGAGTGTTGGAGTTATTACAAAAAACTTCATTGTTTTGCTAGGTGCTTCTTTTGATTGTTACCTTTATCACATACATTCATCAATTTCACAGTGGGTTAATATATTTGAATCATTAAATGTGGATATGTGTTTGTTATTTACCGCAGGGTCATCTGGTTGTATGGCCAGAAAGCAGATTCTGCATTCAATGGATTATTGGTGCAGATTGGACACCACATGCACCTTACTGAACACCGAATGTTCGGAAATTGATAAATCTTCTTGTTTTGGTGCAGAGTGAGCACCACATGCACATTACTGACCACCGAATATTAGGAATTTGATAAATCTTCTTATTTTGGAATCTCATTCATGTGCGTTACGTTTTTAAAAATGTTACTCCATGGTCACAAAAAATAATCAATGTGCTGCACAAATTGTGGTACATGATTCTTCCCTCTCAGCAGGGAGATTCTGTTTCACGAGTGCTATGTTTGTTTAACCATTGAGTGTGATTTTGTTGGATGGGATCACCACTCCGATGATTTTGACTATTGGAGTTATAAGGAAATACTTAATTGTTATGCTAATGCTTCTTTTGATTGTTACTTTATATTCATCAATTTCACAGTGGAGTAATGTATTTGAATTGTGAAATGTGGTTAAGAGTTTGTTGTTTGCAGCAGGGTTATCTGGTTGTATGGCCATAAAGCAGTTTCTCCATTCAATGGGTTATTGCTGCAGATTGGACACCACATACTCTTTACTGAAAAACGATTGTTCAGAATTAGACAATTTAGGTAGCTCCTTCATTTGCTTTATATTTTTAAAAACCTTACTGCAATGGTCACTAAAAATAATCAATGTGCTGCACAAATTGTAGTACATGTTTCAGCCCTCAACAGGGAGTTTCTGTTTCATGACTGCTATGTTTGTTCAAACATCGAGTGTGATGTTGTTGGATGGGAACCACCACTCTGAGCATCCTGAGTATTTGAGTTATTAGGAAAGATTTCATTGTTTTGCTAGGTGCTTGTTTTGATTGTTACCCTTATGACATATATTCTAAAATTTCACAGTGGGTTAATATATTTGAATCGTGAAATGTGGTTATGTGTTTGTTGTTTACAGCAGCATCATCTAGTTGTATGGCCAGAAAGCAGATTGTGCATGCAATCTGTTTTTGGTGCAGATTAGACACCACATGCACCTTAACTGAACACCAAATGTTCGGAATTTGATAAATCTTCTTGTTTTGGTATCTCCTTCATTTGCTTTATATTTTTAAAAATCTTATTTCAATGGTCACTAAAAATAGACAATGTGCTGCACAAATTGTCGTACATGTTTCGTACTTCTCATCAGGGAGATTCCGTTTCATGACTGCTATGTTTGTTCAAACATCGAGTGTGATTTTGTTGGATGGGAATCACCACTCCGAGCGTTCTGACGATTGGAGTTATTAGAAGGTCTCTTTTCTTTTGCTAGGTGCTTCCATTGATACCTTTATCACTTATATTCATCAATTTCACAGTGGAGTAATGTATTTCTTTCGTGAAATGTTCGTAAATGTTTGTTGTCTACAGCAGGGTAATCTGGTTGTATGGCCAGAAAGCAGATTCTCTATTCAATGGTCTATTGGTGCAGATTGGACACCACATGCAGTTTACTGAATTACGAATGTTCGGATTGTGATATATCTTTGTTTTTAAGTATCTCCTTCATTTGCTTTATATTTTTAAAAATCTTGTTGCAATGGTCACTAAAAATTATCAATGTGCTGCACACATTGTGGTACATGTTTCATCCCTCTCAACAGGGACATTCTGTTTCAGGACTGCTATGTTTGTTCAAACGTCGAGTGTGATTTTCTTGGATTTGAACCACCACTCCGAGCATCCTGAGTATTGGAGTTATTAGGAAATATTTCATCGTTTTGCTAGGTGCTTGTTTTGATTGTTACCCTTTTGACATATATTCATAAATTTCACAGTGGGTTAATATATTTGAATCTTGAAATGTGGTTATGTGTTTGTTGTTTACAGCAGCATCATCTGGTTGTATGGCCAGAAAGCAGATTTTCCACTCAATGGGTTTTTGTTGCAGATTGGACACCACATAACTGAATAATGGCTGTAAGGAATTTGATAAATCTTCTTGTTTAGGTATCTCCTTCATTTGCTTTATATTTGTAAAAATGTTATTCCAATGGTCCCAAAAAGTAATCAATGTGCTGCACAAAATGTGGGACATGTTTATTCCCTCTCGGCAAGGAGATTCGTTTCATGACTGCTATGCTTGTTCTTCCATCGAGTGTGATTTTGTTCGATGGGAAGTATCACTCCGAGCATCCTGAGTATGAGAGTTTTTAGTAAGACCTCATTGTTTTGCAAGGTGCTTATTTTGATTCTTCCCCTTATCACATATATTCATCAATTTCACAGTGGAATAATATATTTGAATCTTGAAATGTGGTTATGTGTTTTTTGTTTACAGCTGGGTCATGGTGCAGATTGGACAACACATGCACCTTACTGTACACCGGACGTTGAGTATTTGATAAATCTTGTCATTTTGGTATCTCCTTCATTTGCTTTATATTTTTAAAAATCTTATTTCAATGGTCACTAAAAATAGACAATGTGCTGCACAAATTGTAGTACATGATTATTCCCTCTCAACAGGGAGATTCCGTTTCATGACTGCTGTGTTTGTTCAAACATCGAGTGTGATTTTGTTGGATGTGAATCACCTCTCCGAGCGTTCTGACGATTGGAGTTATTAGAAATACTTTTCTCTTTTGCTAGGTGCTTCCTTTGATTAATACCTTTATCACTTATATTCATCAATTTCACAGTGGAGTAATTTATTTGAATCGTGAAATGTGGGTAAATGTTTGTTGTTTACCGCTGGATCATCTGGTTGTATGGCTAGAAAGCAGATTCTCCATTCAATGGTTTTTTGGTTCAGATTTTACACCACATGCACTTTACTGAATATCTATTGTTCAGAATTTGATAAATCTTCTTGTTTAGGTATCTCCTTCATTTGCTTTATACTTTTAAAAATCTTATTGCAATGGACACTAAAAAGTAATTACCGTGCTGCACAAATTGTGGTACATGTTTCATCCCTCTCAATAGGGAGTTTTCATTTCATGACTACATTTGTTCTACCATCGAGTGTGATTTTGTTGGATGGGAACCACCACTCCGAGCATTCTGACCATTCGAGTTATTAGGAAAGACTTCATTGTTTTGCTGGGTACTTCCTTTGATTGACACTTTTATTACTTATATTCATAAATTTCACAGTGGAGTAATTTATTTGAATCGTGAAATGTGGCTAAATGTTTGTTGTTTACAGCAGGGTCATCTGGTTGTATGGCCAGAAAGCAGATTCTATGTTCAATAATCTTTTGGTGCAGATTGGACACCACATGCACTTTACTGAATATCGAATGTTCAGAATTTGATAAATCTTCTTGTTTTGTTATCTCCTTCATTTGCTTTATATTTTTAAAAATCTTATTTCAATGGTTACTAAAAATAGACAATGTGCTGCACAAATTGTAGGACATGTGTCGTACCTCTCTTCAGGGAGATTCCATTTAGTGAGTGCTATGTTTGTTCAACCATCGAGTGAGATTTTGTTGGATGGGAACCACCACTCCGATCATTCTGACTATTGGAGTTATTAGAAAGACTTTTTTTCTTTTGCTAGGTTCTTCTTATGATTGTTACCTTTATCACTTATATTCACCAATTCCATAATGGATTAATGTATTTGAATCGTGAAGTGGGTTTATGTGTTTGTTGTTTACAGCAGGGTCATCTGGTTGTATGGCCAGAAAGCAGATTCCCCATTCAATGGGTTTTTGGTGATATTTTACACCACATGCACCTTACTGAACACCGAATGTTCGGAATTTGATAGATCTTCTTGTTTTGGTATCTCCTTCATTTGCTTTATATTTTTAAAAATCTTATTTCAATGGTCACTAAAAATAGACAATGTGCTGCACAAATTGTCGTACATGTTTCGTACTTCTCATCAGGGAGATTCCGTTTCATGACTGCTATGTTTGTTCAAACATCGAGTGTGATTTTGTTGGATGTTAATCACCACTCCGAGCGTTCTGACGATTGGAGTTATTAGAAGGACTCTTTTCTTTTGCTAGGTGCTTCCATTGATACCTTTATCACTTATATTCATCAATTTCACAGTGGAGTAATGTATTTCTTTCGTGATATGTTCGTAAATGTTTGTTGTTTACAGCAGGGTCATCTGGTTGTATGGCCAGAAAGCAGATTCTCTATTCAATGGTCTATTGGTGCAGATTGGACACCACATGCACTTTACTGAATAACGAATGTTCGGATTTTGATATATCTTCATTTTTAAGTATCTCCTTCATTTGCTTTATATTTTTAAAAATATTGTTGCAATGGTCACTAAAAATTATCAATGTGCTGCACACATTGTGGTACATGTTTCTTCCCTCTCAACAGGGACATTCTGTTTCAGGACTGCTATGTTTGTTCAAACATCGAGTGTGATTTTCTTGGATTTGAACCACCACTCCGAGCATCCTGAGTATTGGAGTTATTAGGAAATATTTCATTGTTTTGCTAGGTGCTTGTTTTGATTGTTACCCTTTTGACATATATTCATAAATTTCACAGTGGGTTAATATATTTGAATCTTGAAATGTGGTTATGTGTTTGTTGTTTACAGCAGCATCATCTGGTTGTATGGCCAGAAAGCAGATTTTCCACTCAATGGGTTTTTGTTGCAGATTGGACACCACATAACTGAATAATGGCTGTAAGGAATTTGATAAATCTTCTTGTTTAGGTATCTCCTTCATTTGCTTTATATTTGTAAAAATGTTATTCCAATGGTCCCAAAAAGTAATCAATGTGCTGCACAAAATGTGGGACATGTTTATTCCCTCTCGGCAAGGAGATTCGTTTCATGACTGCTATGCTTGTTCTTCCATCGAGTGTGATTTTGTTCGATGGGAAGTATCACTCCGAGCATCCTGAGTATGAGAGTTTTTAGTAAGACCTCATTGTTTTGCAAGGTGCTTATTTTGATTCTTCCCCTTATCACATATATTCATCAATTTCACAGTGGAATAATATATTTGAATCTTGAAATGTGGTTATGTGTTTTTTGTTTACAGCTGGGTCATGGTGCAGATTGGACAACAGATGCACCTTACTGTACACCGGACATTGAGTATTTGATAAATCTTGTCATTTTGGTATCTCCTTCATTTGCTTTATATTTTTAAAAATCTTATTTCAATGGTCACTAAAAATAGACAATGTGCTGCACAAATTGTAGTACATGATTATTCCCTCTCAACAGGGAGATTCCGTTTCATGACTGCTGTGTTTGTTCAAACATCGAGTGTGATTTTGTTGGATGTGAATCACCTCTCCGAGCGTTCTGACGATTGGAGTTATTAGAAATACTTTTCTCTTTTGCTAGGTGCTTCCTTTGATTAATACCTTTATCACTTATATTCATCAATTTCACAGTGGAGTAATTTATTTGAATCGTGAAATGTGGGTAAATGTTTGTTGTTTACCGCTGGATCATCTGGTTGTATGGCTAGAAAGCAGATTCTCCATTCAATGGTTTTTTGTTTCAGATTTTACACCACATGCACTTTACTGAATATCTATTGTTCAGAATTTGATAAATCTTCTTGTTTAGGTATCTCCTTCATTTGCTTTATACTTTTAAAAATCTTATTGCAATGGACACTAAAAAGTAATTAACGTGCTGCACAAATTGTGGTACATGTTTCATCCCTCTCAATAGGGAGTTTTCATTTCATGACTACATTTGTTCTACCATCGAGTGTGATTTTGTTGGATGGGAACCACCACTCCGAGCATTCTGACCATTCGAGTTATTAGGAAAGACTTCATTGTTTTGCTGGGTACTTCCTTTGATTGACACTTTTATTACTTATATTCATAAATTTCACAGTGGAGTAATTTATTTGAATCGTGAAATGTGGCTAAATGTTTGTTGTTTACAGCAGGGTCATCTGGTTGTATGGCCAGAAAGCAGATTCTATGTTCAATAATCTTTTGGTGCAGATTGGACACCACATGCACTTTACTGAATATCGAATGTTCAGAATTTGATAAATCTTCTTGTTTTGGTATCTCCTTCATTTGCTTTATATTTTTAAAAATCTTATTTCAATGGTTACTAAAAATAGACAATGTGCTGCACAAATTGTAGGACATGTGTCGTACCTCTCTTCAGGGAGATTCCATTTAGTGAGTGCTATGTTTGTTCAACCATCGAGTGAGATTTTGTTGGATGGGAACCACCACTCCGATCATTCTGACTATTGGAGTTATTAGAAAGACTTTTTTTCTTTTGCTAGGTTCTTCTTATGATTGTTACCTTTATCACTTATATTCACCAATTCCATAATGGATTAATGTATTTGAATCGTGAAGTGGGTTTATGTGTTTGTTGTTTACAGCAGGGTCATCTGGTTGTATGGCCAGAAAGCGTCACTAAAAATAGACACTGTGCTACACAAATTGTAGTACATGTTTCTTCCCTCTCAACAGAGAGATTCCGTTTCATGGTTGCTATGTTTGTTCAAACATCGAGTGTGATTTTGTTGGATGGGAATCACCTCTTCGAGCGTTCTGACAATATGAGTTATTAGAAAAACTTTTTTCTTTTTCTAGGTGTTTGCTTTGATACCTTTATCACTTATATTCATCAATTTTACAGTGAGGTAATGTATTTGATTCGTGAAATGTGGGTAAATGTTTGTTGTTTACCGCAGGGTCATCGGTTTGTGTGGCCAGAAAGCAGATTCTGCATGCAATCGGTTTTTGTTGCAGATTGGACACCACATGCACCTTACTGAACACCGGATGTTCAGAATTTGATAAATCTTCTGGTCTTGGTATCTCCTTCATTTGCTTTATATTTTTTAAAATCTTATTTCAATGGTCACTAAAAATGGCCAATGTGCTGCACAAACTGTAGGACATGTTTCGTACCTCTCTTCAGGGAGATTCCGTTTAGTGAGTGCTATGTTTGTTCAACCATCGAGTGAGATTTTGTTTGATGGGAACCACCACTCCGATCATTCTGACTATTGGAGTTATTAGAAAGAATTTTTTTGGTTTGCTAGGTGCTTCTTATGATTGTTACCTTTATCACTTGTATTCACCAATTCCACAATGGATTAATGCATTTGAATCGTGAAGTGGGTTTATGTGTTTTTTGTTTACTTCAGCGTCATCTGGTTGTATGGCCAGAAGCAGATTCTCCATTCAATGGGTTTTTGTTGTAGATTGTTCACCACATGCACCTTACTGAACACCAGATGTCATAATTTGATAAATCTTCTTGTTTTGGTATCTCCTTCATTTGCTTTATTTTTTCTCTTATTTCAATGATTACTAACTATAATCAATGTGCTGCAGAAATTGTGGGACATGTTTCTTTCCTCTCAACAGGAAGATTTTGTTTCATGACTGCTATGTTTGTTCAAACATCGAGTGTGATTTTTTTGGATGGGAACTACCACTCCGAGCATCCTGTGTATTGGTGTTATTAGAAAGACTTTTTTTCTTTTGCTGGGTGCTTCCTTTGATACCTTTATCACTTATATTCATCAATTTCAGAGTGTAATGTATTTGATTTGTGAAATGTTCGTAAATGTTTGTTGTTTAGAGCAGGGTCATCTGGTTGTAAGGCCAGAAAACAGATTCTCCATTCAAAGGATGTTTGGTGCAGAATGGACACCATATGCACTTTACTGAATAACAAATGCTCGGAATTTGATAATTCTTCTTGTTTAGGTATGTCCTTCATTTGCTTTATATTTTTAAAAATCTTACTTCAATGGCCTCTAAAAATAGACAATGTCCTGCACAAATTGTAGTACATGTTTCTTCCCTCTCAGCATGGAGATTCTGTTTAATGATGGCTATATTTGTTTAACCATTGAGTGTGATTTTGTTGGATGGGAATCACCACTCCGAGCATCCTGAATAGTGGAGTTTATTAGGAAAGACTTCATTGTTTTTCTGGGTGCTTGTTATGATTGTTACCGTTATCACATATATTCATCAATTTCACAGTGGAATAATATATATGAATCTTGAGATGTGGTTATGTGTTTTTTGTTTACAGCAGGGTCATCTGGTTGTATGGCCAGAAAGGAGATTCTGCATTCAATTGGTTTTTGGTGCACATTGGACAGCACATGCACCATACTGAATTTGAGAAATCTTCTTGTTTTGGTGTCTCCTTTATTTGCATTAGATTTTTTAAAGTCTTATTGCAATGGTCACTAAAAATAATCAGTGTGCTGCACTAATTGTAGTACGTGTTTCTTCCCTCTCAACTGGGAGATTCTGTTTCATGACTGCTATGTTTGTTCTACCATCGAGTGTGATTTTGTTGGATGGGAACCACCACTCCGAGCATCTGACCATTCGAGGTTGTTAGAAAAGACTTCATTGTTTTGCTAGGCCCTTCCATTGATTGATACTTTTATCACATATATTCATCAATTTCACATTGGAGTAATGTATTTGAATCGTGAAATGTGGGTAAATGTTTGTTGTTTACAGCAGGGTCATGTGGTTGTATGGCCAGAAAGCAGATTCTGCATTCAATCGGTTTTTGTTGCAGATTGGACACCACATGCAGCTTACTGAATAACGGCTATACGGAATTTGATAAATCTTCTTGGTTAGGTATCTCCTTCATTTGCTTTATATTTTTAAAAATCTTATTTCAATGGTCACTAAAAATGGACAATGTGCTGCACAAATTGTGGTACATGTTTCTTCTCTCTCAACAGGGAGATTCTGTTTCAAGATTGCTGTGTTTATTCAAACATCGAGTGTGATTATGTTGGATGGAAATCACCACTCGGAGCGTTCTGACAATTGGAGTTATTAGAAATACTGTTTTCTTTTGCTAGGTGCTTCTTTTGATTGATACCTTTATCACTTATATTCGTCAATTTCACTGTGGAGTAATGTATTTGAATCGTGAAATGTGGGTTAATGTTTGTTGTTTACAGCAGGGTCATCTGGTTGTGTGGCCAGAAGCTGGCTTCTCTATTCAATGGTCTTTTGGTGCAGATTGGACACCACATGCACTTTACTGAATAACGAATGTTCGGAATTTGATAAATATTCTTGTTTAGGTATCTCCGTCATTTGCTTTATATTTTTAAAAATATTATTGCAATGGTCACTAAAAATAATCAGTGTGCTGCACAAATTGTGGAACATGTTTCTTCCCTCTCAACAGGGAGATTCCGTTTAATGCGTGCTATGTTTGTTCTACTTTTGAGTGTGATTTTGTTGGATGGGAAGCACTACTCCGAGCATTCTTACAATTGGAGTTACTAGGAAAGACTTCTTTCTTTTGCTGAGTCCTTGTTTTGATTGTTACCCTCATCACATATATTCATCAAATTCACAGTGGAATAATATATTTGAATCGTGAAATGTGGGTAAATGTTAGTTGTTTACAGAAGGGTCATCTGGTTGTATGGCCAGAAAGCAGATTCTCCATTAAATCGTCTTTTGGTGCATATTTGACACCACATGCACTTTACTGAATAAGGAATGTTCTGAATTTAATATATCTTTGTTTTTAGGTATCTCCTTCATTTAGTTTATATTTTTAAAAATCTATTTGCAATGGTCACTAAAAATAATCAATGTGCTGCACAAATTGTGGTACATGTTTCTTGCCTCTCAACAGGGAGATTCTGTTTCATGACTGCTATGTTTGTTCAAACATGGAGTGTGATTTTGTTGGATGGGAACTACCACTCCAAGCATCCTGAGTATTGGAGTTATTAGGAAAGACCTCTTACTTTTCCTAGGTGCTTCTTTTGATTGTTACCGTAACTCATATTCATCTGTTTCGAAGTGGAGTAATGTATTTGAATCGTTAAATGTGTGTAAATGTATTTTGTTTAGAGCTGGCTCATCTGGTTGTACGACCAGAAAGCAGATTCTCCATTCAATGGGTTTTTAGTTCAGATTGGACACATCTTGCATTTTACTGAATAACAAATGTTAGGAATTCAATTATTCTTCTTGTTTAGGTCTCTCCTTCATTTCCTTTTTATTTTTAAAAACCTTTTTGCAATGGTCACTAAAAATAATAAATGTGCTGCACAAATTGTGGAACATCTTTCTTCCCTCTGAACAGGGAGATTCCGTTTAATGCCTGCTATGTTTGTTCTACTTTTGAGTGTGATTTTGTTGGATTGGAAGCGCTACTCCGAGCATTCTGACAATTGGAGTTATTGGGAAACATTTCTTTCTTCTGCTGAGTCCTTGTTATGATTGTTACCCTCATCACATATATTCATCAATTTCACAGTGGAATAATATATTTGAATCGTGAAATGTGGGTAAATGTTTGTTGATTACAGCAGGGTCACCTGGTTGTATGGCCAGAAAGCAGATTCCCTATTCAATTGTGTTTTGCTGCATATTTGACACCACATGCACAAATTGTGGTACATGTTTCTTGTCTCTCAACAGGGAGATTGTGTTTCATGACTGCTATGTTTGTTCAAACATCGAGTGTGATTTTGTTGGGTGGGGACTACCACACCAAGGATCCTGAGTATTGGAGTTATTAGGAAAGACCTCTTTCTTTTCCTAGGTGCTTCTTTTGATTGTTACCCTTATAACTTATATTCGTGTATTTCGCAGTGGAGTAATGTATTTGTATTGTTAAATGTGTGTAAATGTTTGTTGTATAGAGCAGGGTCATCTGGTTGTATGGCCAGAAAACAGATTCTCCATTCAATGGGTTTTTGGTGCAGATTGGACACCACATGCTTTTTACTGAATAATGAGTGTACGGAATTTGAGAAATGTTCTTGTTTAGCTAGCTCCTTCATTTGCTTTATATTTTTAAATATCTTATTTCAATGGTGTTAAAGTTATATTACTTGTTCCATGGATCATGAACACGATTCTTTCGTAATGATGTGGAACGTGTCAAAATACACAAGATTCATTTATCCCAAGTAATCATTGTTATTCTTATATACGGTACAATTGTTAATGCTTACTGTATTTCTTTGGCCTCTGTCTAAAAATTCATCTATGGAGGAGAAGGAGTTGTCATTCAGGAATTCCCTTAACTTACTTTTGAATGCCGATTGGTTGTCTGTCAGACTTTTGATATTGTTTAGCAATTGACCAAAAATCTTTGTGGCAGTATAATTGACTCCCTTTTGTGCCAATGTCAAATTCAATGAACGGTAGTGAAGGTCACCCTGTCTCCTAGTATTGTACCTGTGGACTGTGCTATTAATTCTGAAGTGATCTGGGTTACTAACAACAAATTTTATTAGGCTGTATGTATATTGTGAAGCTACTGGCAATATCCCTAATTCTTTAAATAATTGTCTACAAGATGATCTTGGATGAGCCCCAGACATTATTCTGATAACATGTTTTTGTGCAATAAATACCTTCTTTGTTAGTGATGAATTGCCCCAAAAGATGATTCTGTAAGAAAGCAACGAATGAAAATATGCGTGGTAAGCTAACTTACTGATGTGCTTGTCTCCAAAATTTGCAATGACACTAATAGCGTAGGTAGCTGAGCTCAATCGTTTCAGTAGATTGTCAATGTGTGTCTTGCAGTTTAAATTCTGATCAATACAGACACCCAGAAATTTTGAACGATCTGCTTTAGCTAAATATTTTCCCCCACACTCTATATTTATTTCCGGTGGTATGCCTTTCCCTGTACTGAACTGTATGTACAGTGTTTTTTCAAAGTTCAATGAAAGTCCATTTGCGGAAAACCACCTAAAAACTCTTTGAAAAACATTATTTGCATTTTCCTCAGCTGATTCTTGCTTTTTAGGCTTGATTACAATACTTGTGTCATCTGCAAAGAGAACCAAGTTTGCATCTTAATGAATATAATTAGGCAAGTCATTAACATATATTAAAAACAATAAATTCCCCAAGACAGAACCCTGTGGTACCCCATTCTTGATACATCCCCAGTCTGAATAATCTGCTGCCCTTTGTGTACTATGTGGGTTTACTGTTTCAACCTTCTGCATTCTACCAGTTAAATATGAAGTGAACCATCTGTGCACTGAACCATTCATTCCATAGTACTTCAGCTTATTTAAGAGGATTTCATGATCCACACAATCAAAAGCATTAGAGAGATCACAGAAAATCCCAATTGGTGATGTTCTACTATCCAGAGCATTTAAAATTTGATCAGTGAAAGCGTGTATAGCACTATCTGTTGAAACACCTTTCTGAAAACTGAACTGACATTTTGTTGAAACGTTATTCCCACTAATGTGTAAAGTTACTCTTGAGTACATTACTTTTTCAAACACTTTTGAGAAGGATGTCAGAAGTGAAATAGGACGAAAATTGTTGACGTCTGTCTTGTCACCTTTTTTATACAAGGGTTTAACTATGGCCTATTTCAATCTGTCAGGAAATATTCCCTGATTCAATGAGCTATTACGTATGTGGCTAAGAACTCGACTTATCAGGTGTGGACAAGATTTTAGTATTCTATTGGAGATACCATCAGTTCTATGTGAGTTTTTATTCTTAAGTGAATTTATTATTTTCTTAATTTCAGACGGTGAGGTGGGTAGGATTTCAATTTCATTTGTTTGCACCGGGAATGCCTCTTTCATATAGAGTTCTGCCCCATCTGGTGAGCAGCTGTTGCCTATATTTTCCACTACATTTATAAAATGATTATTAAAAATATTTTGAACCAGTGATTTTTCATTTATAAGCTTTTCATTGTGCTTAACAGTAATACTGTTGTCCTGTGACCTTGGTTGCCCTGTTTCCCTTTTAACTATATTCCATATTGTTTTAACTTTGTCATCAGAGGTGCTAATCTCAGACTTGATACACATACTTCTGGATTTTTTTATAACTTTCCTTAATATATTACAATATTTCTTATAATGGTTGAGCTTTTCTTCATCTCGACTTATTCTAGTGTCTTGGTATAGTTCCCATTTCCGGCTACAAGAAATTTTAATCCCTTTAGTCAGCCATTGTTTTTTTATCAAGTTTATTTGAATTATGATTCACTAATTTCTTAGGAAAACTGTTTTCAAATATGCCCACAAGTTTATCGTGGAATAAGTTAAATTAAACATTTGCATCAGGTTCCCGATAAACATCCTCCCAGTCTACCCTTTTCAAGCTTTCCTTAAATTGTTGAATTGTTATATGGTTAATTGGGCGTATTATTATTATTTTTTTTTTCACATTACTTTATGGAGCAAAGTCATGAATTGAAAGTAGCTGTGCATTGTGATCAGAAAGCCCGTTCTTAATAGGATAGGTGCTTACTTCTTTTAATTTATCTTGGTCTATGAAAATGTTATCTATCAGGGTGCTACTGTCTTGTACAATACGAGTAGGAAGATCAATGACTGATGTCAGATTGTAAGAGCAAAGTAATAGTTCAAGGTCGTTCTTCTTGCTTGAGTGTTTAAGAAAATCTACGTTAAAATCTCCACAAATGATCTACATCTACATCTACATCTACATCCGTACTCCGCAAGCCACCTGACGGTGTGTGGCGGAGGGTACCCTGAGTACCTCTATCGGTTCTCCCTTCTATTCCAGTCTCGTATTGTACGTGGAAAGAAGGATTGTCGGTATGCTTCTGTGTGGGCTCTAATCTCTCTGATTTTATCCTCATGGTCTCTTCGCGAGATATACGTAGGAGGGAGCAATATACTGCTTGACTCTTCGGTGAAGGTATGTTCTCGAAACTTTAACAAAAGCCCGTACCGAGCTACTGAGCGTCTCTCCTGCAGAGTCTTCCACTGGAGTTTATCTATCATCTCCGTAACGCTTTCGCAATTACTAAATGATCTTGTAACGAAGCGCGCTGCTCTCCGTTGGATCTTCTCTATCTCTTCTATCAACCCTACCTGGTGCGGATCCCACACTGTTGAGCAGTATTCAAGCATTGGGCGAACAAGCGTACTGTAACCTACTTCCTTTGTTGTCGGATTGCATTTCCTTAGGATTCTTCCAATGAATCTCAGTCTGGCATCTGCTTTACCGACGATCAACTTCATATGATCATTCCATTTTAAATCACTCCTAATGCTTACTCCCAGATAATTTATGGAATTAACTGCTTCCAGTTGCTGACCTGCTATTTTGTAGCTAAATGATAAGGGACCTATCTTTCTATGTATTCGCATCACATTACACTTCGCTACATTGAGATTCAGTTGCCATTCCGTGCACCATGCGTCAATTCGCTGCAGATCCTCCTGCATTTCAGTACAATTTTCCATTGTTGCAACCTTTCGATACACCACAGCATCATCTGCAAAAAGCCTCAGTGAACTTCCGATGTCATCCACCAGGTCATTTATGTATATTGTGAATAGCATCGGTCCTATGACACTCCCCTGCGGCACACCTGAAATCACTCTTACTTCGGAAGACTTCTCTCCATTGAGAATGACGTGCTGCGTTCTGTTATCTAGGAACTCCTCAATCCAATCACACAATTGATCTGATAGTCCGTATGCTCTTACTTTGTTCATTAAACGACTGTGGGGAACTGTGTCAAACGCCTTGCGGAAGTCAAGAAACACGGCATCTACCTGTGAACCCGTGTCTAAGGCCCTCTGAGTCTCGTGGACGAATAGCGCGAGCTGGGTTTCACACGATCGTCTTTTTCGAAACCCATGCTGATTCCTACAGAGTAGATTTCTAGTCTCCAGAAAAGACATTATACTCAAACATAATACGTGTTCCAAAATTCTACAACTGATCGACGTTAGAGATATAGGTCTATAGTTCTGCACATCTGTTCGACGTCCCTTCTTGAGAACGGGGATGACCTGTGCCCTTTTCCAATCCTTTGGAACGCTTCGCTCTTCTAGAGACCTACGGTACACCGCTGCAAGAAGGGGGGCAAGTTCCTTCGCGTACTCTGTGTAAAATCGAACTGATATCCCATCAGGACCAGCGGCCTTTCCTCTTTTGAGCGATTTTAATTGTTTCTCTATCCCTCTGTCGTCTACTTCGATATCTACCATTTTGTCAACTGTGCGACAATCTAGAGAAGGAAGCACAGTGCAGTCTTCCTCTGTGAAACAGCTTTGGAAGAAGACATTTAGTAATTCGGCCTTTAGTCTGTCATCCTCTGTTTCAGTACCATTTTGGTCACAGAGTGTCTGGACATTTTGTTTTGATCCACCTACCGCTTTGACATAGGACCAAAATTTCTTAGGATTTTCTGCCAAGTCAGTACATAGAACTTTACTTTCGAATTCATTGAAAGCCTCTCGCATAGCCCTCCTCACACTACATTTCGCTTCGCGTAATTTTTGTTTGTCTGCAAGGCTTTGGCTATGTTTATGTTTGCTGTGAAGTTCCCTTTGCTTCCGCAGCAGTTTTCTAACTCGGTTGTTGTACCACGGTGGCTCTTTTCCATCTCTTACGATCTTGCTTGGCACATACTCATCTAACGCATATTGTACCATGGTTTTGAACTTTGTCCACTGATCCTCAATACTATCTGCACTTGAGACAAAACTTTTGTGTTGAGCCGTCAGGTACTCTGTAATCTGCTTTTTGTCACTTTTGCTAAACAGAAAAATCTTCCTACCTTTTTTAATATTTCTATTTACGGCTGAAATCATCGACGCAGTAACCGCTTTATGGTCCCTAATTCCCTGTTCTGCATTAACTGATTCAAATAGTTCGGGTCTGTTTGTCACCAGAAGGTGTAATATATTATCGCCACGAGTCGGTTTTCTGTTTAACTGCTCAAGGTAGTTTTCAGATAAAGCACTTAAAAATATTTCACTGGATTCTTTGTCCCTGCCACCCGTTATGAACGTTTGAGTCTCCCAGTCTATATCCGGCAAATTAAAATCTCCACCCAGAACTATAACATGGTGGGGAAATCTACTCGAAATATATGATAATGTGTTTTCCCTTTTCTGACAGATAACACAGCAAGAGATCTAGGTTTTTAAGAAACATTTGAAAATTTCCAAGTGGGGACCTATACACAGTCACAATTATGAAATTACCACTGTCCATTTTAAGCTCACAAGCGCATACTTCAATGTGCTGTTCTACACAGAATTTTGCGGTTTCTCTGTTTTTAAAACTATGTTCCCCCTTAACATAAATGGCAGCTCCTCCTTTGTCCATATTGTCTCTACAAAAATAAGTTGCTAATTTATACCCATTAATATTTCCATTTTCCATTTGTGTAGTTATATGATGTTCAGACAGGCACAGTACATCAACTTCTGTTGTATTTTTAATATTCTCAAAACAAATTATTAGTTCGTCTGTTTTGTTCCTTAATCCCCTGATATTTTGGTGAAATATATTAACACAACTGTTTCCTCTACCTTTATTTGAACCATTTATTTTTTTTACCTTTAAGAGCTGCCCGTCTGGACATTTTGTTCAACCTAAAAAAAGGTGCCCCTATGCCCTTTCGGGTCACAGGGGTTTTGCCTTGAGTGCTAGTGGCCCCCTTTAGACGACCTACAATTAAATCAGCTAATCTATCCTTCCCTAGACTATTTAGGTGCAGGCCAGGTTGAGTGTATCCCCATCTCCCAATGCTACCAACAGGCACTGTATAAATGTGTGTTTTTGCACCGTCCAGCAGCTGCTCGCTCAACTCTCTGTTAACTCGCCACACAGAAGGGTTAACCGAGGGCTGATCGTAACACTGCAATACCTCAACAAAACCCACATTCGCACATCCTGTTGCAGCTCATATTTTATCCAGGTCACTCTTAATATCATAATTCCTATCCTTAGCCAGGCTGTTTCCTGCCCCACCTATTACTATCACCTCATCATTCTTGTCAAAGTCCCTACAGAGTGGTCCTATTTCTTCTATCACCTGGCTAAGCCTAGCACTTGGCTTAAACAAACTCGTGACCTGGTAATCTGCTCCTAATTTCTCCTGCACCAGTTGGCCTACACCCCTCCCATGACTGCTCCCTGGCAGCAAGACTTTTCTTTTCCTATTACTAGATTTTCCCGACCTAATGCTGTTACCAATTTTAGTAGTCTGCTGCACCCTACTTTCAACTACTCCTGTTTTTGGCTCCTCCCTTCCTACTTCAGGTAAGAAGGAGAATTTATTCATAACTGGAACTTCGACAACATCTACATGGCTGGTCCCTTTTCGCGATTTCCTTGTTACCAATTCCCATTTCCCGCAGGCTTTTCCCCCCTTTAACTTAGCTAATTCAGTTTTTACCGAATCTAGTTCAGCCTGAAGGGCACACATCTTTTCCTCCTGTTGTACGAATCTTTTTTCTATACTACAGAACTTACAGTTCCATGGAAGAGCCAAAAGCATAATCTCGTCAAATTTCCCGCTTCATGAGCCCCAATGAAAAACACCCCCACATCCTCCACACACCACACCCGATTCTATCTTCTTACGGCAGCTTCCACACTTAGTACTCATGGCAATGTACAGTAATAAAATTTAAACAATGATCTCTTAATACAACAAACTATATTCTTAAATCAGTAAGATAATGAACCTACAATGGATGTAATCTAACAAGCTACGTGAATTTAAACAATCGTTACCTGTAAGTAAACAAACGCCAAATGGAAAGTCTATGAACAAGTAAGTTTGAATAATCTACAATCCGACGATATGCTAATTGCTTCTTTTGATTGTTACCCTTCTCACTTATATTCATCAATTTCACAGTGGAGTAATGTATTTGAATCGTGAAATGTGGTTAAGAGTTTGTTGTTTACAGCAGGGTCATCTGGTTGTATAGCCAGAATGCAGATTCTCCATTCAATGGGTTTTTGGTGCAAATTGGACACCACATGCTCTTTACTGAATAACGAATGTCTAGAATTTGATAAATCTTCTTGTTTAGGTATCTCCTTCATTTGCTTTATATTTTTAAAAATCTTATTCCAATGTTCACTAAAAATAATCAATGTGCTGCACAAATTGTGGTACATGTTTGTTCCCTCTCAACAGGGAGATTCCGTTTCATGACTGCTATGTTTGTTCAAACATCAAGTGTGATTTTGTTGGATGGGAACCTCCACTCCGAGCATCTTGAGTGTTGGAGTTATTACGAAAAACTTCATTGTTTTGCTAGGTGCTTCTTTTGATTGTTACCCTTATCACATACATTCATCAATTTCACAGTGGGTTAATATATTTGAATCATTAAATGTGGATATGTGTTTGTTGTTTACCGCAGGGTCATCTGGTTGTATGGCCAGAAAGCAGATTGTGCATTCAGTGGATTATTGGTGCAGATTGGACACCACATGCACCTTACTGAACACCGAATGTTCGGAATTTGATAAATGTTTTTGTTTTGGTATCTCCTTCATTTGCTGTATATTCAAAAAAAATTTATTCCATGGTCACTAAAAGTAATCAAAGTGCTGCACATAGTTCTTCCTTCTCTGCAGGGAGATTCCGTTTCAAGACTGATATGTTTGTTCTAGCATCGAGTATGATTTTGTTGGATGGGAACCACCACTCTGAGCATCCTGAGTATTGGAGTTATTAGGAATGACTTCATTGTTTTGCTAGGTGCTTCTTTGATTGTTACCCATATCACTTATATTCACCAATTCCACTATGGATTAATAAGGAAATACTTAATTGTTATGCGAATGCTTCTTTTGATTGTTACTTTATATTCATCAATTTCACAGTGGAGTAATGTATTTGAATCGTGAAATGTGGTTAAGAGTTTGTTGTTTGCAGCAGGGTCATCTGGTTGTATGGCCATAAAGCAGTTTCTCCATTTAGTGGGTTAAATGGGTTATTGCTGCAGATTGGACACCACATACTCTTTACTGAAAAACGATTGTTCAGAATTAGACAATTTAGGTAGCTCCTTCATTTGCTTTCTATTTTTAAAAATGTTATTCGATGGTAACAAAAAATAATCAATGTGCTGCACAAATTGTGGTACATGTTCCTTCCCTCTCAACAGGTAGATTCCGTTTAATGACTGCTATGTTTGTTCTACCATCGAGTGTGATTGTGTAGGTTGGGAACCACAACTCCGAGCATTCTGACTATTGGAGTTATTAGAAAGACTTTTTTCTTTTGCTAGGTGCTTCCTTTGATACCTTTATCACTTATATTCATCAATTTCACAGTGGAATGATGTATTTGGTTCGTTAAATGTTTGTTGTTTACAGCAGGGTCATCTGATTGTATGGCCAGAAAGCTGATTCTCTATTCAATGGTCTATTGGTGCAGATTGGACACCACATGCAGTTTACTGAATTACGAATGTTCGGATTTTGATATATCTTCGTTTTTTAGTATCTCCTTCATTTGCTTTATATTTTTAAAAATGTTGTTGCAATGGTCACTAAAAATTATCAATGTGCTGCACTCATTGTGGTACATGTTTCTTCCCTCTCAACAGGGACATTCTGTTTCAGGACTGCTATGTTTGTTCAAACATCGAGTGTGATTTTCTTGGATTTGAACCACCACTCCGAGCATCCTGAGTATTGGAGTTATTAGGAAATATTTCATTGTTTTGCTAGGTGCTTGTTTTGATTGTTACCCTTTTGACATATAATCATAAATTTCACAGTGGGTTAATATATTTGAATCTTGAAATGTGGTTATGTGTTTGTTGTTTACAGCAGCATCATCTGGTTGTATGGCCAGAAAGCAGATTTTCCACTCAATGGGTTTTTGTTGCAGATTGGACACCACATGCACCTTACTGAATAATGGCTGTAAGGAATTTGATAAATCTTCTTGTTTAGGTATCTCTTTCATTTGCTTTATATTTGTAAAAATGTTATTCCAATGGTCCCAAAAAGTAATCAATGTGCTGCACAAATTGTGGGACATGTTTATTCCCTCTCAGCAAGGAGATTCGTTTCATGACTGCTATGCTTGTTCTTCCATCGAGTGTGATTTTGTTCGATGGGAAGTATCACTCCGAGCATCCTGAGTATGAGAGTTTTTAGTAAGACCTCATTGTTTTGCAAGGTGCTTATTTTGATTCTTCCCCTTATCACATATATTCATCAATTTCACAGTGGAATAATATATTTGAATCTTGAAATGTGGTTATGTGTTTTTTGTTTACAGCTGGGTCATGGTGCAGATTGGACAACACATGCACCTTACTGTACACCGGACGTTGAGTATTTGATAAATCTTGTCGTTTTGGTATCTCCTTCATTTGCTTTATATTTTTAAAAATCTTATTTCAATGGTCACTAAAAATAGACAATGTGCTGCACAAATTGTAGTACATGATTATTCCCTCTCAACAGGGAGATTCCGTTTCATGACTGCTGTGTTTTTTCAAACATTGAGTGTGATTTTGTTGGATGTGAATCACCTCTCCGAGCGTTCTGACGATTGGAGTTATTAGAAATACTTTTCTCTTTTGCTAGGTGCTTCCTTTGATTAATACCTTTATCACTTATATTCATCAATTTCACAGTGGAGTAATTTATTTGAATCGTGAAATGTGGGTAAATGTTTGTTGTTTACAGCTGGATCATCTGTTTGTATGGCTAGAAAGCAGATTCTCCATTCAATGGTTATTTGGTTCAGATTTTACACCACATGCACTTTACTGAATATCTATTGTTCAGAATTTGATAAATCTTCTTGTTTAGGTATCTCCATCATTTGCTTTATATTTTTAAAAATCTTATTGCAATGGGAAATAAAAAGTAATTAATATGCTGCACAAATTGTGGTACATGTTTCATCCCTCTCAATAGGGAGTTTTCATTTCATGACTACATTTGTTCTACCATCGAGTGTGATTTTGTTGGATGGGAACCACCACTCCGAGCATTCTGACCATTCGAGTTATTAGGAAAGACTTCATTGTTTTGCTGGGTACTTCCTTTGATTGACACTTTTATTACTTATATTCATAAATTTCACAGTGGAGTAATTTATTTGAATCGTGAAATGTGGCTAAATGTTTGTTGTTTACAGCAGGGTCATCTGGTTGTATGGCCAGAAAGCAGATTCTCTGTTCAATAATCTTTTGGTGCCGATTGGACACCACATGCACTTTACTGAATATCGAATGTTCAGAATTTGATAAATCTTCTTGTTTAGGTACCTCCTTCATTTCCTTTATATTTTTAAAAACCTTATTGCAATGGTCACTAAAAATAATCAATGTGCTACACAAATTGTAGTACATGTTTCAGCCCTCTCAACAGGGAGTCTCTGTTTCATGACTGCTATGTTTGTTCAAACATCGAGTGTGATGTTGTTGGATGGGAACCACCACTCCGAGCATCCTGAGTATTTGAGTTACTAGGAAAAAAAATCATTGTTTTGCTAGGTGCTTGTTTTGATTGTTACCCTTATAACATATATTCTCAAATTTCACGGTGGGTTTATATATTTGAATCGTGAAATGTGGTTATGTGTTTGTTGTTTACAGCAGCATCATCTAGTTGTATGGTCAGAAAGCAGATTCTGCATTCAATCGGTTTTTGTTGCAGATTGGACACCACATGCACCTTACTGAACACCGGATGTTCAGAATTTGATAAATCTTCTCGTATTGGTATCTCCTTCATTTGCTTTATATTTTTTAAAATCTTATTTCAATGGTCACTAAAAATGGACAATGTGCTGCACAAATTGTAGTACATGTCTATTCCCTCTCAACAGGGAGATTCCGTTTCATGACTGCAGTGTTTGTTCAAACATCGAGTGTGATTTTGTTGGATGTGAATCACCTCTCCGAGCGTTCTGACGATTGGAGTTATTAGAAATAATTTCCTTTTTTGCTAGGTGCTTCCTTTGATAAATACCTTTATCACTTATATTCATCAATTTCACAGTGGAGTAATTTATTTGAATCGTGAAATGTGGGTAAATGTTTGTTGTTTACAGCTAGGTCATCTGCTTGTAAGGCCAGAAAGCAGATTCTCCATTCAATGGGTTTTTGGTGATATTTTACACCACATGCACCTTACTGAACACCGAATGTTCGGAATTTGATAAATCTTCTTGTTTTGGTATCTCCTTCATTTGCTTTATATTTTAAAAAATCTTATGTCAATGGTCACTAAAAATAAACATTGTGCTGCACTAATTGCAGTACATGTTTCGTACCTCTCATCACGGATATTCCGTTTCATGACTGCTATGTTTGTTCAAACATCGAGTGTGATTTATTTGGATGGAAATCACCACTCCTAGCGTTCTGATGATTGGAGTTATTAGAAAGACTTTTTTTCTTTTGCTAGGTGCTTCTTTTGATTGCTACATTTATTACTTATATTCACCAGTTCCACAATGGATTAATGTATTTGTATCGTGAAGTGGGTTTATGTGTTTGTTGTTTACAGCAGGGTCATCTGGTTGTATGGCCAGAAAGCAGATTCCCCATTCAATGGGTTTTTGGTGATATTTTACACCACATGCACCTTACTGAACACCGAATGTTCGGAATTTGATAAATCTTCTTGTTTAGGTATCTCCTTCATTTGCTTTATATTTGTAAAAATGTTATACCAATGGTCCCAAAAAGTAATCATTGTGCTGCACAAATTGTGGGACATGTTTATTCCCTCTCAGCAAGGAGATTCGTTTCATGACTGCTATGCTTGTTCTTCCATCGAGTGTGATTTTGTTCGATGGGAAGTGTCACTCCGAGCATCCTGAGTATTAGAGTTTTTAGTAAGACCTCATTGTTTTGCAAGGTGCTTATTTTGATTCTTCCCCTTATCACATATATTCATCAATTTCACAGTGGAATAATATATTTGAATCTTGAAATGTGGTTATGTGTTTTTTGTTTACAGCTGGGTCATGGTGCAGATTGGACAACACATGCACCTTACTGTACACCGGACGTTGAGTATTTGATAAATCTTGTCGTTTTGGTATCTCCTTCATTTGCTTTATATTTTTAAAAATCTTATTTCAATGGTCACTAAAAATAGACAATGTGCTGCACAAATTGTAGTACATGATTCTTCCCTCTCAACAGGGAGATTCCGTTTCATGACTGCTGTGTTTGTTCAAACATTGAGTGTGATTTTGTTGGATGTGAATCACCTCTCCGAGCGTTCTGACGATTGGAGTTATTAGAAATACTTTTCTCTTTTGCTAGGTGCTTCCTTTGATTAATACCTTTATCACTTATATTCATCAATTTCACAGTGGAGTAATTTATTTGAATCGTGAAATGTGGGTAAATGTTTGTTGTTTACAGCTGGATCATCTGGTTGTATGGCTAGAAAGCAGATTCTCCATTCAATGGTTATTTGGTTCAGATTTTACACCACATGCACTTTACTGAATATCTATTGTTCAGAATTTGATAAATCTTCTTGTTTAGGTATCTCCTTCATTTGCTTTATATTTTTAAAAATATTATTGCAATGGGAACTAAAAAGTAATTAATGTGCTGCACAAATTGTGGTACATGTTTCATCCCTCTCAATAGGGAGTTTTCATTTCATGACTACATTTGTTCTACCATCGAGTGTGATTTTGTTGGATGGGAACCACCACTCCGAGCATTCTGACCATTCGAGTTATTAGGAAAGACTTCATTGTTTTGCTGGGTACTTCCTTTGATTGACACTTTTATTACTTATATTCATAAATTTCACAGTGGAGTAATTTATTTGAATCGTGAAATGTGGCTAAATGTTTGTTGTTTACAGCAGGGTCATCTGGTTGTATGGCCAGAAAGCAGATTCTCTGTTCAATAATCTTTTGGTGCAGTTTGGACACCACATGCACTTTACTGAATATCGAATGTTCAGAATTTGATAAATCTTCTTGTTTAGGTACCTCCTTCATTTCCTTTATATTTTTAAAAACCTTATTGCAATGGTCACTAAAAATAATCAATGTGCTACACAAATTGTAGTACATGTTTCAGCCCTATCAACAGGGAGTCTCTGTTTCATGACTGCAGTGTTTGTTCAAACATCGAGTGTGATTTTGTTGGATGTGAATCACCTCTCCGAGCGTTCTGACGATTGGAGTTATTAGAAATAATTTTCTCTTTTGCTAGGTGCTTCCTTTGATAAATACCTTTATCACTTATATTCATCAATTTCACAGTGGAGTAATTTATTTGAATCGTGAAATGTGGGTAAATGTTTGTTGTTTACAGCTGGGTCATCTGCTTGTAAGGCCAGAAAGCAGATTCTCCATTCAATGGGTTTTTGGTGATATTTTACACCACATGCACCTTACTGAACACCGAATGTTCGGAATTTGATAAATCTTCTTGTTTTGGTATCTGCTTCATTTGCTTTATATTTTAAAAAATCTTATTTCAATGGTCACTAAAAATAAACATTGTGCTGCACTAATTGCAGTACATGTTTCGTACCTCTCATCACGGATATTCCGTTTCATGACTGCTATGTTTGTTCAAACATCGAGTGTGATTTATTTGGATGGAAATCACCACTCCTAGCGTTCTGATGATTGGAGTTATTAGAAAGACTTTTTTTCTTTTGCTAGGTGCTTCTTTTGATTGCTACATTTATCACTTATATTCACCAGTTCCACAATGGATTAATGTATTTGTATCGTGAAGTGGGTTTATGTGTTTGTTGTTTACAGCAGGGTCATCTGGTTGTATGGCCAGAAAGCAGATTCCCCATTCAATGGGTTTTTGGTGATATTTTACACCACATGCACCTTACTGAACACCGAATGTTCGGAATTTGATAAATCTTCTTGTTCTGGTATCTCCTTCATTTGCTTTATATTTTTAAAAATCTTATTTCAATGGTCACTAAAAATAGACAATGTGCTGCACAAATTGTCGTACATGTTTCGTACTTCTCATCAGGGAGATTCCGTTTCATGACTGCTATGTTTGTTCAAACATCGAGTGTGATTTTGTTGGATGGGAATCACCACTCCGAGCGTTCTGACGATTGGAGTTATTAGAAGGACTCTTTTCTTTTGCTAGGTGCTTCCATTGATACCTTTATCACTTATATTCATCAATTTCACAGTGGAGTAATGTATTTCTTTCGTGATATGTTCGTAAATGTTTGTTGTTTACAGCAGGGTAATCTGGTTGTATGGCCAGAAAGCAGATTCTCTATTCAATGGTCTATTGGTGCAGATTGGACACCACATGCAGTTTACTGAATTACGAATGTTCGGATTTTGATATATCTTCGTTTTTAAGTATCTCCTTCATTTGCTTTATATTTTTAAAAATCTTGTTGCAATGGTCACTAAAAATTATCAATGTGCTGCACACATTGTGGTACATGTTTCTTCCCTCTCAACAGGGACATTCTGTTTCAGGACTGCTATGTTTGTTCAAACATCGAGTGTGATTTTCTTGGATTTGAACCACCACTCCGAGCATCCTGAGTATTGGAGTTATTAGGAAATATTTCATTGTTTTGCTAGGTGCTTGTTTTGATTGTTACCCTTTTGACATATAATCATAAATTTCACAGTGGGTTAATATATTTGAATCTTGAAATGTGGTTATGTGTTTGTTGTTTACAGCAGCATCATCTGGTTGTACGGCCAGAAAGCAGATTTTCCACTCAATGGGTTTTTGTTGCAGATTGGACACCACATGCACCTTACTGAATAATGGCTGTAAGGAATTTGATAAATCTTCTTGTTTAGGTATCTCCTTCATTTGCTTTATATTTGTAAAAATGTTATTCCAATGGTCCCAAAAAGTAATCAATGTGCTGCACAAATTGTGGGACATGTTTATTCCCTCTCAGCAAGGAGATTCGTTTCATGACTGCTATGCTTGTTCTTCCATCGAGTGTGATTTTGTTCGATGGGAAGTATCACTCCGAGCATCCTGAGTATGAGAGTTTTTAGTAAGACCTGATTGTTTTGCAAGGTGCTTATTTTGATTCTTCCCCTTGTCACATATATTCATCAATTTCACAGTGGAATAATATATTTGAATCTTGAAATGTGGTTATGTGTTTTTTGTTTACAGCTGGGTCATGGTGCAGATTGGACAACACATGCACCTTACTGTACACCGGACGTTGAGTATTTGATAAATCTTGTCGTTTTGGTATCTCCTTCATTTGCTTTATATTTTTAAAAATCTTATTTCAATGGTCACTAAAAATAGACAATGTGCTGCACAAATTGTAGTACATGATTATTCCCTCTCAACAGGGAGATTCCGTTTCATGACTGCTGTGTTTGTTCAAACATTGAGTGTGATTTTGTTGGATGTGAATCACCTCTCCGAGCGTTCTGACGATTGGAGTTATTAGAAATACTTTTCTCTTTTGCTAGGTGCTTCCTTTGATTAATACCTTTATCACTTATATTCATCAATTTCACAGTGGAGTAATTTATTTGAATCGTGAAATGTGGGTAAATGTTTGTTGTTTACAGCTGGATCATCTGGTTGTATGGCTAGAAAGCAGATTCTCCATTCAATGGTTATTTGGTTCAGATTTTACACCACATGCACTTTACTGAATATCTATTGTTCAGAATTTGATAAATCTTCTTGTTTAGGTATCTCCTTCATTTGCTTTATATTTTTAAAAATCTTATTGCAATGGGAACTAAAAAGTAATTAATATGCTGCACAAATTGTGGTACATGTTTCATCCCTCTCAATAGGGAGTTTTCATTTCATGACTACATTTGTTCTACCATCGAGTGTGATTTTGTTGGATGGGAACCACCACTCCGAGCATTCTGACCATTCGAGTTATTAGGAAAGACTTCATTGTTTTGCTGGGTACTTCCTTTGATTGACACTTTTATTACTTATATTCATAAATTTCACAGTGGAGTAATTTATTTGAATCGTGAAATGTGGCTAAATGTTTGTTGTTTACAGCAGGGTCATCTGGTTGTATGGCCAGAAAGCAGATTCTCTGTTCAATAATCTTTTGGTGCAGATTGGACACCACATGCACTTTACTGAATATCGAATGTTCAGAATTTGATAAATCTTCTTGTTTAGGTACCTCCTTCATTTCCTTTATATTTTTAAAAACCTTATTGCAATGGTCACTAAAAATAATCAATGTGCTACACAAATTGTAGTACATGTTTCAGCCCTATCAACAGGGAGTCTCTGTTTCATGACTGCAGTGTTTGTTCAAACATCGAGTGTGATTTTGTTGGATGTGAATCACCTCTCCGAGCGTTCTGACGATTGGAGTTATTAGAAATAATTTTCTCTTTTGCTAGGTGCTTCCTTTGATAAATACCTTTATCACTTATATTCATCAATTTCACAGTGGAGTAATTTATTTGAATCGTGAAATGTGGGTAAATGTTTGTTGTTTACAGCTGGGTCATCTGCTTGTAAGGCCAGAAAGCAGATTCTCCATTCAATGGGTTTTTGGTGATATTTTACACCACATGCACCTTACTGAACACCGAATGTTCGGAATTTGATAAATCTTCTTGTTTTGGTATCTCCTTCATTTGCTTTTAATTTTAAAAAATCTTATTTCAATGGTCACTAAAAATAAACATTGTGCTGCACTAATTGCAGTACATGTTTCGTACCTCTCATCACGGATATTCCGTTTCATGACTGCTATGTTTGTTCAAACATCGAGTGTGATTTATTTGGATGGAAATCACCACTCCTAGCGTTCTGATGATTGGAGTTATTAGAAAGACTTTTTTTCTTTTGCTAGGTGCTTCTTTTGATTGCTACATTTATCACTTATATTCACCAGTTCCACAATGGATTAATGTATTTGTATCGTGAAGTGGGTTTATGTGTTTGTTGTTTACAGCAGGGTCATCTGGTTGTATGGCCAGAAAGCAGATTCCCCATTCAATGGGTTTTTGGTGATATTTTATACCACATGCACCTTACTGAACACCGAATGTTCGGAATTTGATAAATCTTCTTGTTCTGGTATCTCCTTCATTTGCTTTATATTTTTAAAAATCTTATTTCAATGGTCACTAAAAATAGACAATGTGCTGCACAAATTGTCGTACATGTTTCGTACTTCTCATCAGGGAGATTCCGTTTCATGACTGCAATGTTTGTTCAAACATCGAGTGTGATGTTGTTGGATGGGAACCACCACTCCGAGCATCCTGAGTATTTGAGTTACTAGGAAAAAAAATCATTGTTTTGCTAGGTGCTTGTTTTGATTGTTACCCTTATGACATATATTCTAAAATTTCACGGTGGGTTTATATATTTGAATCGTGAAATGTGGTTATGTGTTTGTTGTTTACAGCAGCATCATCTAGTTGTATGGTCAGAAAGCAGATTCTGCATTCAATCGGTTTTTGTTGCAGATTGGACACCACATGCACCTTACTGAACACCGGATGTTCAGAATTTGATAAACCTTCTCGTATTGGTATCTCCTTCATTTGCTTTATATTTTTTAAAATCTTATTTCAATGGTCACTAAAAATGGACAATGTGCTGCACAAATTGTAGTACATGTTTATTCCCTCTCAACAGGGAGATTCCGTTTCATGACTGCAGTGTTTGTTCAAACATCGAGTGTGATTTTGTTGGATGTGAATCACCTCTCCGAGCGTTCTGACGATTGGAGTTATTAGAAATAATTTTCTTTTTTGCTAGGTGCTTCCTTTGATAAATACCTTTATCACTTATATTCATCAATTTCACAGTGGAGTAATTTATTTGAATCGTGAAATGTGGGTAAATGTTTGTTGTTTACAGCTGGGTCATCTGCTTGTAAGGCCAGAAAGCAGATTCTCCATTCAATGGGTTTTTGGTGATATTTTACACCACATGCACCTTACTGAACACCGAATGTTCGGAATTTGATAAATCTTCTTGTTTTGGTATCTCCTTCATTTGCTTTATATTTTAAAAAATCTTATGTCAATGGTCACTAAAAATAAACATTGTGCTGCACTAATTGCAGTACATGTTTCGTACCTCTCATCATGGATATTCCGTTTCATGACTGCTATGTTTGTTCAAACATCGAGTGTGATTTATTTGGATGGAAATCACCACTCCTAGCGTTCTGATGATTGGAGTTATTAGAAAGACTTTTTTTCTTTTGCTAGGTGCTTCTTTTGATTGCTACATTTATCACTTATATTCACCAGTTCCACAATGGATTAATGTATTTGTATCGTGAAGTGGGTTTATGTGTTTGTTGTTTACAGCAGGGTCATCTGGTTGTATGGCCAGAAAGCGGATTCCCCATTCAATGGGTTTTTGGTGATATTTTACACCACATGCACCTTACTGAACACCGAATGTTCGGAATTTGATAAATCTTCTTGTTCTGGTATCTCCTTCATTTGCTTTATATTTTTAAAAATCTTATTTCAATGGTCACTAAAAATAGACAATGTGCTGCACAAATTGTCGTACATGTTTCGTACTTCTCATCAGGGAGATTCCGTTTCATGACTGCTATGTTTGTTCAAACATCGAGTGTGATGTTGTTGGATGGGAACCACCACTCCGAGCATCCTGAGTATTTGAGTTACTAGGAAAAAAAATCATTGTTTTGCTAGGTGCTTGTGTTGATTGTTACCCTTATGACATATATTCTAAAATTTCACGGTGGGTTTATATATTTGAATCGTGAAATGTGGCTAAATGTTTGTTGTTTACAGCAGGGTCATCTGGTTGTATGGCCAGAAAGCAGATTCTCTGTTCAATAATCTTTTGGTGCAGTTTGGACACCACATGCACTTTACTGAATATCGAATGTTCAGAATTTGATAAATCTTCTTGTTTAGGTACCTCCTTCATTTCCTTTATATTTTTAAAAACCTTATTGCAATGGTCACTAAAAATAATCAATGTGCTACACAAATTGTAGTACATGTTTCAGCCCTATCAACAGGGAGTCTCTGTTTCACGACTGCAGTGTTTGTTCAAACATCGAGTGTGATTTTGTTGGATGTGAATCACCTCTCCGAGCGTTCTGACGATTGGAGTTATTAGAAATAATTTTCTCTTTTGCTAGGTGCTTCCTTTGATAAATACCTTTATCACTTATATTCATCAATTTCACAGTGGAGTAATTTATTTGAATCGTGAAATGTGGGTAAATGTTTGTTGTTTACAGCTGGGTCATCTGCTTGTAAGGCCAGAAAGCAGATTCTCCATTCAATGGGTTTTTGGTGATATTTTACACCACATGCACCTTACTGAACACCGAATGTTCGGAATTTGATAAATCTTCTTGTTTTGGTATCTCCTTCATTTGCTTTATATTTTAAAAAATCTTATTTCAATGGTCACTAAAAATAAACATTGTGCTGCACTAATTGCAGTACATGTTTCGTACCTCTCATCACGGATATTCCGTTTCATGACTGCTATGTTTGTTCAAACATCGAGTGTGATTTATTTGGATGGAAATCACCACTCCTAGCGTTCTGATGATTGGAGTTATTAGAAAGACTTTTTTTCTTTTGCTAGGTGCTTCTTTTGATTGCTACATTTATCACTTATATTCACCAGTTCCACAATGGATTAATGTATTTGTATCGTGAAGTGGGTTTATGTGTTTGTTGTTTACAGCAGGGTCATCTGGTTGTATGGCCAGAAAGCAGATTCCCCATTCAATGGGTTTTTGGTGATATTTTATACCACATGCACCTTACTGAACACCGAATGTTCGGAATTTGATAAATCTTCTTGTTCTGGTATCTCCTTCATTTGCTTTATATTTTTAAAAATCTTATTTCAATGGTCACTAAAAATAGACAATGTGCTGCACAAATTGTCGTACATGTTTCGTACTTCTCATCAGGGAGATTCCGTTTCATGACTGCAATGTTTGTTCAAACATCGAGTGTGATGTTGTTGGATGGGAACCACCACTCCGAGCATCCTGAGTATTTGAGTTACTAGGAAAAAAAATCATTGTTTTGCTAGGTGCTTGTTTTGATTGTTACCCTTATGACATATATTCTAAAATTTCACGGTGGGTTTATATATTTGAATCGTGAAATGTGGCTAAATGTTTGTTGTTTACAGCAGGGTCATCTGGTTGTATGGCCAGAAAGCAGATTCTCTGTTCAATAATCTTTTGGTGCAGTTTGGACACCACATGCACTTTACTGAATATCGAATGTTCAGAATTTGATAAATCTTCTTGTTTAGGTACCTCCTTCATTTCCTTTATATTTTTAAAAACCTTATTGCAATGGTCACTAAAAATAATCAATGTGCTACACAAATTGTAGTACATGTTTCAGCCCTATCAACAGGGAGTCTCTGTTTCACGACTGCAGTGTTTGTTCAAACATCGAGTGTGATTTTGTTGGATGTGAATCACCTCTCCGAGCGTTCTGACGATTGGAGTTATTAGAAATAATTTTCTCTTTTGCTAGGTGCTTCCTTTGATAAATACCTTTATCACTTATATTCATCAATTTCACAGTGGAGTAATTTATTTGAATCGTGAAATGTGGGTAAATGTTTGTTGTTTACAGCTGGGTCATCTGCTTGTAAGGCCAGAAAGCAGATTCTCCATTCAATGGGTTTTTGGTGATATTTTACACCACATGCACCTTACTGAACACCGAATGTTCGGAATTTGATAAATCTTCTTGTTTTGGTATCTCCTTCATTTGCTTTATATTTTAAAAAATCTTATGTCAATGGTCACTAAAAATAAACATTGTGCTGCACTAATTGCAGTACATGTTTCGTACCTCTCATCATGGATATTCCGTTTCATGACTGCTATGTTTGTTCAAACATCGAGTGTGATTTATTTGGATGGAAATCACCACTCCTAGCGTTCTGATGATTGGAGTTATTAGAAAGACTTTTTTTCTTTTGCTAGGTGCTTCTTTTGATTGCTACATTTATCACTTATATTCACCAGTTCCACAATGGATTAATGTATTTGTATCGTGAAGTGGGTTTATGTGTTTGTTGTTTACAGCAGGGTCATCTGGTTGTATGGCCAGAAAGCGGATTCCCCATTCAATGGGTTTTTGGTGATATTTTACACCACATGCACCTTACTGAACACCGAATGTTCGGAATTTGATAAATCTTCTTGTTCTGGTATCTCCTTCATTTGCTTTATATTTTTAAAAATCTTATTTCAATGGTCACTAAAAATAGACAATGTGCTGCACAAATTGTCGTACATGTTTCGTACTTCTCATCAGGGAGATTCCGTTTCATGACTGCTATGTTTGTTCAAACATCGAGTGTGATGTTGTTGGATGGGAACCACCACTCCGAGCATCCTGAGTATTTGAGTTACTAGGAAAAAAAATCATTGTTTTGCTAGGTGCTTGTGTTGATTGTTACCCTTATGACATATATTCTAAAATTTCACGGTGGGTTTATATATTTGAATCGTGAAATGTGGCTAAATGTTTGTTGTTTACAGCAGGGTCATCTGGTTGTATGGCCAGAAAGCAGATTCTCTGTTCAATAATCTTTTGGTGCAGTTTGGACACCACATGCACTTTACTGAATATCGAATGTTCAGAATTTGATAAATCTTCTTGTTTAGGTACCTCCTTCATTTCCTTTATATTTTTAAAAACCTTATTGCAATGGTCACTAAAAATAATCAATGTGCTACACAAATTGTAGTACATGTTTCAGCCCTATCAACAGGGAGTCTCTGTTTCACGACTGCAGTGTTTGTTCAAACATCGAGTGTGATTTTGTTGGATGTGAATCACCTCTCCGAGCGTTCTGACGATTGGAGTTATTAGAAATAATTTTCTCTTTTGCTAGGTGCTTCCTTTGATAAATACCTTTATCACTTATATTCATCAATTTCACAGTGGAGTAATTTATTTGAATCGTGAAATGTGGGTAAATGTTTGTTGTTTACAGCTGGGTCATCTGCTTGTAAGGCCAGAAAGCAGATTCTCCATTCAATGGGTTTTTGGTGATATTTTACACCACATGCACCTTACTGAACACCGAATGTTCGGAATTTGATAAATCTTCTTGTTTTGGTATCTCCTTCATTTGCTTTATATTTTAAAAAATCTTATTTCAATGGTCACTAAAAATAAACATTGTGCTGCACTAATTGCAGTACATGTTTCGTACCTCTCATCACGGATATTCCGTTTCATGACTGCTATGTTTGTTCAAACATCGAGTGTGATTTATTTGGATGGAAATCACCACTCCTAGCGTTCTGATGATTGGAGTTATTAGAAAGACTTTTTTTCTTTTGCTAGGTGCTTCTTTTGATTGCTACATTTATCACTTATATTCACCAGTTCCACAATGGATTAATGTATTTGTATCGTGAAGTGGGTTTATGTGTTTGTTGTTTACAGCAGGGTCATCTGGTTGTATGGCCAGAAAGCAGATTCCCCATTCAATGGGTTTTTGGTGATATTTTATACCACATGCACCTTACTGAACACCGAATGTTCGGAATTTGATAAATCTTCTTGTTCTGGTATCTCCTTCATTTGCTTTATATTTTTAAAAATCTTATTTCAATGGTCACTAAAAATAGACAATGTGCTGCACAAATTGTCGTACATGTTTCGTACTTCTCATCAGGGAGATTCCGTTTCATGACTGCAATGTTTGTTCAAACATCGAGTGTGATGTTGTTGGATGGGAACCACCACTCCGAGCATCCTGAGTATTTGAGTTACTAGGAAAAAAAATCATTGTTTTGCTAGGTGCTTGTTTTGATTGTTACCCTTATGACATATATTCTAAAATTTCACGGTGGGTTTATATATTTGAATCGTGAAATGTGGTTATGTGTTTGTTGTTTACAGCAGCATCATCTAGTTGTATGGTCAGAAAGCAGATTCTGCATTCAATCGGTTTTTGTTGCAGATTGGACACCACATGCACCTTACTGAACACCGGATGTTCAGAATTTGATAAACCTTCTCGTATTGGTATCTCCTTCATTTGCTTTATATTTTTTAAAATCTTATTTCAATGGTCACTAAAAATGGACAATGTGCTGCACAAATTGTAGTACATGTTTATTCCCTCTCAACAGGGAGATTCCGTTTCATGACTGCAGTGTTTGTTCAAACATCGAGTGTGATTTTGTTGGATGTGAATCACCTCTCCGAGCGTTCTGACGATTGGAGTTATTAGAAATAATTTTCTTTTTTGCTAGGTGCTTCCTTTGATAAATACCTTTATCACTTATATTCATCAATTTCACAGTGGAGTAATTTATTTGAATCGTGAAATGTGGGTAAATGTTTGTTGTTTACAGCTGGGTCATCTGCTTGTAAGGCCAGAAAGCAGATTCTCCATTCAATGGGTTTTTGGTGATATTTTACACCACATGCACCTTACTGAACACCGAATGTTCGGAATTTGATAAATCTTCTTGTTTTGGTATCTCCTTCATTTGCTTTATATTTTAAAAAATCTTATGTCAATGGTCACTAAAAATAAACATTGTGCTGCACTAATTGCAGTACATGTTTCGTACCTCTCATCATGGATATTCCGTTTCATGACTGCTATGTTTGTTCAAACATCGAGTGTGATTTATTTGGATGGAAATCACCACTCCTAGCGTTCTGATGATTGGAGTTATTAGAAAGACTTTTTTTCTTTTGCTAGGTGCTTCTTTTGATTGCTACATTTATCACTTATATTCACCAGTTCCACAATGGATTAATGTATTTGTATCGTGAAGTGGGTTTATGTGTTTGTTGTTTACAGCAGGGTCATCTGGTTGTATGGCCAGAAAGCGGATTCCCCATTCAATGGGTTTTTGGTGATATTTTACACCACATGCACCTTACTGAACACCGAATGTTCGGAATTTGATAAATCTTCTTGTTCTGGTATCTCCTTCATTTGCTTTATATTTTTAAAAATCTTATTTCAATGGTCACTAAAAATAGACAATGTGCTGCACAAATTGTCGTACATGTTTCGTACTTCTCATCAGGGAGATTCCGTTTCATGACTGCTATGTTTGTTCAAACATCGAGTGTGATGTTGTTGGATGGGAACCACCACTCCGAGCATCCTGAGTATTTGAGTTACTAGGAAAAAAAATCATTGTTTTGCTAGGTGCTTGTGTTGATTGTTACCCTTATGACATATATTCTAAAATTTCACGGTGGGTTTATATATTTGAATCGTGAAATGTGGCTAAATGTTTGTTGTTTACAGCAGGGTCATCTGGTTGTATGGCCAGAAAGCAGATTCTCTGTTCAATAATCTTTTGGTGCAGTTTGGACACCACATGCACTTTACTGAATATCGAATGTTCAGAATTTGATAAATCTTCTTGTTTAGGTACCTCCTTCATTTCCTTTATATTTTTAAAAACCTTATTGCAATGGTCACTAAAAATAATCAATGTGCTACACAAATTGTAGTACATGTTTCAGCCCTATCAACAGGGAGTCTCTGTTTCACGACTGCAGTGTTTGTTCAAACATCGAGTGTGATTTTGTTGGATGTGAATCACCTCTCCGAGCGTTCTGACGATTGGAGTTATTAGAAATAATTTTCTCTTTTGCTAGGTGCTTCCTTTGATAAATACCTTTATCACTTATATTCATCAATTTCACAGTGGAGTAATTTATTTGAATCGTGAAATGTGGGTAAATGTTTGTTGTTTACAGCTGGGTCATCTGCTTGTAAGGCCAGAAAGCAGATTCTCCATTCAATGGGTTTTTGGTGATATTTTACACCACATGCACCTTACTGAACACCGAATGTTCGGAATTTGATAAATCTTCTTGTTTTGGTATCTCCTTCATTTGCTTTATATTTTAAAAAATCTTATTTCAATGGTCACTAAAAATAAACATTGTGCTGCACTAATTGCAGTACATGTTTCGTACCTCTCATCACGGATATTCCGTTTCATGACTGCTATGTTTGTTCAAACATCGAGTGTGATTTATTTGGATGGAAATCACCACTCCTAGCGTTCTGATGATTGGAGTTATTAGAAAGACTTTTTTTCTTTTGCTAGGTGCTTCTTTTGATTGCTACATTTATCACTTATATTCACCAGTTCCACAATGGATTAATGTATTTGTATCGTGAAGTGGGTTTATGTGTTTGTTGTTTACAGCAGGGTCATCTGGTTGTATGGCCAGAAAGCAGATTCCCCATTCAATGGGTTTTTGGTGATATTTTATACCACATGCACCTTACTGAACACCGAATGTTCGGAATTTGATAAATCTTCTTGTTCTGGTATCTCCTTCATTTGCTTTATATTTTTAAAAATCTTATTTCAATGGTCACTAAAAATAGACAATGTGCTGCACAAATTGTCGTACATGTTTCGTACTTCTCATCAGGGAGATTCCGTTTCATGACTGCAATGTTTGTTCAAACATCGAGTGTGATGTTGTTGGATGGGAACCACCACTCCGAGCATCCTGAGTATTTGAGTTACTAGGAAAAAAAATCATTGTTTTGCTAGGTGCTTGTTTTGATTGTTACCCTTATGACATATATTCTAAAATTTCACGGTGGGTTTATATATTTGAATCGTGAAATGTGGCTAAATGTTTGTTGTTTACAGCAGGGTCATCTGGTTGTATGGCCAGAAAGCAGATTCTCTGTTCAATAATCTTTTGGTGCAGTTTGGACACCACATGCACTTTACTGAATATCGAATGTTCAGAATTTGATAAATCTTCTTGTTTAGGTACCTCCTTCATTTCCTTTATATTTTTAAAAACCTTATTGCAATGGTCACTAAAAATAATCAATGTGCTACACAAATTGTAGTACATGTTTCAGCCCTATCAACAGGGAGTCTCTGTTTCACGACTGCAGTGTTTGTTCAAACATCGAGTGTGATTTTGTTGGATGTGAATCACCTCTCCGAGCGTTCTGACGATTGGAGTTATTAGAAATAATTTTCTCTTTTGCTAGGTGCTTCCTTTGATAAATACCTTTATCACTTATATTCATCAATTTCACAGTGGAGTAATTTATTTGAATCGTGAAATGTGGGTAAATGTTTGTTGTTTACAGCTGGGTCATCTGCTTGTAAGGCCAGAAAGCAGATTCTCCATTCAATGGGTTTTTGGTGATATTTTACACCACATGCACCTTACTGAACACCGAATGTTCGGAATTTGATAAATCTTCTTGTTTTGGTATCTCCTTCATTTGCTTTATATTTTAAAAAATCTTATGTCAATGGTCACTAAAAATAAACATTGTGCTGCACTAATTGCAGTACATGTTTCGTACCTCTCATCATGGATATTCCGTTTCATGACTGCTATGTTTGTTCAAACATCGAGTGTGATTTATTTGGATGGAAATCACCACTCCTAGCGTTCTGATGATTGGAGTTATTAGAAAGACTTTTTTTCTTTTGCTAGGTGCTTCTTTTGATTGCTACATTTATCACTTATATTCACCAGTTCCACAATGGATTAATGTATTTGTATCGTGAAGTGGGTTTATGTGTTTGTTGTTTACAGCAGGGTCATCTGGTTGTATGGCCAGAAAGCGGATTCCCCATTCAATGGGTTTTTGGTGATATTTTACACCACATGCACCTTACTGAACACCGAATGTTCGGAATTTGATAAATCTTCTTGTTCTGGTATCTCCTTCATTTGCTTTATATTTTTAAAAATCTTATTTCAATGGTCACTAAAAATAGACAATGTGCTGCACAAATTGTCGTACATGTTTCGTACTTCTCATCAGGGAGATTCCGTTTCATGACTGCTATGTTTGTTCAAACATCGAGTGTGATGTTGTTGGATGGGAACCACCACTCCGAGCATCCTGAGTATTTGAGTTACTAGGAAAAAAAATCATTGTTTTGCTAGGTGCTTGTGTTGATTGTTACCCTTATGACATATATTCTAAAATTTCACGGTGGGTTTATATATTTGAATCGTGAAATGTGGCTAAATGTTTGTTGTTTACAGCAGGGTCATCTGGTTGTATGGCCAGAAAGCAGATTCTCTGTTCAATAATCTTTTGGTGCAGTTTGGACACCACATGCACTTTACTGAATATCGAATGTTCAGAATTTGATAAATCTTCTTGTTTAGGTACCTCCTTCATTTCCTTTATATTTTTAAAAACCTTATTGCAATGGTCACTAAAAATAAACATTGTGCTGCACTAATTGCAGTACATGTTTCGTACCTCTCATCACGGATATTCCGTTTCATGACTGCTATGTTTGTTCAAACATCGAGTGTGATTTATTTGGATGGAAATCACCACTCCTAGCGTTCTGATGATTGGAGTTATTAGAAAGACTTTTTTTCTTTTGCTAGGTGCTTCTTTTGATTGCTACATTTATCACTTATATTCACCAGTTCCACAATGGATTAATGTATTTGTATCGTGAAGTGGGTTTATGTGTTTGTTGTTTACAGCAGGGTCATCTGGTTGTATGGCCAGAAAGCAGATTCCCCATTCAATGGGTTTTTGGTGATATTTTATACCACATGCACCTTACTGAACACCGAATGTTCGGAATTTGATAAATCTTCTTGTTCTGGTATCTCCTTCATTTGCTTTATATTTTTAAAAATCTTATTTCAATGGTCACTAAAAATAGACAATGTGCTGCACAAATTGTCGTACATGTTTCGTACTTCTCATCAGGGAGATTCCGTTTCATGACTGCAATGTTTGTTCAAACATCGAGTGTGATGTTGTTGGATGGGAACCACCACTCCGAGCATCCTGAGTATTTGAGTTACTAGGAAAAAAAATCATTGTTTTGCTAGGTGCTTGTTTTGATTGTTACCCTTATGACATATATTCTAAAATTTCACGGTGGGTTTATATATTTGAATCGTGAAATGTGGCTAAATGTTTGTTGTTTACAGCAGGGTCATCTGGTTGTATGGCCAGAAAGCAGATTCTCTGTTCAATAATCTTTTGGTGCAGTTTGGACACCACATGCACTTTACTGAATATCGAATGTTCAGAATTTGATAAATCTTCTTGTTTAGGTACCTCCTTCATTTCCTTTATATTTTTAAAAACCTTATTGCAATGGTCACTAAAAATAATCAATGTGCTACACAAATTGTAGTACATGTTTCAGCCCTATCAACAGGGAGTCTCTGTTTCACGACTGCAGTGTTTGTTCAAACATCGAGTGTGATTTTGTTGGATGTGAATCACCTCTCCGAGCGTTCTGACGATTGGAGTTATTAGAAATAATTTTCTCTTTTGCTAGGTGCTTCCTTTGATAAATACCTTTATCACTTATATTCATCAATTTCACAGTGGAGTAATTTATTTGAATCGTGAAATGTGGGTAAATGTTTGTTGTTTACAGCTGGGTCATCTGCTTGTAAGGCCAGAAAGCAGATTCTCCATTCAATGGGTTTTTGGTGATATTTTACACCACATGCACCTTACTGAACACCGAATGTTCGGAATTTGATAAATCTTCTTGTTTTGGTATCTCCTTCATTTGCTTTATATTTTAAAAAATCTTATGTCAATGGTCACTAAAAATAAACATTGTGCTGCACTAATTGCAGTACATGTTTCGTACCTCTCATCATGGATATTCCGTTTCATGACTGCTATGTTTGTTCAAACATCGAGTGTGATTTATTTGGATGGAAATCACCACTCCTAGCGTTCTGATGATTGGAGTTATTAGAAAGACTTTTTTTCTTTTGCTAGGTGCTTCTTTTGATTGCTACATTTATCACTTATATTCACCAGTTCCACAATGGATTAATGTATTTGTATCGTGAAGTGGGTTTATGTGTTTGTTGTTTACAGCAGGGTCATCTGGTTGTATGGCCAGAAAGCGGATTCCCCATTCAATGGGTTTTTGGTGATATTTTACACCACATGCACCTTACTGAACACCGAATGTTCGGAATTTGATAAATCTTCTTGTTCTGGTATCTCCTTCATTTGCTTTATATTTTTAAAAATCTTATTTCAATGGTCACTAAAAATAGACAATGTGCTGCACAAATTGTCGTACATGTTTCGTACTTCTCATCAGGGAGATTCCGTTTCATGACTGCTATGTTTGTTCAAACATCGAGTGTGATGTTGTTGGATGGGAACCACCACTCCGAGCATCCTGAGTATTTGAGTTACTAGGAAAAAAAATCATTGTTTTGCTAGGTGCTTGTGTTGATTGTTACCCTTATGACATATATTCTAAAATTTCACGGTGGGTTTATATATTTGAATCGTGAAATGTGGCTAAATGTTTGTTGTTTACAGCAGGGTCATCTGGTTGTATGGCCAGAAAGCAGATTCTCTGTTCAATAATCTTTTGGTGCAGTTTGGACACCACATGCACTTTACTGAATATCGAATGTTCAGAATTTGATAAATCTTCTTGTTTAGGTACCTCCTTCATTTCCTTTATATTTTTAAAAACCTTATTGCAATGGTCACTAAAAATAATCAATGTGCTACACAAATTGTAGTACATGTTTCAGCCCTATCAACAGGGAGTCTCTGTTTCACGACTGCAGTGTTTGTTCAAACATCGAGTGTGATTTTGTTGGATGTGAATCACCTCTCCGAGCGTTCTGACGATTGGAGTTATTAGAAATAATTTTCTCTTTTGCTAGGTGCTTCCTTTGATAAATACCTTTATCACTTATATTCATCAATTTCACAGTGGAGTAATTTATTTGAATCGTGAAATGTGGGTAAATGTTTGTTGTTTACAGCTGGGTCATCTGCTTGTAAGGCCAGAAAGCAGATTCTCCATTCAATGGGTTTTTGGTGATATTTTACACCACATGCACCTTACTGAACACCGAATGTTCGGAATTTGATAAATCTTCTTGTTTTGGTATCTCCTTCATTTGCTTTATATTTTAAAAAATCTTATTTCAATGGTCACTAAAAATAAACATTGTGCTGCACTAATTGCAGTACATGTTTCGTACCTCTCATCACGGATATTCCGTTTCATGACTGCTATGTTTGTTCAAACATCGAGTGTGATTTATTTGGATGGAAATCACCACTCCTAGCGTTCTGATGATTGGAGTTATTAGAAAGACTTTTTTTCTTTTGCTAGGTGCTTCTTTTGATTGCTACATTTATCACTTATATTCACCAGTTCCACAATGGATTAATGTATTTGTATCGTGAAGTGGGTTTATGTGTTTGTTGTTTACAGCAGGGTCATCTGGTTGTATGGCCAGAAAGCAGATTCCCCATTCAATGGGTTTTTGGTGATATTTTATACCACATGCACCTTACTGAACACCGAATGTTCGGAATTTGATAAATCTTCTTGTTCTGGTATCTCCTTCATTTGCTTTATATTTTTAAAAATCTTATTTCAATGGTCACTAAAAATAGACAATGTGCTGCACAAATTGTCGTACATGTTTCGTACTTCTCATCAGGGAGATTCCGTTTCATGACTGCAATGTTTGTTCAAACATCGAGTGTGATGTTGTTGGATGGGAACCACCACTCCGAGCATCCTGAGTATTTGAGTTACTAGGAAAAAAAATCATTGTTTTGCTAGGTGCTTGTTTTGATTGTTACCCTTATGACATATATTCTAAAATTTCACGGTGGGTTTATATATTTGAATCGTGAAATGTGGTTATGTGTTTGTTGTTTACAGCAGCATCATCTAGTTGTATGGTCAGAAAGCAGATTCTGCATTCAATCGGTTTTTGTTGCAGATTGGACACCACATGCACCTTACTGAACACCGGATGTTCAGAATTTGATAAACCTTCTCGTATTGGTATCTCCTTCATTTGCTTTATATTTTTTAAAATCTTATTTCAATGGTCACTAAAAATGGACAATGTGCTGCACAAATTGTAGTACATGTTTATTCCCTCTCAACAGGGAGATTCCGTTTCATGACTGCAGTGTTTGTTCAAACATCGAGTGTGATTTTGTTGGATGTGAATCACCTCTCCGAGCGTTCTGACGATTGGAGTTATTAGAAATAATTTTCTTTTTTGCTAGGTGCTTCCTTTGATAAATACCTTTATCACTTATATTCATCAATTTCACAGTGGAGTAATTTATTTGAATCGTGAAATGTGGGTAAATGTTTGTTGTTTACAGCTGGGTCATCTGCTTGTAAGGCCAGAAAGCAGATTCTCCATTCAATGGGTTTTTGGTGATATTTTACACCACATGCACCTTACTGAACACCGAATGTTCGGAATTTGATAAATCTTCTTGTTTTGGTATCTCCTTCATTTGCTTTATATTTTAAAAAATCTTATGTCAATGGTCACTAAAAATAAACATTGTGCTGCACTAATTGCAGTACATGTTTCGTACCTCTCATCATGGATATTCCGTTTCATGACTGCTATGTTTGTTCAAACATCGAGTGTGATTTATTTGGATGGAAATCACCACTCCTAGCGTTCTGATGATTGGAGTTATTAGAAAGACTTTTTTTCTTTTGCTAGGTGCTTCTTTTGATTGCTACATTTATCACTTATATTCACCAGTTCCACAATGGATTAATGTATTTGTATCGTGAAGTGGGTTTATGTGTTTGTTGTTTACAGCAGGGTCATCTGGTTGTATGGCCAGAAAGCGGATTCCCCATTCAATGGGTTTTTGGTGATATTTTACACCACATGCACCTTACTGAACACCGAATGTTCGGAATTTGATAAATCTTCTTGTTCTGGTATCTCCTTCATTTGCTTTATATTTTTAAAAATCTTATTTCAATGGTCACTAAAAATAGACAATGTGCTGCACAAATTGTCGTACATGTTTCGTACTTCTCATCAGGGAGATTCCGTTTCATGACTGCTATGTTTGTTCAAACATCGAGTGTGATGTTGTTGGATGGGAACCACCACTCCGAGCATCCTGAGTATTTGAGTTACTAGGAAAAAAAATCATTGTTTTGCTAGGTGCTTGTGTTGATTGTTACCCTTATGACATATATTCTAAAATTTCACGGTGGGTTTATATATTTGAATCGTGAAATGTGGCTAAATGTTTGTTGTTTACAGCAGGGTCATCTGGTTGTATGGCCAGAAAGCAGATTCTCTGTTCAATAATCTTTTGGTGCAGTTTGGACACCACATGCACTTTACTGAATATCGAATGTTCAGAATTTGATAAATCTTCTTGTTTAGGTACCTCCTTCATTTCCTTTATATTTTTAAAAACCTTATTGCAATGGTCACTAAAAATAATCAATGTGCTACACAAATTGTAGTACATGTTTCAGCCCTATCAACAGGGAGTCTCTGTTTCACGACTGCAGTGTTTGTTCAAACATCGAGTGTGATTTTGTTGGATGTGAATCACCTCTCCGAGCGTTCTGACGATTGGAGTTATTAGAAATAATTTTCTCTTTTGCTAGGTGCTTCCTTTGATAAATACCTTTATCACTTATATTCATCAATTTCACAGTGGAGTAATTTATTTGAATCGTGAAATGTGGGTAAATGTTTGTTGTTTACAGCTGGGTCATCTGCTTGTAAGGCCAGAAAGCAGATTCTCCATTCAATGGGTTTTTGGTGATATTTTACACCACATGCACCTTACTGAACACCGAATGTTCGGAATTTGATAAATCTTCTTGTTTTGGTATCTCCTTCATTTGCTTTATATTTTAAAAAATCTTATTTCAATGGTCACTAAAAATAAACATTGTGCTGCACTAATTGCAGTACATGTTTCGTACCTCTCATCACGGATATTCCGTTTCATGACTGCTATGTTTGTTCAAACATCGAGTGTGATTTATTTGGATGGAAATCACCACTCCTAGCGTTCTGATGATTGGAGTTATTAGAAAGACTTTTTTTCTTTTGCTAGGTGCTTCTTTTGATTGCTACATTTATCACTTATATTCACCAGTTCCACAATGGATTAATGTATTTGTATCGTGAAGTGGGTTTATGTGTTTGTTGTTTACAGCAGGGTCATCTGGTTGTATGGCCAGAAAGCAGATTCCCCATTCAATGGGTTTTTGGTGATATTTTATACCACATGCACCTTACTGAACACCGAATGTTCGGAATTTGATAAATCTTCTTGTTCTGGTATCTCCTTCATTTGCTTTATATTTTTAAAAATCTTATTTCAATGGTCACTAAAAATAGACAATGTGCTGCACAAATTGTCGTACATGTTTCGTACTTCTCATCAGGGAGATTCCGTTTCATGACTGCAATGTTTGTTCAAACATCGAGTGTGATGTTGTTGGATGGGAACCACCACTCCGAGCATCCTGAGTATTTGAGTTACTAGGAAAAAAAATCATTGTTTTGCTAGGTGCTTGTTTTGATTGTTACCCTTATGACATATATTCTAAAATTTCACGGTGGGTTTATATATTTGAATCGTGAAATGTGGTTATGTGTTTGTTGTTTACAGCAGCATCATCTAGTTGTATGGTCAGAAAGCAGATTCTGCATTCAATCGGTTTTTGTTGCAGATTGGACACCACATGCACCTTACTGAACACCGGATGTTCAGAATTTGATAAACCTTCTCGTATTGGTATCTCCTTCATTTGCTTTATATTTTTTAAAATCTTATTTCAATGGTCACTAAAAATGGACAATGTGCTGCACAAATTGTAGTACATGTTTATTCCCTCTCAACAGGGAGATTCCGTTTCATGACTGCAGTGTTTGTTCAAACATCGAGTGTGATTTTGTTGGATGTGAATCACCTCTCCGAGCGTTCTGACGATTGGAGTTATTAGAAATAATTTTCTTTTTTGCTAGGTGCTTCCTTTGATAAATACCTTTATCACTTATATTCATCAATTTCACAGTGGAGTAATTTATTTGAATCGTGAAATGTGGGTAAATGTTTGTTGTTTACAGCTGGGTCATCTGCTTGTAAGGCCAGAAAGCAGATTCTCCATTCAATGGGTTTTTGGTGATATTTTACACCACATGCACCTTACTGAACACCGAATGTTCGGAATTTGATAAATCTTCTTGTTTTGGTATCTCCTTCATTTGCTTTATATTTTAAAAAATCTTATGTCAATGGTCACTAAAAATAAACATTGTGCTGCACTAATTGCAGTACATGTTTCGTACCTCTCATCATGGATATTCCGTTTCATGACTGCTATGTTTGTTCAAACATCGAGTGTGATTTATTTGGATGGAAATCACCACTCCTAGCGTTCTGATGATTGGAGTTATTAGAAAGACTTTTTTTCTTTTGCTAGGTGCTTCTTTTGATTGCTACATTTATCACTTATATTCACCAGTTCCACAATGGATTAATGTATTTGTATCGTGAAGTGGGTTTATGTGTTTGTTGTTTACAGCAGGGTCATCTGGTTGTATGGCCAGAAAGCAGATTCCCCATTCAATGGGTTTTTGGTGATATTTTACACCACATGCACCTTACTGAACACCGAATGTTCGGAATTTGATAAATCTTCTTGTTCTGGTATCTCCTTCATTTGCTTTATATTTTTAAAAATCTTATTTCAATGGTCACTAAAAATAGACAATGTGCTGCACAAATTGTCGTACATGTTTCGTACTTCTCATCAGGGAGATTCCGTTTCATGACTGCTATGTTTGTTCAAACATCGAGTGTGATGTTGTTGGATGGGAACCACCACTCCGAGCATCCTGAGTATTTGAGTTACTAGGAAAAAAAATCATTGTTTTGCTAGGTGCTTGTTTTGATTGTTACCCTTATGACATATATTCTAAAATTTCACGGTGGGTTTATATATTTGAATCGTGAAATGTGGCTAAATGTTTGTTGTTTACAGCAGGGTCATCTGGTTGTATGGCCAGAAAGCAGATTCTCTGTTCAATAATCTTTTGGTGCAGTTTGGACACCACATGCACTTTACTGAATATCGAATGTTCAGAATTTGATAAATCTTCTTGTTTAGGTACCTCCTTCATTTCCTTTATATTTTTAAAAACCTTATTGCAATGGTCACTAAAAATAATCAATGTGCTACACAAATTGTAGTACATGTTTCAGCCCTATCAACAGGGAGTCTCTGTTTCACGACTGCAGTGTTTGTTCAAACATCGAGTGTGATTTTGTTGGATGTGAATCACCTCTCCGAGCGTTCTGACGATTGGAGTTATTAGAAATAATTTTCTCTTTTGCTAGGTGCTTCCTTTGATAAATACCTTTATCACTTATATTCATCAATTTCACAGTGGAGTAATTTATTTGAATCGTGAAATGTGGGTAAATGTTTGTTGTTTACAGCTGGGTCATCTGCTTGTAAGGCCAGAAAGCAGATTCTCCATTCAATGGGTTTTTGGTGATATTTTACACCACATGCACCTTACTGAACACCGAATGTTCGGAATTTGATAAATCTTCTTGTTTTGGTATCTCCTTCATTTGCTTTATATTTTAAAAAATCTTATTTCAATGGTCACTAAAAATAAACATTGTGCTGCACTAATTGCAGTACATGTTTCGTACCTCTCATCACGGATATTCCGTTTCATGACTGCTATGTTTGTTCAAACATCGAGTGTGATTTATTTGGATGGAAATCACCACTCCTAGCGTTCTGATGATTGGAGTTATTAGAAAGACTTTTTTTCTTTTGCTAGGTGCTTCTTTTGATTGCTACATTTATCACTTATATTCACCAGTTCCACAATGGATTAATGTATTTGTATCGTGAAGTGGGTTTATGTGTTTGTTGTTTACAGCAGGGTCATCTGGTTGTATGGCCAGAAAGCAGATTCCCCATTCAATGGGTTTTTGGTGATATTTTATACCACATGCACCTTACTGAACACCGAATGTTCGGAATTTGATAAATCTTCTTGTTCTGGTATCTCCTTCATTTGCTTTATATTTTTAAAAATCTTATTTCAATGGTCACTAAAAATAGACAATGTGCTGCACAAATTGTCGTACATGTTTCGTACTTCTCATCAGGGAGATTCCTTTTCATGACTGCAATGTTTGTTCAAACATCGAGTGTGATGTTGTTGGATGGGAACCACCACTCCGAGCATCCTGAGTATTTGAGTTACTAGGAAAAAAAATCATTGTTTTGCTAGGTGCTTGTTTTGATTGTTACCCTTATGACATATATTCTAAAATTTCACGGTGGGTTTATATATTTGAATCGTGAAATGTGGTTATGTGTTTGTTGTTTACAGCAGCATCATCTAGTTGTATGGTCAGAAAGCAGATTCTGCATTCAATCGGTTTTTGTTGCAGATTGGACACCACATGCACCTTACTGAACACCGGATGTTCAGAATTTGATAAACCTTCTCGTATTGGTATCTCCTTCATTTGCTTTATATTTTTTAAAATCTTATTTCAATGGTCACTAAAAATGGACAATGTGCTGCACAAATTGTAGTACATGTTTATTCCCTCTCAACAGGGAGATTCCGTTTCATGACTGCAGTGTTTGTTCAAACATCGAGTGTGATTTTGTTGGATGTGAATCACCTCTCCGAGCGTTCTGACGATTGGAGTTATTAGAAATAATTTTCTTTTTTGCTAGGTGCTTCCTTTGATAAATACCTTTATCACTTATATTCATCAATTTCACAGTGGAGTAATTTATTTGAATCGTGAAATGTGGGTAAATGTTTGTTGTTTACAGCTGGGTCATCTGCTTGTAAGGCCAGAAAGCAGATTCTCCATTCAATGGGTTTTTGGTGATATTTTACACCACATGCACCTTACTGAACACCGAATGTTCGGAATTTGATAAATCTTCTTGTTTTGGTATCTCCTTCATTTGCTTTATATTTTAAAAAATCTTATGTCAATGGTCACTAAAAATAAACATTGTGCTGCACTAATTGCAGTACATGTTTCGTACCTCTCATCATGGATATTCCGTTTCATGACTGCTATGTTTGTTCAAACATCGAGTGTGATTTATTTGGATGGAAATCACCACTCCTAGCGTTCTGATGATTGGAGTTATTAGAAAGACTTTTTTTCTTTTGCTAGGTGCTTCTTTTGATTGCTACATTTATCACTTATATTCACCAGTTCCACAATGGATTAATGTATTTGTATCGTGAAGTGGGTTTATGTGTTTGTTGTTTACAGCAGGGTCATCTGGTTGTATGGCCAGAAAGCAGATTCCCCATTCAATGGGTTTTTGGTGATATTTTACACCACATGCACCTTACTGAACACCGAATGTTCGGAATTTGATAAATCTTCTTGTTCTGGTATCTCCTTCATTTGCTTTATATTTTTAAAAATCTTATTTCAATGGTCACTAAAAATAGACAATGTGCTGCACAAATTGTCGTACATGTTTCGTACTTCTCATCAGGGAGATTCCGTTTCATGACTGCTATGTTTGTTCAAACATCGAGTGTGATGTTGTTGGATGGGAACCACCACTCCGAGCATCCTGAGTATTTGAGTTACTAGGAAAAAAAATCATTGTTTTGCTAGGTGCTTGTTTTGATTGTTACCCTTATGACATATATTCTAAAATTTCACGGTGGGTTTATATATTTGAATCGTGAAATGTGGCTAAATGTTTGTTGTTTACAGCAGGGTCATCTGGTTGTATGGCCAGAAAGCAGATTCTCTGTTCAATAATCTTTTGGTGCAGTTTGGACACCACATGCACTTTACTGAATATCGAATGTTCAGAATTTGATAAATCTTCTTGTTTAGGTACCTCCTTCATTTCCTTTATATTTTTAAAAACCTTATTGCAATGGTCACTAAAAATAATCAATGTGCTACACAAATTGTAGTACATGTTTCAGCCCTATCAACAGGGAGTCTCTGTTTCACGACTGCAGTGTTTGTTCAAACATCGAGTGTGATTTTGTTGGATGTGAATCACCTCTCCGAGCGTTCTGACGATTGGAGTTATTAGAAATAATTTTCTCTTTTGCTAGGTGCTTCCTTTGATAAATACCTTTATCACTTATATTCATCAATTTCACAGTGGAGTAATTTATTTGAATCGTGAAATGTGGGTAAATGTTTGTTGTTTACAGCTGGGTCATCTGCTTGTAAGGCCAGAAAGCAGATTCTCCATTCAATGGGTTTTTGGTGATATTTTACACCACATGCACCTTACTGAACACCGAATGTTCGGAATTTGATAAATCTTCTTGTTTTGGTATCTCCTTCATTTGCTTTATATTTTAAAAAATCTTATTTCAATGGTCACTAAAAATAAACATTGTGCTGCACTAATTGCAGTACATGTTTCGTACCTCTCATCACGGATATTCCGTTTCATGACTGCTATGTTTGTTCAAACATCGAGTGTGATTTATTTGGATGGAAATCACCACTCCTAGCGTTCTGATGATTGGAGTTATTAGAAAGACTTTTTTTCTTTTGCTAGGTGCTTCTTTTGATTGCTACATTTATCACTTATATTCACCAGTTCCACAATGGATTAATGTATTTGTATCGTGAAGTGGGTTTATGTGTTTGTTGTTTACAGCAGGGTCATCTGGTTGTATGGCCAGAAAGCAGATTCCCCATTCAATGGGTTTTTGGTGATATTTTACACCACATGCACCTTACTGAACACCGAATGTTCGGAATTTGATAAATCTTCTTGTTCTGGTATCTCCTTCATTTGCTTTATATTTTTAAAAATCTTATTTCAATGGTCACTAAAAATAGACAATGTGCTGCACAAATTGTCGTACATGTTTCGTACTTCTCATCAGGGAGATTCCGTTTCATGACTGCTATGTTTGTTCAAACATCGAGTGTGATGTTGTTGGATGGGAACCACCACTCCGAGCATCCTGAGTATTTGAGTTACTAGGAAAAAAAATCATTGTTTTGCTAGGTGCTTGTTTTGATTGTTACCCTTATGACATATATTCTAAAATTTCACGGTGGGTTTATATATTTGAATCGTGAAATGTGGTTATGTGTTTGTTGTTTACAGCAGCATCATCTAGTTGTATGGTCAGAAAGCAGATTCTGCATTCAATCGGTTTTTGTTGCAGATTGGACACCACATGCACCTTACTGAACACCGGATGTTCAGAATTTGATAAACCTTCTCGTATTGGTATCTCCTTCATTTGCTTTATATTTTTTAAAATCTTATTTCAATGGTCACTAAAAATTGACAATGTGCTGCACAAATTGTAGTACATGTTTATTCCCTCTCAACAGGGAGATTCCGTTTCATGACTGCAGTGTTTGTTCAAACATCGAGTGTGATTTTGTTGGATGTGAATCACCTCTCCGAGCGTTCTGACGATTGGAGTTATTAGAAATAATTTTCTTTTTTGCTAGGTGCTTCCTTTGATAAATACCTTTATCACTTATATTCATCAATTTCACAGTGGAGTAATTTATTTGAATCGTGAAATGTGGGTAAATGTTTGTTGTTTACAGCTGGGTCATCTGCTTGTAAGGCCAGAAAGCAGATTCTCCATTCAATGGGTTTTTGGTGATATTTTACACCACATGCACCTTACTGAACACCGAATGTTCGGAATTTGATAAATCTTCTTGTTTTGGTATCTCCTTCATTTGCTTTATATTTTAAAAAATCTTATGTCAATGGTCACTAAAAATAAACATTGTGCTGCACTAATTGCAGTACATGTTTCGTACCTCTCATCACGGATATTCCGTTTCATGACTGCTATGTTTGTTCAAACATCGAGTGTGATTTATTTGGATGGAAATCACCACTCCTAGCGTTCTGATGATTGGAGTTATTAGAAAGACTTTTTTTCTTTTGCTAGGTGCTTCTTTTGATTGCTACATTTATCACTTATATTCACCAGTTCCACAATGGATTAATGTATTTGTATCGTGAAGTGGGTTTATGTGTTTGTTGTTTACAGCAGGGTCGTCTGGTTGTATGGCCAGAAAGCAGATTCCCCATTCAATGGGTTTTTGGTGATATTTTACACCACATGCACCTTACTGAACACCGAATGTTCGGAATTTGATAAGTCTTCTTGTTCTGGTATCTCCTTCATTTGCTTTATATTTTTAAAAATCTTATTTCAATGGTCACTAAAAATAGACAATGTGCTGCACAAATTGTCGTACATGTTTCGTACTTCTCATCAGGGAGATTCCGTTTCATGACTGCTATGTTTGTTCAAACATCGAGTGTGATTTTGTTGGATGGGAATCACCACTCCGAGCGTTCTGACGATTGGAGTTATTAGAAGGACTCTTTTGTTTTGCTAGGTGCTTCCATTGATACTTTTATCACTTATATTCATCAATTTCACAGTGGAGTAATGTATTTCTTTCGTGAGATGTTCCTAAATGTTTGTTGTTTACAGCAGGGTAATCTGGTTGTATGGCCAGAAAGCAGATTCTCTATTCAATGGTCTATTGGTGCAGATTGGACACCACATGCAGTTTACTGAATTACGAATGTTCGGATTTTGATATATCTTCGTTTTTAAGTATCTCCTTCATTTGCTTTATATTTTTAAAAATCTTGTTGCAATGGTCACTAAAAATTATCAATGTGCTGCACACATTGTGGTACATGTTTCTTCCCTCTCAACAGGGACATTCTGTTTCAGGACTGCTATGTTTGTTCAAACATCGAGTGTGATTTTCTTGGATTTGAACCACCACTCCGAGCATCCTGAGTATTGGAGTTATTAGGAAATATTTCATTGTTTTGCTAGGTGCTTGTTTTGATTGTTACCCTTTTGACATATAATCATAAATTTCACAGTGGGTTAATATATTTGAATCTTGAAATGTGGTTATGTGTTTGTTGTTTACAGCAGCATCATCTGGTTGTATGGCCAGAAAGCAGATTTTCCACTCAATGGGTTTTTGTTGCAGATTGGACACCACATGCACCTTACTGAATAATGGCTGTGAGGAATTTGATAAATCTTCTTGTTTAGGTATCTCCTTCATTTGCTTTATATTTGTAAAAATGTTATTCCAATGGTCCCAAAAAGTAATCAATGTGCTGCACAAATTGTGGGACATGTTTATTCCCTCTCAGCAAGGAGATTCGTTTCATGACTGCTATGCTTGTTCTTCCATCGAGTGTGATTTTGTTCGATGGGAAGTATCACTCCGAGCATCCTGAGTATGAGAGTTTTTAGTAAGACCTGATTGTTTTGCAAGGTGCTTATTTTGATTCTTCCCCTTGTCACATATATTCATCAATTTCACAGTGGAATAATATATTTGAATCTTGAAATGTGGTTATGTGTTTTTTGTTTACAGCTGGGTCATGGTGCAGATTGGACAACACATGCACCTTACTGTACACTGGACGTTGAGTATTTGATAAATCTTGTCGTTTTGGTATCTCCTTCATTTGCTTTATATTTTTAAAAATCTTATTTCAATGGTCACTAAAAATAGACAATGTGCTGCACAAATTGTAGTACATGATTATTCCCTCTCAACAGGGAGATTCCGTTTCATGACTGCTGTGTTTGTTCAAACATTGAGTGTGATTTTGTTGGATGTGAATCACCTCTCCGAGCGTTCTGACGATTGGAGTTATTAGAAATACTTTTCTCTTTTGCTAGGTGCTTCCTTTGATTAATACCTTTATCACTTATATTCATCAATTTCACAGTGGAGTAATTTATTTGAATCGTGAAATGTGGGTAAATGTTTGTTGTTTACAGCTGGATCATCTGGTTGTATGGCTAGAAAGCAGATTCTCCATTCAATGGTTATTTGGTTCAGATTTTACACCACATGCACTTTACTGAATATCTATTGTTCAGAATTTGATAAATCTTCTTGTTTAGGTATCTCCTTCATTTGCTTTATATTTTTAAAAATCTTATTGCAATGGGAACTAAAAAGTAATTAATATGCTGCACAAATTGTGGTACATGTTTCATCCCTCTCAATAGGGAGTTTTCATTTCATGACTACATTTGTTCTACCATCGAGTGTGATTTTGTTGGATGGGAACCACCACTCCGAGCATTCTGACCATTCGAGTTATTAGGAAAGACTTCATTGTTTTGCTGGGTACTTCCTTTGATTGACACTTTTATTACTTATATTCATAAATTTCACAGTGGAGTAATTTATTTGAATCGTGAAATGTGGCTAAATGTTTGTTGTTTACAGCAGGGTCATCTGGTTGTATGGCCAGAAAGCAGATTCTCTGTTCAATAATCTTTTGGTGCAGATGGGACACCACATGCACTTTACTGAATATCGAATGTTCAGAATTTGATAAATCTTCTTGTTTAGGTACCTCCTTCATTTCCTTTATATTTTTAAAAACCTTATTGCAATGGTCACTAAAAATAATCAATGTGCTACACAAATTGTAGTACATGTTTCAGCCCTATCAACAGGGAGTCTCTGTTTCATGACTGCTATGTTTGTTCAAACATCGAGTGTGATGTTGTTGGATGGGAACCACCACTCCGAGCATCCTGAGTATTTGAGTTACTAGGAAAAAAAATCATTGTTTTGCTAGGTGCTTGTTTTGATTGTTACCCTTATGACATATATTCTAAAATTTCACGGTGGGTTTATATATTTGAATCGTGAAATGTGGTTATGTGTTTGTTGTTTACAGCAGCATCATCTAGTTGTATGGTCAGAAAGCAGATTCTGCATTCAATCGGTTTTTGTTGCAGATTGGACACCACATGCACCTTACTGAACACCGGATGTTCAGAATTTGATAAATCTTCTGGTATTGGTATCTCCTTCATTTGCTTTATATTTTTTAAAATCTTATTTCAATGGTCACTAAAAATGGACAATGTGCTGCACAAATTGTAGTACATGTTTATTCCCTCTCAACAGGGAGATTCCGTTTCATTACTGCAGTGTTTGTTCAAACATCGAGTGTGATTTTGTTTGATGTGAATCACCTCTCCGAGCGTTCTGACGATTGGAGTTATTAGAAATAATTTTCTTTTTTGCTAGGTGCTTCCTTTGATAAATACCTTTATCACTTATATTCATCAATTTCACAGTGGAGTAATTTATTTGAATCGTGAAATGTGGGTAAATGTTTGTTGTTTACAGCTGGGTCATCTGCTTGTAAGGCCAGAAAGCAGATTCTCCATTCAATGGGTTTTTGGTGATATTTTACACCACATGCACCTTACTGAACACCGAATGTTCGGAATTTGATAAATCTTCTTGTTTTGGTATCTCCTTCATTTGCTTTATATTTTAAAAAATCTTATTTCAATGGTCACTAAAAATAAACATTGTGCTGCACTAATTGCAGTACATGTTTCGTACCTCTCATCACGGATATTCCGTTTCATGACTGCTATGTTTGTTCAAACATCGAGTGTGATTTATTTGGATGGAAATCACCACTCCTAGCGTTCTGATGATTGGAGTTATTAGAAAGACTTTTTTTCTTTTGCTAGGTGCTTCTTTTGATTGCTACATTTATCTCTTATATTCACCAGTTCCACAATGGATTAATGTATTTGTATCGTGAAGTGGGTTTATGTGTTTGTTGTTTACAGCAGGGTCATCTGGTTGTATGGCCAGAAAGCAGATTCCCCATTCAATGGGTTTTTGGTGATATTTTACACCACATGCACCTTACTGAACACCGAATGTTCGGAATTTGATAAATCTTCTTGTTTTGGTATCTCCTTCATTTGCTTTATACTTTTAAAAATCTTATTGCAATGGACACTAAAAAGTAATTAACGTTCTGCACAAATTGTGGTACATGTTTCATCCCTCTCAATAGGGAGTTTTCATTTCATGACTACATTTGTTCTACCATCGAGTGTGATTTTGTTGGATGGGAACCACCACTCCGAGCATTCTGACCATTCGAGTTATTAGGAAAGACTTCATTGTTTTGCTGGGTACTTCCTTTGATTGACACTTTTATTACTTATATTCATAAATTTCACAGTGGAGTAATTTATTTGAATCGTGAAATGTGGCTAAATGCTTGTTGTTTACAGCAGGGTCATCTGGTTGTATGGCCAGAAAGCAGATTCTATGTTCAATAATCTTTTGGTGCAGATTGGACACCACATGCACTTTACTGAATATCGAATGTTCAGAATTTGATAAATCTTCTGGTCTTGGTATCTCCTTCATTTGCTTTATATTTTTTAAAATCTTATTTCAATGGTCACTAAAAATGGCCAATGTGCTGCACAAACTGTAGGACATGTTTCGTACCTCTCAACAGAGAGATTCCGTTTCATGGTTGCTATGTTTGTTCAAACATCGAGTGTGATTTTGTTGGATGGGAATCACCTCTTTGAGCGTTCTGACAATATGAGTTATTAGAAAAACTTTTTTCTTTTTCTAGGTGTTTGCTTTGATACCTTTATCACTTATATTCATCAATTTTACAGTGAGGTAATGTATTTGATTCGTGAAATGTGGGTAAATGTTTGTTGTTTACCGCAGGGTCATCGGTTTGTGTGGCCAGAAAGCAGATTCTGCATGCAATCGGTTTTTGTTGCAGATTGGACACCACATGCACCTTACTGAACACCGGATGTTCAGAATTTGATAAATCTTCTGGTCTTGGTATCTCCTTCATTTGCTTTATATTTTTTAAAATCTTATTTCAATGGTCACTAAAAATGGCCAATGTGCTGCACAAACTGTAGGACATGTTTCGTACCTCTCTTCAGGGAGATTCCGTTTAGTGAGTGCTATGTTTGTTCAACCATCGAGTGAGATTTTGTTTGATGGGAACCACCACTCCGATCATTCTGACTATTGGAGTTATTAGAAAGAATTTTTTTGGTTTGCTAGGTGCTTCTTATGATTGTTACCTTTATCACTTGTATTCACCAATTCCACAATGGATTAATGCATTTGAATCGTGAAGTGGGTTTATGTGTTTTTTGTTTACTTCAGCGTCATCTGGTTGTATGGCCAGAAGCAGATTCTCCATTCAATGGGTTTTTGTTGTAGATTGGTCACCACATGCACCTTACTGAACACCAGATGTCATAATTTGATAAATCTTCTTGTTTTGGTATCTCCTTCATTTGCTTTATTTTTTCTCTTATTTCAATGATTACTAACTATAATCAATGTGCTGCAGAAATTGTGGGACATGTTTCTTTCCTCTCAACAAGAAGATTTTGTTTCATGACTGCTATGTTTGTTCAAACATCGAGTGTGATTTTTTTGGATGGGAACTACCACTCCGAGCATCCTGTGTATTGGTGTTATTAGAAAGACTTTTTTTCTTTTGCTGGGTGCTTCCTTTGATACCTTTATCACTTATATTCATCAATTTCAGAGTGTAATGTATTTGATTTGTGAAATGTTCGTAAATGTTTGTTGTTTAGAGCAGGGTCATCTGGTTGTAAGGCCAGAAAACAGATTCTCCATTCAAAGGATGTTTGGTGCAGAATGGACACCATATGCACTTTACTGAATAACAAATGCTCGGAATTTGATAATTCTTCTTGTTTAGGTATGTCCTTCATTTGCTTTATATTTTTAAAAATCTTACTTCAATGGCCTCTAAAAATAGACAATGTCCTGCACAAATTGTAGTACATGTTTCTTCCCTCTCAGCATGGAGATTCTGTTTAATGATGGCTATATTTGTTTAACCATTGAGTGTGATTTTGTTGGATGGGAATCACCACTCTGAGCATCCTGAATAGTGGAGTTTATTAGGAAAGACTTCATTGTTTTTCTGGGTGCTTGTTATGATTGTTACCGTTATCACATATATTCATCAATTTCACAGTGGAATAATATATATGAATCTTGAGATGTGGTTATGTGTTTTTTGTTTACAGCAGGGTCATCTGGTTGTATGGCCAGAAAGGAGATTCTGCATTCAATTGGTTTTTGGTGCACATTGGACAGCACATGCACCATACTGAATTTGAGAAATCTTCTTGTTTTGGTGTCTCCTTTATTTGCATTAGATTTTTTAAAGTCTTATTGCAATGGTCACTAAAAATAATCAGTGTGCTGCACTAATTGTAGTACGTGTTTCTTCCCTCTCAACTGGGAGATTCTGTTTCATGACTGCTATGTTTGTTCTACCATCGAGTGTGATTTTGTTGGATGGGAACCACCACTCCGAGCATCTGACCATTCGAGGTTGTTAGAAAAGACTTCATTGATTCCCATCCAACAACATCACACTCGATGTTTGAACAAACATTGCAGTCATGAAACGGAATCTCCCTGATGAGAAGTACGAAACATGTACGACAATTTGTGCAGCACATTGTCTATTTTTAGTGACCATTGAAATAAGATTTTTAAAAATATAAAGCAAATGAAGGAGATACCAGAACAAGAAGATTTATCAAATTCCGAACATTCGGTGTTCAGTAAGGTGCATGTGGTGTAAAATATCACCAAAAACCCATTGAATGGGGAATCTGCTTTCTGGCCATACAACCAGATGACCCTGCTGTAAACAACAAACACATAAACCCACTTCACGATACAAATACATTAATCCATTGTGGAACTGGTGAATATAAGTGATAAATGTAGCAATCAAAAGAAGCACCTAGCAAAAGAAAAAAAGTCTTTCTAATAACTCCAATCATCAGAACGCTAGGAGTGGTGATTTCCATCCAAATAAATCACACTCGATGTTTGAACAAACATAGCAGTCATGAAACGGAATATCCGTGATGAGAGGTACGAAACATGTACTGCAATTAGTGCAGCACAATGTTTATTTTTAGTGACCATTGAAATAAGATTTTTTAAAATATAAAGCAAATGAAGGAGATACCAAAACAAGAAGATTTATCAAATTCCGAACATTCGGTGTTCAGTAAGGTGCATGTGGTGTAAAATATCACCAAAAACCCATTGAATGGAGAATCTGCTTTCTGGCCTTACAAGCAGATGACCCAGCTGTAAACAACAAACATTTACCCACATTTCACGATTCAAATAAATTACTCCACTGTGAAATTGATGAATATAAGTGATAAAGGTATTTATCAAAGGAAGCACCTAGCAAAAGAGAAAATTATTTCTAATAACTCCAATCGTCAGAACGCTCGGAGAGGTGATTCACATCCAACAAAATCACACTCGATGTTTGAACAAACACTGCAGTCATGAAACAGAGACTCCCTGTTGATAGGGCTGAAACATGTACTACAATTTGTGTAGCACATTGATTATTTTTAGTGACCATTGCAATAAGGTTTTTAAAAATATAAAGGAAATGAAGGAGGTACCTAAACAAGAAGATTTATCAAATTCTGAACATTCGATATTCAGTAAAGTGCATGTGGTGTCCAATCTGCACCAAAAGATTATTGAACAGAGAATCTGCTTTCTGGCCATACAACCAGATGACCCTGCTGTAAACAACAAACATTTAGCCACATTTCACGATTCAAATAAATTACTCCACTGTGAAATTTATGAATATAAGTAATAAAAGTGTCAATCAAAGGAAGTACCCAGCAAAACAATGAAGTCTTTCCTAATAACTCGAATGGTCAGAATGCTCGGAGTGGTGGTTCCCATCCAACAAAATCACACTCGATGGTAGAACAAATGTAGTCATGAAATGAAAACTCCCTATTGAGAGGGATGAAACATGTACCACAATTTGTGCAGCATATTAATTACTTTTTAGTTCCCATTGCAATAAGATTTTTAAAAATATAAAGCAAATGAAGGAGATACCTAAACAAGAAGATTTATCAAATTCTGAACAATAGATATTCAGTAAAGTGCATGTGGTGTAAAATCTGAACCAAATAACCATTGAATGGAGAATCTGCTTTCTAGCCATACAACCAGATGATCCAGCTGTAAACAACAAACATTTACCCACATTTCACGATTCAAATAAATTACTCCACTGTGAAATTGATGAATATAAGTGATAAAGGTATTAATCAAAGGAAGCACCTAGCAAAAGAGAAAAGTATTTCTAATAACTCCAATCGTCAGAACGCTCGGAGAGGTGATTCACATCCAACAAAATCACACTCAATGTTTGAACAAACACAGCAGTCATGAAACGGAATCTCCCTGTTGAGAGGGAATAATCATGTACTACAATTTGTGCAGCACATTGTCTATTTTTAGTGACCATTGAAATAAGATTTTTAAAAATATAAAGCAAATGAAGGAGATACCAAAACGACAAGATTTATCAAATACTCAACGTCCGGTGTACAGTAAGGTGCATGTGTTGTCCAATCTGCACCATGACCCAGCTGTAAACAAAAAACACATAACCACATTTCAAGATTCAAATATATTATTCCACTGTGAAATTGATGAATATATGTGACAAGGGGAAGAATCAAAATAAGCACCTTGCAAAACAATGAGGTCTTACTAAAAACTCTCATACTCAGGATGCTCGGAGTGATACTTCCCATCGAACAAAATCACACTCGATGGAAGAACAAGCATAGCAGTCATGAAACGAATCTCCTTGCTGAGAGGGAATAAACATGTCCCACAATTTGTGCAGCACATTGATTACTTTTTGGGACCATTGGAATAACATTTTTACAAATATAAAGCAAATGAAGGAGATACCTAAACAAGAAGATTTATCAAATTCCTTACAGCCATTATTCAGTAAGGTGCATGTGGTGTCCAATCTGCAACAAAAACCCATTGAGTGGAAAATCTGCTTTCTGGCCATACAACCAGATGATGCTGCTGTAAACAACAAACACATAACCACATTTCAAGATTCAAATATATTAACCCACTGTGAAATTTATGATTATATGTCAAAAGGGTAACAATCAAAACAAGCACCTAGCAAAACAATGAAATATTTCCTAATAACTCCAATACTCAGGATGCTCGGAGTGGTGGTTCAAATCCAAGAAAATCACACTCGATGTTTGAACAAACATAGCAGTCCTGAAACAGAATGTCCCTGTTGAGAGGGAAGAAACATGTACCACAATGTGTGCAGCACATTGATAATTTTTAGTGACCATTGCAACAAGATTTTTAAAAATATAAAGCAAATGAAGGAGATACTTAAAAACGAAGATATATCAAAATCCGAACATTCGTAATTCAGTAAACTGCATGTGGTGTCCAACCTGCACCAATAGACCATTGAATAGAGAATCTGCTTTCTGGCCATACAACCAGATTACCCTGCTGTAAACAACAAACATTTACGAACATCTCACGAAAGAAATACATTACTCCACTGTGAAATTGATGAATATAAGTGATAAAGGTATCAATGGAAGCACCTAGCAAAAGAAAAGAGTCCTTCTAATAACTCCAATCGTCAGAACGCTCGGAGTGGTGATTCCCATCCAACAAAATCACACTCGATGTTTGAACAAACATAGCAGTCATGAAACGGAATCTCCCTGATGAGAAGTACGAAACATGTACGACAATTTGTGCAGCACATTGTCTATTTTTAGTGACCATTGAAATAAGTTTTTTAAAAATATAAAGCAAATGAAGGAGATACCAGAACAAGAAGATTTATCAAATTCCGAACATTCGGTGTTCAGTAAGGTGCATGTGGTGTAAAATATCACCAAAAACCCATTGAATGGGGAATCTGCTTTCTGGCCATACAACCAGATGACCCTGCTGTAAACAACAAACACATAAACCCACTTCACGATACAAATACATTAATCCATTGTGGAACTGGTGAATATAAGTGATAAATGTAGCAATCAAAAGAAGCACCTAGCAAAAGAAAAAAAGTCTTTCTAATAACTCCAATCATCAGAACGCTAGGAGTGGTGATTTCCATCCAAATAAATCACACTCGATGTTTGAACAAACATAGCAGTCATGAAACGGAATATCCGTGATGAGAGGTACGAAACATGTACTGCAATTAGTGCAGCACAATGTTTATTTTTAGTGACCATTGAAATAAGATTTTTTAAAATATAAAGCAAATGAAGGAGATACCAAAACAAGAAGATTTATCAAATTCCGAACATTCGGTGTTCAGTAAGGTGCATGTGGTGTAAAATATCACCAAAAACCCATTGAATGGAGAATCTGCTTTCTGGCCTTACAAGCAGATGACCCAGCTGTAAACAACAAACATTTACCCACATTTCACGATTCAAATAAATTACTCCACTGTGAAATTGATGAATATAAGTGATAAAGGTATTTATCAAAGGAAGCACCTAGCAAAAGAGAAAATTATTTCTAATAACTCCAATCGTCAGAACGCTCGGAGAGGTGATTCACATCCAACAAAATCACACTCGATGTGGAACAAACACTGCAGTCATGAAACACAGACTCCCTGTTGATAGGGCTGAAACATGTACTACAATTTGTGTAGCACATTGATTATTTTTAGTGACCATTGCAATAAGGTTTTTAAAAATATAAAGGAAATGAAGGAGGTACCTAAACAAGAAGATTTATCAAATTCTGAACATTCGATATTCAGTAAAGTGCATGTGGTGTCCAAACTGCACCAAAAGATTATTGAACAGAGAATCTGCTTTCTGGCCATACAACCAGATGACCCTGCTGTAAACAACAAACATTTAGCCACATTTCACGATTCAAATAAATTACTCCACTGTGAAATTTATGAATATAAGTAATAAAAGTGTCAATCAAAGGAAGTACCCAGCAAAACAATGAAGTCTTTCCTAATAACTCGAATGGTCAGAATGCTCGGAGTGGTGGTTCCCATCCAACAAAATCACACTCGATGGTAGAACAAATGTAGTCATGAAATGAAAACTCCCTATTGAGAGGGATGAAACATGTACCACAATTTGTGCAGCACATTAATTACTTTTTAGTTCCCATTGCAATAATATTTTTAAAAATATAAAGCAAATGAAGGAGATACCTAAACAAGAAGATTTATCAAATTCTGAACAATAGATATTCAGTAAAGTGCATGTGGTGTAAAATCTGAACCAAATAACCATTGAATGGAGAATCTGCTTTCTAGCCATACAACCAGATGATCCAGCTGTAAACAACAAACATTTACCCACATTTCACGATTCAAATAAATTACTCCACTGTGAAATTGATGAATATAAGTGATAAAGGTATTAATCAAAGGAAGCACCTAGCAAAAGAGAAAAGTATTTCTAATAACTCCAATCGTCAGAACGCTCGGAGAGGTGATTCACATCCAACAAAATCACACTCAATGTTTGAACAAACACAGCAGTCATGAAACGGAATCTCCCTGTTGAGAGGGAATAATCATGTACTACAATTTGTGCAGCACATTGTCTATTTTTAGTGACCATTGAAATAAGATTTTTAAAAATATAAAGCAAATGAAGGAGATACCAAAACGACAAGATTTATCAAATACTCAACGTCCGGTGTACAGTAAGGTGCATGTGTTGTCCAATCTGCACCATGACCCAGCTGTAAACAAAAAACACATAACCACATTTCAAGATTCAAATATATTATTCCACTGTGAAATTGATGAATATATGTGATAAGGGGAAGAATCAAAATAAGCACCTTGCAAAACAATGAGATCTTACTAAAAACTCTAATACTCAGGATGCTCGGAGTGACACTTCCCATCGAACAAAATCACACTCGATGGAAGAACAAGCATAGCAGTCATGAAACGAATCTCCTTGCTGAGAGGGAATAAACATGTCCCACAATTTGTGCAGCACAATGATTACTTTTTGGGACCATTGGTATAACATTTTTACAAATATAAAGCAAATGAAGGAGATACCTAAACAAGAAGATTTATCAAATTCCTTACAGCCATTATTCAGTAAGGTGCATGTGGTGTCCAATCTGCAACAAAAACCCATTGAGTGGAAAATCTGCGTTCTGGCCATACAACCAGATGATGCTGCTGTAAACAACAAACACATAACCACATTTCAAGATTCAAATATATTAACCCACTGTGAAATTTATGATTATATGTCAAAAGGCTAACAATCAAAACAAGCACCTAGCAAAACAATGAAATATTTCCTAATAACTCCAATACTCAGGATGCTCGGAGTGGTGGTTCAAATCCAAGAAAATCACACTCGATGTTTGAACAAACATAGCAGTCCTGAAACAGAATGTCCCTGTTGAGAGGGAAGAAACATGTACCACAATGTGTGCAGCACATTGATAATTTTTAGTGACCATTGCAACAATATTTTTAAAAATATAAAGCAAATGAAGGAGATACTTAAAAATGAAGATATATCAAAATCCGAACATTCGTTATTCAGTAAAGTGCATGTGGTGTCCAATCTGCACCAATAGACCATTGAATAGAGAATCTGCTTTCTGGCCATACAACCAGATGACCCTGCTGTAAACAACAAACATTTACGAACATATCACGAAAGAAATACATTACTCCACTGTGAAATTGATGAATATAAGTGATAAAGGTATCAATGGAAGCACCTAGCAAAAGAAAAGAGTCCTTCTAATAACTCCAATCGTCAGAACGCTCGGAGTGGTGATTCCCATCCAACAAAATCACACTCGATGTTTGAACAAACATAGCAGTCATGAAACGGAATCTCCCTGATGAGAAGTACGAAACATGTACGACAATTTGTGCAGCACATTGTCTATTTTTAGTGACCATTGAAATAAGATTTTTAAAAATATAAAGCAAATGAAGGAGATACCAAAACAAGAAGATTTATCAAATCTGAACATTCGGTGTTCAGTAAGGTGCATGTGGTGTAAAATATCACCAAAAACCCATTGAATGGGGAATCTGCTTTCTGGCCATACAACCAGATGACCCTGCTGTAAACAACAAACACATAAACCCACTTCACGATACAAATACATTAATCCATTGTGGAACTGGTGAATATAAGTGATAAATGTAGCAATCAAAAGAAGCACCTAGCAAAAGAAAAAAAGTCTTTCTAATAACTCCAATCATCAGAACGCTAGGAGTGGTGATTTCCATCCAAATAAATCACACTCGATGTTTGAACAAACATAGCAGTCATGAAACGGAATATCCGTGATGAGAGGTACGAAACATGTACTGCAATTAGTGCAGCACAATGTTTATTTTTAGTGACCATTGACATAAGATTTTTTAAAATATAAAGCAAATGAAGGAGATACCAATACGAGAAGATTTATCAAATTCTGAACATCCGGTGTTCAGTAAGGTGCATGTGGTGTCCAATCTGCAACAAAAACCGATTGAATGCAGAATCTGCTTTCTGACCATACAACTAGATGATGCTGCTGTAAACAACAAACACATAACCACATTTCACGATTCAAATATATAAACCCACCGTGAAATTTTAGAATATATGTTATAAGGGTAACAATCAAAACAAGCACCTAGCAAAACAATGATTTTTTTTCCTAGTAACTCAAATACTCAGGATGCTCGGAGTGGTGGTTCCCATCCAACAACATCACACTCGATGTTTGAACAAACATAGCAGTCATGAAACAGAGACTCCCTGTTGATAGGGCTGAAACATGTACTACAATTTGTGTAGCACATTGATTATTTTTAGTGACCATTGCAATAAGGTTTTTAAAAATATAAAGGAAATGAAGGAGGTACCTAAACAAGAAGATTTATCAAATTCTGAACATTCGATATTCAGTAAAGTGCATGTGGTGTCCAATCGGCACCAAAAGATTATTGAACAGAGAATCTGCTTTCTGGCCATACAACCAGATGACCCTGCTGTAAACAAAAAAATTTAGCCACATTTCACGATTCAAATAAATTACTCCACTGTGAAATTTATGAATATAAGTAATAAAAGTGTCAATCAAAGGAAGTACCCAGCAAAACAATGAAGTCTTTCCTAATAACTCGAATGGTCAGAATGCTCGGAGTGGTGGTTCCCATCCAACAAAATCACACTCGATGGTAGAACAAATGTAGTCATGAAATGAAAACTCCCTATTGAGAGGGATGAAACATGTACCACAATTTGTGCAGCATATTAATTACTTTTTATTTCCCATTGCAATAAGATTTTTAAAAATATAAAGCAAATGATGGAGATACCTAAACAAGAAGATTTATCAAATTCTGAACAATAGATATTCAGTAAAGTGCATGTGGTGTAAAATCTGAACCAAATAACCATTGAATGGAGAATCTGCTTTCTAGCCATACAACCAGATGATCCAGCTGTAAACAACAAACATTTACCCACATTTCACGATTCAAATAAATTACTCCACTGTGAAATTGATGAATATAAGTGATAAAGGTATTAATCAAAGGAAGCACCTAGCAAAAGAGAAAAGTATTTCTAATAACTCCAATCGTCAGAACGCTCGGAGAGGTGATTCACATCCAACAAAATCACACTCGATGTTTGAACAAACACTGCAGTCATGAAACACAGACTCCCTGTTGATAGGGCTGAAACATGTACTACAATCACAAAATCACACTCGATGGAAGAACAAGCATAGCAGTCATGAAACGAATCTCCTTGCTGAGAGGGAATAAACATGTCCCACAATTTGTGCAGCACATTGATTATTTTTTGTTACCATCGAATAACATTTTTAAAAATAGAAAGCAAATGAAGGAGCTACCTAAATTGTCTAATTCTGAACAATCGTTTTTCAGTAAAGAGTATGTGGTGTCCAATCTGCAGCAATAACCCATTTAACCCATTAAATGGAGAAACTGCTTTATGGCCATACAACCAGATGACCCTGCTGCAAACAACAAACTCTTAACCACATTTCACGATTCAAATACATTACTCCACTGTGAAATTGATGAATATAAAGTAACAATCAAAAGAAGCATTCGCATAACAATTAAGTATTTCCTTATTAATCCATAGTGGAATTGGTGAATATAAGTGATATGGGTAACAATCAAAGAAGCACCTAGCAAAACAATGAAGTCATTCCTAATAACTCCAATACTCAGGATGCTCAGAGTGGTGGTTCCCATCCAACAAAATCATACTCGATGCTAGAACAAACATATCAGTCTTGAAACGGAATCTCCCTGCAGAGAAGGAAGAACTATGTGCAGCACTTTGATTACTTTTAGTGACCATGGAATAAATTTTTTTTGAATATACAGCAAATGAAGGAGATACCAAAACAAAAACATTTATCAAATTCCGAACATTCGGTGTTCAGTAAGGTGCATGTGGTGTCCAATCTGCACCAATAATCCACTGAATGCACAATCTGCTTTCTGGCCATACAACCAGATGACCCTGCGGTAAACAACAAACACATATCCACATTTAATGATTCAAATATATTAACCCACTGTGAAATTGATGAATGTATGTGATAAGGGTAACAATCAAAAGAAGCACCTAGCAAAACAATGAAGTTTTTCGTAATAACTCCAACACTCAAGATGCTCGGAGTGGAGGTTCCCATCCAACAAAATCACACTTGATGTTTGAACAAACATAGCAGTCATGAAACGGAATCTCCCTGTTGAGAGGGAACAAACATGTACCACAATTTGTGCAGCACATTGATTATTTTTAGTGAACATTGGAATAAGATTTTTAAAAATATAAAGCAAATGAAGGAGATACCTAAACAAGAAGATTTATCAAATTCTAGACATTCGTTATTCAGTAAAGAGCATGTGGTGTCCAATTTGCACCAAAAACCCATTGAATGGAGAATCTGCATTCTGGCTATACAACCAGATGACCCTGCTGTAAACAACAAACTCTTAACCACATTTCACGATTCAAATACATTACTCCACTGTGAAATTGATGAATATAAGTGAGAAGGGTAACAATCAAAAGAAGCAATTAGCATATCGTCGGATTGTAGATTATTCAAACTTACTTGTTCATAGACTTTCCATTTGGCGTTTGTTTACTTACAGGTAACGATTGTTTAAATTCACGTAGCTTGTTAGATTACATCCATTGTAGGTTCATTATCTTACTGATTTAAGAATATAGTTTGTTGTATTAAGAGATCATTGTTTAAATTTTATTACTGTACATTGCCATGAGTACTAAGTGTGGAAGCTGCCGTAAGAAGATAGAATCGGGTGTGGTGTGTGGAGGATGTGGGGGTGTTTTTCATTGGGGCTCATGAAGCGGGAAATTTGACGAGATTATGCTTTTGGCTCTTCCATGGAACTGTAAGTTCTGTAGTATAGAAAAAAGATTCGTACAACAGGAGGAAAAGATGTGTGCCCTTCAGGCTGAACTAGATTCGGTAAAAACTGAATTAGCTAAGTTAAAGGGGGGAAAAGCCTGCGGGAAATGGGAATTGGTAACAAGGAAATCGCGAAAAGGGACCAGCCATGTAGATGTTGTCGAAGTTCCAGTTATGAATAAATTCTCCTTCTTACCTGAAGTAGGAAGGGAGGAGCCAAAAACAGGAGTAGTTGAAAGTAGGGTGCAGCAGACTACTAAAATTGGTAACAGCATTAGGTCGGGAAAATCTAGTAATAGGAAAAGAAAAGTCTTGCTGCCAGGGAGCAGTCATGGGAGGGGTGTAGGCCAACTGGTGCAGGAGAAATTAGGAGCAGATTACCAGGTCACGAGTTTGTTTAAGCCAAGTGCTAGGCTTAGCCAGGTGATAGAAGAAATAGGACCACTCTGTAGGGACTTTGACAAGAATGATGAGGTGATAGTAATAGGTGGGGCAGGAAACAGCCTGGCTAAGGATAGGAATTATGATATTAAGAGTGACCTGGATAAAATATGAGCTGCAACAGGATGTGCGAATGTGGGTTTTGTTGAGGTATTGCAGTGTTACGATCAGCCCTCGGTTAACCCTTCTGTGTGGCGAGTTAACAGAGAGTTGAGCGAGCAGCTGCTGGACGGTGCAAAAACACACATTTATACAGTGCCTGTTGGTAGCATTGGGAGATGGGGATACACTCAACCTGGCCTGCACCTAAATAGTCTAGGGAAGGATAGATTAGCTGATTTAATTGTAGGTCGTCTAAAGGGGGCCACTAGCACTCAAGGCAAAACCCCTGTGACCCGAAAGGGCATAGGGGCACCTTTTTTTAGGTTGAACAAAATGTCCAGACGGGCAGCTCTTAAAGGTAAAAAAAATAAATGGTTCAAATAAAGGTAGAGGAAACAGTTGTGTTAATATATTTCACCAAAATATCAGGGGATTAAGGAACAAAACAGACGAACTAATAATTTGTTTTGAGAATATTAAAAATACAACAGAAGTTGATGTACTGTGCCTGTCTGAACATCATATAACTACACAAATGGAAAATGGAAATATTAATGGGTATAAATTAGCAACTTATTTTTGTAGAGACAATATGGACAAAGGAGGAGCTGCCATTTATGTTAAGGGGGAACATAGTTTTAAAAACAGAGAAACCGCAAAATTCTGTGTAGAACAGCACATTGAAGTATGCGCTTGTGAGCTTAAAATGGACAGTGGTAATTTCATAATTGTGACTGTGTATAGGTCCCTACTTGGAAATTTTCAAATGTTTCTTAAAAACCTAGATCTCTTGCTGTGTTATCTGTCAGAAAAGGGAAAACACATTATCATATATTTCGAGTAGATTTCCCCACCATGTTATAGTTCTGGGTGGAGATTTTAATTTGCCGGATATAGACTGGGAGACTCAAACGTTCATAACGGGTGGCAGGGACAAAGAATCCAGTGAAATATTTTTAAGTGCTTTATCTGAAAACTACCTTGAGCAGTTAAACAGAAAACCGACTCGTGGCGATAATATATTACACCTTCTGGTGACAAACAG